>NW_004443947.1:14038976-14040120 GCF_000243295.1 Trichechus manatus latirostris | reverse complement strand
TGACTGACACTGCCCATTGGAGAAGGAGGTGAAAAGTATCGTGCCAACAGATGAGCAAACAACAAAGAATGCACAGCCTGTCTGCTCAGACATAACCAAATAAAACAAAAAAGCAGGACAAAACAAACAAATCTACAATCAATAAACAAGGGAAATAACCACCGAATGCCCCAAAGACAGTAGACAATATCAAAACATTTACAAAAACAGGACAGGATGGTTCCAGTAGGTGTCCAAAATAAGACACCAGATGACCTTTCAGTAGAAGAAAACCCACTAGATATAACTGATAGGGAATTCAGATCTCTAATATTCAGAATTATCCAACAGTTGAAGCAAAAAACACACAAAAATGAGGAAAAAATACACAAATTCATGGAAAAGGCAGACAAATTCATGGATATTACACACAAAAAAATGGAAGAATTCAAGAAAATAATACAGGAACAAAATGCTAAAATAAATTCACAACTAGAAATCATTAAGAAAAAAACCACAATTAGAAATCCAAAAGATAAACAACAAGATTTCAGAAACGAACAGTGCCATGGAGGGACTGAGGAGCAGGTTTGAAATGAGGAATACAGGATCAGCGAAATTGAAGACAAACACTTTGATACAACTCTGAGGAAAAATCAGAAAAAAAAAACAAAGAAAAATGAAGAAACTCTAAGAATTATGTGGGATACAATCAAAAGCAAAAGTCTTCAAGTGACTGGAGTTCCAGAACGGGGGGAAAACAGAAAACACAGAGAGGATCATTGAAGAATTGCTGACAGAAAACTTCCCCAATATCATGAAAGATGAAAAGCTGACCATACAAGAAGCTCAATGAACACCATATAGGATAGACCCCAAAAGAAAATCACCAAGGCATATCATAATCACACTTGCTAAAACCAAAGACAAACAGAAAGTCCTGAGAGCAGCTTGAGAAAAACAAAAAGTCACATACAGAGGAGAAACAGTAAGACTAAGCTTGGATTATTTGGCAGAAACCATGTGGGCAAAAAGGCAATGCGATGACATATATAAAAACCTTGAAATAAAAAAATTGCCAGCCAAGAATAAAATATCCTGCATAACTCTCGTTTAAATATGATGGTGAAATTAGGTCATTTCCAGATAAACAGAAATTAAGGGA
>NW_004443947.1:14015363-14038663 GCF_000243295.1 Trichechus manatus latirostris | reverse complement strand
CAATGGAGTATTATGCAAAGATCAAGAACAATGATGAATCTGTGAAGCATCTCATAACATGGATGAAACTGGAGGACATTATGCTGAGTGAAATAAGTCAGTCACAAAAGGACAAATATTGTATGAGACCTCTACTGTAAAAACTCATATAAAAGTTTACACACAAAAAGAAACAATCTTTGCTGGTTACGAGGGATTGCGGGGGGCACTAAATAGACAATAGATAAGTGGTAACTTTGGTGAAGGGTAAGATAGTATGCAATACTGGGGAAGCCAGCACAACTTGTACAAGGGAAGGTCATGGAAGCTCCATAGACACTTCAAAACTCCCTGAGGGACTGAGTTGCTGGGCAGAAGGCTGTGGGGACCATGGTCTCAGGGAACATCTAGCCCAATTGGCATAACACAGTTTATAAAGACAATGTTCTACATTCTACCTTGGTGAGTAGCGTCTGGGGTCTTGAAAGTCTGTGAGCATCCATCTAAGATACTCCACTGGTCTCACCCCTCCGGGAGCAAGCGAAAATGAAGAGAAGAAGATACAAGGAAAAGATTATCCCAAAGGACTAATGGACCACCGCTACCACGGCCTCCACCAAACTGAGTCCAGGACAGCTGGATGGTGCCCAGCTACCACCACGGACTGCTCTGACCGGGATCACAATAGAGGGTCCTGGACAGAGCTGGAAAAGGATGTAGAACAGAATTCTAACTCACAGAAAAAAAAAAAAAAATACCAGATTTACTGGCCTGACAGCCTGGAGAAACCTTGAGAATATGGCCCCCAGACACCCTTTTAGCTCAGTGGTGAAGCCCCTCCTGAAGTTCACCATTCAGCTGGGGACTGGACCACCTCATAAAACAAACAGGACTAATGAGGCACAGCAGTCCAGGGAAAAGGACTAGAAGGCAGGAGGGGACAGGAAAGCTGGTGATAGGGAACCCAAGGATGAGAAGGGACAGTGTTGACATGTCATGGCATTATTAACCATTGTCATAGGGCAATATGTGTACTAACTGTTTAATAAAGAACAATTTGTTCTGCAAACCTTCATCTGAGGTACAAAAAACAAAAAAAAAGAATTATTAAAAAAAAAGAAATAAGGATAAATAGACTCTAAAAGGGACCTAAGAAACAGACCCCTATGAGTAAATTGCATAAACTGCATATTTATTTTGACTTTATTTCTGTAGTTATTCTTCATTTCCCAGCATTTGCTATGTCATAAATAGTAGAGCACACTAGAAAGGAGTTACCATTTTAATAATAATGGAACCATACAACTGGGCTCTTGAGCAGCATGTTTTATACAGTTGATTTTGAGAGCTAGATTTAGGGCAATCCTTTGAAAAATGTATAAAACCCAGTTGTGGCCTCTGCCACTCAGGTGCTTACTATTGTTTAATTTTATTTGGTTACCTATGGCCTCCTGCTTTAGTCTTACCTTAAACAAAAACCAACACATTGGAGTTGCTTCTACTCCAGTACAACATAGCCGAAGTATGTTGTTATTAGTTGCCGTTGAGTTGACTCCAATTCATGGCGATCTTATGTATAACAGAACAAAATGTTGTCTGGTCCTCTGCCAGTTCATGATTGTTAGTATATTTGAGTCCATTGTTATTGCTATCAGGTCAATTCATGAGGGTTTCCCTCATTTTCATTGACCTCTTACTTTACCAACCATGATGTCATTTTCTAGTGATTAGTCTTTCTTAATGACATATCCAAAGTAAGCGAGCTGAACTCTTGCCATCTGCATATCTAAGGAGCATTCTGGTTGTATTTCTATATTCTGTTTGTGCTTGTAGTGCCAATTTCACATCATTCAATTTGTGTTTTTCCATCACTTGTCTGTCAGTTTGTTGTACTGTGGTGGCTTGCATGTTGTTGTGATGCTGGAAGCTATGCCACCGGTATTTAAAATATCAGCGGGGTCATCCATGGTGGGCAGGTTTCAGCAGAGCTTCCAGACTAACAGATACTAAGAAAAAGGACCTGATAATCTACTTCTAAAAAATTGGCCAGTGAAAGAAAACCTTATGAATAGCAGTGCAACACTGTCTGATATAGGGACAGAAGATGAGCCCCTTATGTTGGAAGACACTCAAAATACAACTAGGTAAGAGCTACCTCCTCAAAGTAGAGTCCATCTAAATGACATGGATGGAGTAAAGCTTTTGGGACCTTCATTTGCTAATGCAGAATGACTCAAAATGTGAAGAAACAGTTATAAACATCCATTAATACAATGTAGAATGTACAAAGTATGAATCTAGGAAAATTGGAATTGTCAAAAATGAAATTAAACACTTGAAGGTAGATATCCTAGGCATTAGTGAGCTGAAATGGACTTGTATTGGCCATTTTGAATCAGATAATCATATGGTCCACTATGCTGGAAATGACAAAATGAAGAGGAACAACTTTGTATTCATTGTCAAAAAGAATATTTTAAGATCTATCTTGGAGTACTATGCTGTCAGTGATAGGATAATATCCTTTTGCTTACAAGGAAGACCAGTTAATACAATTATTATTCAAATTTATGCATCAATCTCTAATAACAAAGATGAAGAAATCGAAGATTTTTACCAACTTCTACAGCCTGAAATTGATCAAACATGAAATCAAGATGCATTTATAATTACTGAGTATTGGAATGTGAAAATTGGAAACAAAAAAGAAGGATCAGTAGTTGGAAAACATGGCCTTGGTGATAGAAACAATGTCGGAGAGCTCATGATAGAATTTTGCAAGGCCAACGACCTATTCATTGGGAATACCTTCTTTCAACGACATAAACAGTGACTATAAACATGGACCTAGCCAAATGGAATACACAGGAATCAAATCAACTACATATGTGGAAAGAGGCGATGGAAAAGTTTAATAGCATCAGTCAGAACAAGGCAAGGGACTGACTGTGGAACAGATCATCAATTGCTCATATGCAAGTTCAAGTTGCACCTGAAGAAAATTTTAAACAGCCCGTGAGAACCAAAATTCAACCCTGAATATATCCCACCTTAATTTAGAGATCATCTTAGAAATAGATTTGATGCATTGAACAATAATGGCTGAAGACCAGAGGAGTTGTGGGATGACATCAAGGACATCATACATGAAGAAAGCAAAAAAGATTGTTAAGATGACAGGAAAGAAAGAAAAGACCAAAATGGATGCCAGGAGAGATGCTAAAACTGGCTTTTAAACATAGAGTAGCTGAAATGAATGAAAGAAATGATGAAGTAAAAAAATCTGAACAGAAGATTCCAAAGGGCAGCTCAAAAAGACAAAGTTAAGTATTATAATGAAATATGCAAAGACTTGGAGTTATTTTCCAGCTGAAAGAACTGAAGAAAAAATTCAGGCCTCTACTTGCCTGAAGGATTCAATGGGCAAAATTTTAAACAACGCAGGAAGCATCAAAAGAAGATGGAAGGAATACACAGTGTAGGAAAAAGAATTGTTCGATGTTCAAACGTTTCAGGAGGTAGCATATGATCAAGAATGGATGGTATTGAAGGAAGAGGTCCAAGCTGCACTGAAGGCATTGTTGAAAAATAAAGCTCCAGGAATTGATGGAATACCAATTGAGATGTTTCAACAAACTGATGCAACAAACGAAGCTCACTTGTCTATGCCAGGAAATTAGGAAGACAGCTTCCTCGCCAACTGACTGGAAGAGATCCATATTTATGCCCATTCCAAAGAAAGGTGATCAAACGGGATGTGGAAATTATCAAACATTATCACTGATATCACACGCAAGTAAAAATTTGCTGAAGATAATTCAAAAATTGTTGTAGCAGTGCATCGACAGGGAACTGCTAGAAATTCAAGCCAAATTCAGAAAAGGACATGGAATGAGGGATATAACTGATGCTGTCAGATGGATCTTGGCTAAAAGCAGAGATGTTTACCTGTGTTTTATTGACTATATGAAGACATTCAACTCTGTGGATAATAACAAATTATGGATAACATTGCAAAGAATGGCAATTCCAGAACACTTAATTGTGCTCATGCAGAACCTATGCATAGACCAGGAGGCAGTCATTCAAACAGAACAAGGAAATACTGCTTGGTTTAAAGTCAAGAAAAGTGCGTGTCAAGATTATATCTTTTCACCATAATATCCAATCTGTATGATGAGCAAATAATCTGAGACACTGGACTATATGTACAAGAATGTGGCATCAGTATTAGTGGAAGACTCATTAACAACTTGCGATATGCAGATGACATAACGTTGCTTGCTGAGTGAAGAGGACTTGAAGCACTTACTGATGAAGATCAAAGACTGCAGCCCTTAGTACTGACTATACCTCAGTATAAAGAAAACAAAAATCCTCAAACTAGATCAAAAAGCAACCTCATGATAAATGGAGAAAGGACTGAAGTTGTCAAGGATTTCATTTTACTTGGATCTAAATCAACGTGCATATAAGCAGCAGTTAATAAATCAAACAACATATTGTGTTGGGCAAATCTGCTGCAAATGATCTCCTTAAAATGTTAGAAAGCAAAGATGTCACTTTGAGACCTAAGGTGCACCTGACCCAAGTGATATTTTCAATTGCCTCGTATTCATGTGAAATCTGGACAATGGATAAGGAAGACAGAAAAAGAATTGATACCTTTGAATTATGGTGTTGGTGAAGCATATTGAAGGTACCATGGACTGCCAGAAGAACAAACAAATTTGTCTTGGAAGAAGTACAGCCAGATTGCTCCTTAGAAGTGAGGATGGCAAGACTTCATCCCACATACTTTGGACATATTATCAGGAGGGACCAGTCCCTTCAGAAGGATATCATGCTTGGTAAAGTAAAGGGTCAGCAAAAAAGAAGAAGCCCTTCAAAGAGATGGATTGACACAGTGGCTACAGCAATAGGGTCTAACACAGCAACGATTGTGAGGATAGCATGACTGGGCAGTGTTTCGTTCTGTTGTACATAGGGTCGCTGTAAGTCATAACTGACTCGACAGCACCTAACAACAACAATTTGTGTTTTAGAAATATAATTTTATGTCTTACTCCTTCCTTTAAAAAAAAAAAAAAAACCTTCCATACTTTCCACTGCCTTCAAGCCCAAATTCCTTAGCAAGATCTTCTAGAAAAGTATCACAAGGTACATGAAAATCTCTTGCATACCTGTAGGTATTTGACAGACTTCTCCCATCTCAAAGTTCCACATAAAATGTCAACTCTTGTCTGAAGCCCTCCCTGATTTCTTTGTGTAGAGTTCATCACTCTGCTATATCTTTGCTCTCTTAACACCCAGTACATAATTCTCCTGGAGTCCTTATTTATTTACAAATTTTATTTTTCCTATAAGACATTGTGGTCCTTCAAAATGAGTGCTTTATTATCTTTATTTCTCTGGTAATTAGCCCCAAGAATAAATACATGTTCAATATTTGAAATGGCATTTAATGAATATTTATTGAGTGATTACCATTTTATTTATTTGTTATTTGTTTTTGTCTGTATCAAACTCCTAGACTTAAAGTTCTAAGGGATCATAATCTATATGTATTCTGTTTACTACTCTAACTAGTGCTCAGTCCAATACTTGGTGCATAGTAGGAATGCAAAAAATGTTTGAAAACGGAGCAAAGAAATCACTAACAAAGATATCAATGGTTTATTATGACTCTAATGTTTAAAAGAATGTTTCTGACCACAAAACTCTTTAACTCAAAAGAGTGAACCTCTCTTGACAAATATTTTGGCATCATGGAAAAGATGGTTTGAAGACACAGCTGTGATTTTCAAATTTGAATTGTGTACTGTAATTATGTAACATGCGATTAGTTATTGTGACCAGATTTTTTAAAAAAGAAATAAGATTTTATTAGTTGTCTACTGCTGCATAACAAATGACCAGAGATGTAACGGCTTAAAATAATAATAATTATCTTACAGTTTCCATGGGTCAGATTAGTTGGATCCTTTGCTTAGGGTCTCGTAAGGCTACAATAAAGGTGTTGGCCTGAGTTGGGTCTTATCTGAGTCTGCTGTATTCTCTTCCAAGCTCCTGTGATTGCTGGCAGAATTTATTTCCTTGCAGCTATCAAACTAATGGTATCTTGCCTTTTTTAAGACCAGCGGGAGAGAGCCTGCCGCTTGTTTAGATTTCTGATCTCTATAAAAGAGTTGGCAACATTGGTGGCGTAGTGGTTAAGTGCTACAGCTGCTAAACAAAAGGTTGGCAGTTTGAATCCACCAGGCGCTGCTTGGAAACTCTATGGAGCAGTTATACTCTGTCCTATAGGTTTGCTATGGCAACGGGTTTATAAAGGAGTCACCTGATTGGGTCAGCTCCACCCATAATAATCTCTTTTTTGATTAACTTAAAGTTCAACTGATAAGGGACTTAAATTATGTTTGCAAAATCTTTTTACCTTTGCCATATAATGTAGGCTAATCAAGGGAATAACATTCCATCATATTCACAAGTCCCGCCCCCACTCAGGGGGAAGGGATTATACAAGGGCATGGCTCATTGGTAGTCATTTTAGGATTCTGTCTTCCACTAGGATGTAATAAGGATAAGTGTTTCATGAAATTTTTGTTTTTATAATTTATGTATGTGTGTGATTGCATGCAGGCTCCTGTGTGTATGTATCTATGAATTTGAGTGGGTAAGTGTAACAGTGCAAATCTATTTTTTACTGTGGGTTACATTTAAAAAAACATTTGAAAATCACTGAGCCTTGTAAATTTACTATGCTTTTTATATTCCCAAAGGTAACAGAATACTTACTCCAACCACAGACAAGGCTAAGCAGCTTTAGAAATTCTTTTCCTCATGTTAATTACTGACTACAGCAATTTTTGCATTCATTCATTCAATCAATGATTATTGAACACATACTATGTACCAAGTAACAAAAACCATTAATTCCTTCACATCAACAGTTATGATGGAGGATAGAAAGTAGGGGAAAGCTATCAGAGAATTTCAAAAAGAAAACAAAGAGTTCATTTGGAAGAGTTTTTAGTATTACTATATCTGACAAAAGAGTCCCTCAGTATTGCAAGTGGTTAAAGTGCTCAGCTACTACCAGAAGGTTGGAGGTTTGAGGCCACCCAGAGGCTCCTCAGAAGAAAGGCCTGGTGATCGACTTCCAAAATATCAGCCAATGAAAACCCAATGGAGCACAGTGCTACTGTGACACGTATGGGGTCACCATGAGTCAGACTGGACTTGACAGCAACTGGTTTTATGTCTGACAAAATAGGCTATTTTTTTTTCCAGCTTTCTTAAGCTTCATGGCAAGAGTCTCATAGTTCAAGAATAGAAGGAGAAATATGAAAAGTAATTAAAAAGGGAAGAAAGGAAAAGATCAAAGAGGAAGAACATATAAAGGAACCAGTGCCTGAAATCTATTTCTAACATATGTTAAAGCAATACTATCATTCTACTTTGCAGTTAAAATAGAGAAATTAAAGGGCATTTATAATAGCGTTATCTTTTACTTTTCTTGTTCTTATTACTCTGATTCATTTCACTTCAACTCTCAGGGAGGGGTTATCACCCACTCTTAAGTTACTATCATAATGTTTACGAGTCTGCATTTGCTGAGCTGACTATTGGCTTAACACAAGCTGTGAAAACCCCCGAAACCAAGCACAAATCCGACTTCTCATCTGTCTCTGCTACCAAGCAGAAGCCAGTGGCAATGAGGAGATCATACACACTATACTTTGATTGTTATGTGGGCATGCAGATGTCCCAAACTGCTCAGAAATGAATGTCAATTTCCCTAAATCAAAGCATATTTTGATTAGATGATGTTATTGTGACATACTCCCCATTCTTACTGCCCTGGAACGCCATTGTCAAAGTTCAGGTGGAAATTTTAATGCCTTCTGTTTTATTTTCTAATGCGCTCAGGATCATCTATGCAAGTGGGCTGCTCTGTCTCCAGCACCAAGGCATTGTGTGCAAATAAATGTTTTCCTTACTACCTTGAGACTTCCCTTTTCCAAATGAGCTCATATTCAAGGTTAATGTACAAAAATCATTTCCAGTTAAATGAGGATATGATTGGTTTAATGATTGCGAACCAATTGTCAGAGGACTGGCTGTCTGCAATTGTAATAAAGTGCCCTTTATTTTCCTGTTGCCTTAAAGTTTCTATCAGACTCGTTGTCTTCCGTGATACATTGATATTTGTCCCACAATATCTATAGATATTTGTCTTCTAGGGTTTTCAAAAATTTAATGTATGCGTCTCACTACTCTATTTTATTAAGTTGTTGATTAGACATGTGAATTTATAGATCTCTAATTTGAACTTATGAAAGATTTGTTTCCACTGAGACAGAAAGACTGAGAGATTAATTAAACCCCCTCTCGTCACTCTACTCATGGCCCACCTCTGTTAGAAAAAATAACCACAGAATGTAAAACAAAGGAAAGAATTATAGTTGTCACTAATTGATTGCTTTTCAGTAATTATGTGCAGTGTGCAATCATCCAAAATTGTGTTAAAATCCATATTCTATATGAAATGAAGAAGGAAGGAGAAGATCCATCTAGAAGGCAATCTAAATATTATAAACTGTATTAAATCTAACAAAGTACCTGGAATGACAACCTTGAAATACTTGAGTCAAACCCTTTATCGCCTGCCCATAAGTTCTGTAAAGACAGCTAAAAATAAATTGTTTACTCATTTTCCTGCATTAGAGATTTCAGTTCTTTATTTGCACAGCTTTTAGTGATGTTGTAGCTATTTCCACTTCTGTGTGTATTAATGCAAAAAGAGTTCAAGGGTAGATGTCCTTCAGATAATTCAAAATACATGTTATACTAGCGAAAGTTCAGTTTCAGATGAATAACCTGCACTTAGTATAGAGTGACATTTAATTTAGATGTTCGGTAGTATATATTATTGGTTCTAGGGGTTATACCTTGGCCAGCAATGAGTGCAAAAGTGACATATGACTGATGTTATTGTTTGCAAATTATTTTTCTGCCAGTGAAGGTAACTATTAAAGACAATCAAATATAGCCCAGCTGTATAGTAAAATCATTGCTTTCTGCAAATATCCTGTGATTTATTCAAAAGCCTTTGCATTATGAAGTGCCAAAGAATTTGAGAGCCTGCCCACCATAATCCAAGGAGGTTGTGACCCCATAGATTAAATGGAATGATGAGTTTCTGTTGTCACAGTGACACTCCCTTGAAGACACAGCCTGGGCAGTACAAGGTTAGCTTGATGAAATTAAAGCAATGAATGGATTTACATAACATTTGAAATGTTGGTATATGATCTTCTTTGTCAAATAAAATATTGACTTATCAAAGATTGATTTCCTGTTGAAAATATTCATTTCTGGTGTAGAATAAAATTCTAAAAAGCATTCATCTTATTAATAGCTCTTACTCTCCAAATATTTTTAAGGTCAGTTTCTATTTGGCTGGGCTACATTTCCATCAGTCCCTGGGCTCTTAGTATATTGAAATTCTTCACCATGATAATACTCTCTTACCACTCCCCCCTTTCTGGTCTCTGACAATCTCTATTCCGCAGAATAACTTAGCAGAGATGGTGATTGGCAACTTTAAAAATCATCTCAGGTTTTCAGGTATCCTTGACTAGTATAATTTAGCTCTTATCTCAGGTTTATCGAGATTTAGTGGCTTGACTCATCAAAAGAAACCAAAAAAAAATCAGATGTCTTCAACTCTCCAGTCCACCATTTCACTAGGAGGATTAATGGTGTATTTAAATTTTCAGTTTTCCAAAGAGGCACATTCATTGTTTTCTATCCTACCACAGTGCTGAGTTTGTATTTAAATGTTTCATTTTGTGCATTTCAAACTGTCAGGTTGAAGAAATACCAATAAGTGTGTTAGGTTTAGATAATCGAAAATTCCCTTTACTCAGCTTCTTAGTCTATATTTATCTGTCTGGCTGTGAAATCTATTCCAAGAGTATTCATCTACCACCCAAATCTATTCACCAAGCATCAAGACTCATCAGTGAGATGGAATAATGCCATTTAATTAGTCTTTGATATACAGCTTAATTAGGTCTTAATAAGGGGTAGTGCATCCTAAAATCAATTATCTTGCTCTTTTTAATAAGAGCAACTAATTAGTAGGAAAATCACCACAGTTCTCTTTTTATCCTGAAGCTTTCCATGGTGCTAGGAAGAAGGTTATGAAGACGAAAAAAAATATTCTCCAAAATATTTGCAAGAAATATCCTATTTTACCTAAAAAGATATATTTACAATAGTTGGCAATAGGTTAGAGACATTTTACAGAAAACGCAGTGCTACCAGTTCAGCATCTTGCATATTTTGTATTTTTTTAGTTTATTCAATTAAAAAAAAGTCAAGTGCTTTCCTACCTGTGTGTCTAGCTCTTACCTTTGCATTCTTGATAAGTGGCCTAGATGTAGGTCCACTGTGACTATGTTTACAGTGCTCAGGATGCCATGTTTACAATGAGTCATCTGTGTCAACTGGTGTCTCTTTTGCTCTTGCCTAGAAAGTGTTCCTATGGGCTGCTGAAGACAGTTACTACCTGAGTAGCTACACATTCCAGGTTTTAGAGTTTTTCTTTGTATATTTTCTTCCACTAGCATAGTAGATTCTACCTAGCTGTGCAAAAGAAGGATTGCTTTTGCATGATAATCATTAATTCATTCAACATATATTTATTTGACTTCTACTATGAACTAGATCATGCCAAAGCCTCTGTGATTTGGCTGTGAATAAAATAAACAAGGTTCTTTCTCTCACAGAGCCCACATTTTGATAAAATAAGATAGGAAATGAATACAAAAATAAACCATTAAAGGAATTTCAGAGCGGGGTTGGTGCTATAAAAGCAATTGCATATGGAAGATGGAAGGAGCCCTGGTAGCACAATGGTTAAGTGCTAAGCTGCTAAGCAAAGGGTCAGTGGTTCGTACCCACCAGTCACTCCACAAGAGAAAGATGTGGCAGTCTGCTTCCTTAAAGATACAGCCTTGGAAACCCTTTGGGGCAGTTCTACCCTGGCCTATAGGGTCTCTATGAGTTGGAATTGACTCGATGGCAACGGGTTTGGTTTTATGGATGTTGGTAAAAAGTCACTGTGAACAGAAGATCAGGGAAAATATCTGGGTAGGTGATACTTAAGCTGAGACCAGAAGGAGGAGAAAGAGCCAGTCAGAGAAGATCAAGTAGAAGCACAAGAATAAAGGCCCTGATCAGGGTAAAGCTTGATGCATTTAAGAATATGAAAAATGGCCATTGCTTGGATACCAGTGGCAGTGGGAAGGAGAGAAGGCATGAGTTCAAGTTCACACAGTAGCTAGGAACCAGATCAGGCTGGGCCTGTAGACTATTACAAAGAATTTGGATGGTATTCGGAGTCCAATAAAAATGTGTTCATCTGGGGAATGGTGTGATTGATCTAACTCACAGATCTTCAGAATCAGTATGAATATTAATTATAGAATCTAGGTGGTGGTTATATGGGTTTTTCTATACAATTTTTTCAACTTTTCCTTGTTTGAAAATTTTCAGTGGGGAAAATTCAATGTGGCTACTAGAGTAGAAGAAGTAGGACCAGGGAACGCTCTAAGCATTAGATGATATTAGTTAAAATTAGGAATTTCTTGGTGAAGATGGAGAGATACCCCATATTCCAAATTAGGTGGCATAGAAATTACATTTTAAAATTTAAATTAGCCTATGTTGCTCCTCAGAAGAAAATTCTCTCTCTCTTTTTCTGCACTTAGAATAAAATCTAAGCTCTTACCATGGCCTAGGTTTAGCCAGTGGAAGAGAAACCTACTAACAGTCAGAAATGCCTTCCTTGTCAAGTTTGTCAAGAGTTGTAAGAGTACTTCATGGGGGTAAGACTGAGCCTGTGGAGTGTACTGTGAATGATGCTCCATTACTTATGAAATGCAGCACCGCTGCATTCTCTGCCCAGCTGTATCTGACTCGTTTTAATTCCGGCATACTTAAGGATGCAATGAGGAACTCTAAAGCCAGGTTCAGGCTTAGCCTAGTTCCCTTTGGGAAAGTCACTCACCTCAGCAGGTGGTCAGGTTCCAGGAAAGTCCTTCAGAGAGTCGATTAATAACTGCTACTTACTGCTAACTACTTCCTGGGAGCACATCCTTCTTAGAAGGAAAACAATTGAGGGACCTTTTTGAAGAGCCCAGTAATAAAGCTCAAGAAGATATAGGTCATGGACTTTTTGCTTGACCCCAAACACAGTTGTGCACAATTGGTACTTAATGAAAACAACTCTATGATGATATGGCCACCTATGCCGGGGGAAATAGACACATTATAAGGTATCTTTGGTACTAAAAACTGTAAGCATCCTCTCGCTCTGGCTTGCCTCATCAGTATGCAATCAAAGCTGCACTAATACACATACAGCTTGGGCATACGTCACAAGATACAACTACCAAACTAAGTCCTGCAATGAATTTAATCTATATTTTTACCTCGAACCCTGTGAGAGACCATAATGATCCATCTTAAGAGCTCATTTTGTTTTGCCTAGAAGGTATATGAAAGCAGAAAGCCAAAATGAGACAAGTTAAGTCATAAAAGAAGTGCTGTAGTTTTAGTTTGTTACTCAGACTTGAAGAGACTGTATAATAATGATGAACAGGTGTGTTCCTGCTTCAGTCTCCCTCACACTTAATACTGCATCTTTTTGTCTTGTGTTCCCATAATAGTCATTGATCACAGCACACCACTACTATTTAACAAGTCTAACATGCTCTGTGTCTCCTCGTTTCCCCCGTCAGTGTGTTAGTCATGCTTCTTTGAGGGAAGAATTGTTCTGAAAGGCCAACCCCCCTCATGAGGCCTAGTAAATGGTTGCCTTCCTTTGATAGCTAATCCTGATTTAAATGTTGATCTTGATATTTCAAGTCGCACTTTAACATCCTTGTGAGTGTAGCTGCTGGATGGGAAAAGCAATAGAGCTACTGTGAAACAAACTACTTCGGAGGTGCCACAGAATAGAAGAACAGATGTTCTGGCCTCATTTAATCCAAACACAATGAGATTTTATGTGGGGGAAAGTTGGATAGGGAGGGGAGGAGAGTTTGTTGTTGAAAGAAATGGGTAAACAGATCCAAGTCTTTCTAAGGAAAAGATTTGATTGAACGTGGTATTTACAATTTCAGAAGGAACTAGATTTCTAATCTCAGCAAAAGCAAAGGATTTAGGGAGAATTCTTGATGTAGTTTAAAAGTTAGGAGATTATGGGAATGAAGTTTACAACTTACAAGTTTAAGTTTATTACTATTTTGCCACGTATACACACAAACCACACTGCAGTTCAGGACCTTAATTCAGAGCTCAGCTCTGTAAAGGACTGACAAACAGGTGGATGGGTGAATAGCTGGATGAATATAGAGGTGAAGTGTTACCAAAGAACATAGTAGATGAGTGAACGCTATCTCTGACCCTAAAAAAAACATTTTGATACATTTTAGAAACAAAAGTCAGAATTCCACTTCTTTTTCGTAGTCATGTGCAGGAAACAAAGGCTAATGCCAAAAGTCTTCAACCTTATCTCTTCCCAGGCAACTTGGTGAAATGTCACGTTTGCTTTGTCCAGAGTAAGCCAAGGCACTGCATATACTAGGAACTCTAGATAATCAACACATATCAACTGCCTACAGAAACTTGGCTCTAATCTCAAACTCATGAAGGCCTTCAGTTGACTAAGGCCTTAGTCATTGGCTCTGGCTTACTGCTGCCTCTGTTTCCAAAGTCTCAACACTCCTGCCCACTACTGAGGCCCCAATAATTGCCAGTTCCACACCAGTTATCACTTTATTATCAGCTTGCAAAGCCACTAGATTGTTTTTAAGTTTGCATATCTTGTCTTTCCTAATAGATGGAGAAAGTGTACAGTTAAATATAAGTTAGCAGTAATATTTCGGATCCAAAATCCTTCATTTTCCTTGTCTCATGGCCCTGAGTGAATAATTCTTTGAGCTTCAGTTTCTCTCATGGGTTTTTTTTTTTTTTTTTTTTTTTGTACTTTAGATGAAGTTTCACAGAACAAACTAGCTTCTCATTAAACAATTGTTTTGTGACATTGGTTACCAACCCCATGACATGTCAACACTCTCCGCTTCTTGACCTTGGCTTCCCCATTTCCAGCTTTCCTGTTCCTTCCTGCCTCTAGTCCTTGCCCCTGGGCTGGTGAGCCCCACCTCATGGGGTTTGGTAAGGCCTAAATAAGATGATTATAAAACTATTGAACTAATGCATGGTAACAGTAAATCCACAAATGGTTATTATTATTACTTTAAGGTTTTCAAGAATGCTTCCCCTCTTCGTTAGCATACTTTTTTCTATAGCCGAGCACGATGTTATGAACTATAATACTTAATAGGTACTCTGATCTTTTTATATTTCCTGTAGAAAACACGTTTTCTTCTTCTTCTTATTTCTTTTATAAATTGTGCTTTTTTTTTTAAATGCTCACACATAAACCTTGAGGGTTAGTACATAGCAGTACTTTCCCTGTAACCTTCTCTTCCCACTCACACACCAGGTTGTTACAACTAAACTTATTAGTATGGTACTTCCCTAGGATTCAGTGAATTAACCACCATGGTAGCATTCAACTCCGGTGAAATTTGCCATCATGACAAATGACTAAATAGTCCTAGGTATATGTTCTGAGCATCTGTGGATTCACAAATAGCCCAATTTGATGTAAGCATAAAATATGATTACATGCATCAAAATATGATTACAATAATGATAGAAAGTCCAAGAATGGCTCTGCCATTGTCTTATCTTTTGTTTGTGTAGAGAAATCCATGAAGTTTAGAAGCAAAGGAAAGCCTGTTTCCCTATATGGTTCACTTCTAGAGAGTTCATGGAGCCATTACGGCTTCTTTTGATATTCTCTTTAATTGATTCCTTATTCAGCAAATAGAACCAAGATACAATTAACCTTGCAAATAGTTCTTTAGGGGGGTACATATTCAGATTTGATTGGGTCTCAATTGGGTCACTCTCATTGACCTGAGGTCAAAAAAAGAGCGTGCTGGCTGCTTTGGGGTAAGTAATATTGAATTAAATCTCTTCAGAGACTAGTTTAAAGCCTGGAAAAGTCTTCTGGCTTAAACACTAAGAGATAATTGGAATGTCTTGAGGCATCAGTGTGTGAGTGCAAATTAATATTTTGGTGTGATTGCTGGCTATATATTTTTAAAGGATTAGCATTGAAAGTCAGTTTAGTTTACACACAAGTCTCAGTTATCTATTGAGAGCAGTTGCAAGTAGCAGTTACAGCACTAATTACTGTACTAACATTCGTTCAGAAAATGATCAGGTTCATGTTTTCACGACCATTTAAACAAGTGTCTACGTGAGTCAGAGTGTTTAAAAAGTTTAATGCTTTCAGAAGACATATATTTAACCGCAATTCCATAAGGAATATTTTGGTTTTTTCTCTTGTTTCGATGAAGCATTTCCTCCTCTGTTGCTGAAGAATTAGTCCCACAGTTTTGGGTTTGGAGGGCAGATAAGTAGAAAGCTAGAGGGATCCTTGTGAAAATTTGTAATAAAGTTATCTCTGACCCTCCTCCAACTTAGAATGACTTTCTTGAAGCTTTTGGCCCCACGGAGCCCACCCGCCTTGTTTTTCTTTTCACTCTGGCTCTCCTAACTTGATGAATGGTTTCAATTTATTATAAAAGATAGTTTCTCTGGTCATTATCTTGACCCTTGAAGTATAATATTTCTATTCCTCAAGGTAACAGTCTAGGCCTATAGAACTCAGAAAGGGTTATCCCTAAGTCTATTTATTTTCTCATATTCCTTATTAAAACCCTGAAGCTTACTTTCTATACAGTCTCAGAGGTGGAATGTTCGTTTCTCGAGTAAATTTTATCCATTAGGTACTGTAAGCTGGGTGATTAGGACCTATAACCTTATCAAAGAGCTTAAAAATGCTTGAGGACATGAAGGAAAATGTCTTGTCTCAAAATATGCAAAAAACCTGAATTTGAAATGAATACATGTTTGTTTTGATGTCACTGAAAATAACATAGGAGCCATAACGCTCGCAATTGTTAAGTGCTCAGCTGCCAACCGAAAGGTCAGTGGTTCGAACTCACCACCTGCTCTGCAGGAGAAAAGACCTGGGGATCTGCTCTGGTAAAGATCAGGCAAAAAATCAAACTCATTGCCACTGAGTCGATTCTGACTCATAGTGACAGTATAAGACAGAGTAGACCTGCCCCATAGGGTTTCCAAGACTGTAAATTTGTACAGAAGCAGACTGCCACATCTTTCTCCCATGAAGGGGCTGGTGGGTTCGAACCACTGACCTTTTGGTTAGGAGCTGAGTGCTTAACCACTGCACCAACAGGGTCCTTCCTGTAAAGCTGAGATTTTATTTTTGCAGTTCTACTTTGTCCTATAGGGCTGCTATGAGTTGGAATCACCTTGATGGCACACAACAAAAACTACAATAAAAATAATATATCAACTCTATTCATTATTAAGTTTGTTATCACTGGAATATTATAACTTTTAAAAAGTTTGCAAGTTAGATAGACTTTGGGTTTTATAAGATTTCCTAGGTATGCATAATGACTACCTATGGAGTCATTCACTGAGAAATCACTACCAATCATAAAGTTATACAGAGCCAAGTATAGTAAAAGCAAAAATACTAAAAATAATTCTCCACTAATTAAAAAATCATTTTAGTGTCATATGTGGATATATGTTAATATTTTCAACATGATATCAGGTTGGTGGTGGTGGTAGTTGCTGCTGGGTCGGCTCTGATTCATGGCAACCTTATATATAATGAAAAGGAGTGTTGCCCAGTCCTGGATTAGATTCACAATTGCTGCAGCTATTGCGTAGTGTCTTCCAACCTAAGGGACTCAGCTTCCGGCCCTGTATCAGACAATAATTCTATTGTGATCCATAAGGTATTCATTGGCTAATTTTTGTAATAGATTGCCAGGACTTTTTGTCCTCATCTGTCTTAGTCTGGAAGTTCTACTGAAACCTGTCTACCCTGTGTTACCCTGATGGTAGTTGAAATATTTGTAACATAGTTTCCAGCATTTCAGCAATATATAACCTACCACAATAGGACAATCTGACAGACAGTTGGTGGATTACATATAAAATATTATTTTTGGAGGCAGTGTCTCCAAAAATAAGAGCACTAGAGCATCTAAGGAAGTGCCTTTCTTGGTTCTCAGCAAATGAAGGTGTTCTATGCTTACCTCTTAGCACAAAATGTTTGTATTGTAATAAGTTATTGAGCCTTTATTCCTAGATTGTACTAGATACAAGGAATACTTTGATAAACATAACAGGTTCTCTCCACTTCTTCCTATCACTTTTCCCAATATAGAAGAAAAGAAAACCGGGCGCGCGCACACACACACACACACACACACACACACACAACTCTAGCATTATTTTTCAAACTTGAGTGATTTAAAACTTATTTTGAAGTAAAAAGAAAATAGTTAAAACTCCCAGGTAGGCCATAAATTAATTTTATTGTAACGTTACTCAAATATGTATAAAAATTAAACATGAATAAACAAAATATGTCTAACACGTGGATGATTATAAAGCAAACCAAAAATTAGAAATAACACTCATCTCCTATCGTCTGTTTCCTTATTTTCGTGACCAGTGGTACATATAGCGACCATGTACTTTTCCTGCCTCTGGGGTTCATTGGGAAGCTACTGTCTCACAGACAGTATGTACCGCATACAGGTGGAGACCTGTATAAACAGTTTGAAATGGAAAAAAACAGGCGGATGCCAAAAATTACTGTTTTTAGGTAGTGCTGCATCACTGTTTTTGGTTATTGTTGTTGTTAGGTGCGGCCGAGTCAGTTCTCACTCATAGCGGCCCCATGTACAACAGAAAGAAATACTGCCCCGTCCTGTGCCATCCCCACAATCGTTATGCTTGAGCCTATAATTGCAGCCACTGAGTCAATCCATCTCATTGAGGCTCTTCCTCTTTTTCACTGACTCTCTACTTTAGCAGGCATGATGTCCTTCTCCAGGGACTGGTCCCTCCTGATAACATGTCCAAAGTACATGAGACGAAGTCTTGCCATCCTCACTTCTAAGAGCATTCTGAGTGTACTTCTTCCAAGACAGATTTGTTCATTCTTCTGACAGTCCATGATATTCAGTATTCTTTGCCAAGACCATAATTCAAAGGCATCAAGTCTTCTTTGGTCTTCCTTGTTCATTGTCCAGATTTCGCATGCAAATGAGTTGATTGAAAATACCATGGCTTGAGTCAAGCACACCTTAGTCCTCAAAGTGACATCTTTGCTTTTTAACACTTTAAAGAGGTCTTTTGCATGTTTTTGGTTGGATTTACATAAAAATTATTTGGGATACACATGTCCCTCTGGACACTGAGGGTAAGATTCGTGAGGTAAGGCAAGAAAAAAAAAAATAGTATCTATCAAAAATTCAAACACAGTCAATGATTCAGTATACATTTTATTAATGAAAACACATGGTATCAACAAAAAATTCAAAGTGGAAAATAATTGCGTCTCTAAAGAGATCGTACTGTTCTCAGTGTATCATGTCAGGAGCTATATAACATTGATTTGTCCCATTACTGGTGATGTTAACTTTTATCACTTGGGTAGGGTGTTAGAGAGGACAATCCACTCTAATGTTGATTAATTAGGATGCTCTCATGGATTGAATCGTGTTCCCCCAAAATATATGTCAACTTGGCTATGCCATGATTCCCAGTATTGTGTGGTTGTCTTCCATTATGTGATCTGATTGTCCTCCATTTTGTGATGTGTTGTAAATCCTAGCTCTATGCCTGTGGATATGATCCTTTTGCTAGTGAGTTGTACATTATGTTAATGAGGCAGGATTAGGTCATGTTAATGAGGATTAGGGTAGAATGCAGCACCCTTACTCAGGTCACAGTCCTGATCCTATGTAAGGGGAGTTTCCCTAGGATGTGGCCTGCATCACCTTTTATCTTACAAGAGATATAAGGAGAGAGAAGTGAGCAGAGAGAGATGGACCTCACTACCACCAAAAAAGAAGAGCCAGAAGCAGAGCATGTCTTTGGACGCAGAGTCCCTGCACTGAAAACCTCCTAGACACAGGGGGAGGTTAATGCCAAGGCACATGGTGATTTCCAAGAAATGCTGGGCCCACAGCTGTTGAAAGGAGGTAAGGATGTTGATCCAGAGCCAACAGAGAGAAAAAGCCTTCCCCTAGAGCCAGCGTGGATTTCAGACTTCTAACTTCCTAAACTAGAAGAAGAATATTTTTTTGTTTGCTAAACTTTGAGAGAATACACTTGTTTGCTAAAACTATCCACTTGTGATATTTCTGTTATAGCAGCAAAAGATAACTAAGACAGAATTTGGTATCAGGAGTGGGGTGCTGCTCTAACAGATAACTTGTGCTCTGAATTTGGACTTCTAGGCTCCTAAACTGTGAGAGACGGAATTTCTGTTTGTTAAAGCCATCATCTCTGTTATAGCAGCACTAGATAACTAAGACAGATGCTTTGCTTAAATTGATAATTAATGAGTATTTTGTAGGGAGATTCTTCAAGACTACGTAAATAGCCTGTTCCTCATTATAAGATTTTTTTACCCACTAGATTTAGCATCTGTTATGATTCATATATGACTCAATTATGATTTTGCTTGCCAAATGGTGATTTTCTATTCCCATCTGGATTTACAAGTTGGCATTCTACTGGAAGGTAGAGATTTCTCTCCCCCTGTTAATCTATTTACTTATTTATATCAGTGTGGATTTGTGTATTCCTATTTTACTCAAGAAGGAGCACTGGTGGCACAGTGGTTAAGCACTCAACTGCTAACCAAAAGGTCAGTAGTTCAAACCCACCAGCTGCTCTGTGGGAGAAAGATGTAACGATCTGCTTCCATAAAGATTACAGCCTTGGAAACCCTATGAGGCAGCTGTACTCTGCCCTGTGGAGTTGATAAGAGTCAGAATCCACTTGTCTGCAACAAGTCTGAATTATTTTACTCCTAACCTTACTATCATTTATTTTTATGCTCAAATTACCCAAGGAGTAGCCAATGGAAAAACCTTCAAACCAGCTTCTGTAACTTTTGACATTTTCCCGTCATTCTTTAGCACTTCCTTACCTTATGACTCACCTTTTTTTTTTTCTTTCTTTTTTCCTATCTAGGCAGCCATTTCTCTAAGGACTCTCTAGGAAATATGAATATATATATATCTACACAAATATCTATATATTTCTATATACAGATAGATAAGTCACAAAGCATGAGTTTACACTGATAATCTACACTGCTAATCAGACACCAGAGTTTATCCTAGACTTTCTAGTCTCAGATCCCTACAAAGAAGAAGGAGAACAGGAACAAAAAGTATATAGACAAGTTTATCAATCTTTTCCTTTATGGTTCTTGCTTTTAACATCTTGTTCAAGAAATTCCCTACTCCCAAGATCATTAAGATATTCTCAGATATTATCTTCTAAATGTTATATATTTTTTGCCTTTCAAGTTTAGGTCTTTTAATGTTCCTGAAATTGATGTTTTTACTATGTTGTAAATTTGGTTTCCAAATTATTTCTCTTTTTCTATATGGTTAACCTACTGTTTTAGCAACATTTATGGAAACGTCCATCCTTTCCCAACTGATCTGAAATACTATCTCTGCCATGTATTTTTAGGCTCTATATACTGTTCCATTAGTCTATTGGTTTATTCCTGAACCAATACCATATTACCTTAATTATTGGAGCTGGAATGTGCTACTTAATTTGTAAGACCCAGTGGGAAATGAAAGTGTAGAGTCCCTTGTTAAAAAATTATTAAGAATTTCACATGAGTGACAGCAGAGCATTAGACCAAGCACAGGACCCTTCTAAGCATTGGTCACTGTGGGACTGCGAAGGTCACATGCCCAGCAAGCCAGCCCTCATTGTCTTGTTGTATCTGGTAGGGAATTACCTTATCAGAAGGGTCATGCTTCTTCCACTCTCATAGAACATTCCTTTTCTTTCTGTAGGAATCCACTAAATATCAAATGTGCAGATTTTACTTCCCTAAAATTGGTCTATCTCTTTTATTGTACTCCTCTATGAAATTTTCTCTTTCTTATTGAAGTCTTGCTTATTTTTTCCTCTTTAGATAGATAGATAAATACTTAGACACACTCATACATACCTACCTAACCCCTGTACATACGACCATGACTTTGTCTGTACAAGGGTTAGGTAGATTTGTATGTATGTATCTAAGTATTTATCGCTCTAAAGAGAGTAAGATGATCCCTAATCCCATCTGAGCAGTATTCTTATAAAAGAAGAGATGAGACAGAGAAAGATACACAGGAGGAAGACAGCCATATGAAGATTCATCTATAAGCCAAGGAATGTCAAGAAATGCTTGGAGATTGAGAATACGAGAAACTGGAAGAGACAAGGAAGTATATTCCTGAAAAGGGAGCATAGAGAACAATTCAGACTTCTAACCTTCAGAACTGTGAGACAACAAATTTCTGTTGTCACAAGCCACCCAACTTGTGGTGTTTTGTTACAGCAGCTCTAGGAAACCAATACACATAATGAACTCTCTATATTCATTTCTAAAATCCCAGGGCATAAACAAAATTTTTGTTGATTGATATGGCATGGAATACTTTAATAATAGTCCAAAATCTCAGGATATCATCAGAAGTCTCCCTGTGGAGTAGCAACTTATTTCAGTGATAGGCTGTAATATATTTATACAATTCAAAATTATAAAATTGATAAATAAATACAAGCTATTTAAAATTAACCCAGTTATTTTTATATTTTGCCTATCTTCCCACCTAGGACTTTAAATTGCTCCCTGGACACTCTTGGCAGTTTGAATTAGTCAAATATAATTGACAAAGTCCATAGTTTTTAAATGAGAAAAAATAGACATATATTTCAGAAGAATATAGGCCACAAAATAATTGAACACAAAGGAAATTTGATCAGAGGTCTCTTGGAGGCTAGCTAAAGAAACCAAAATGTTCTGGTAACTTGAGCAGTTGAGATTAGGTAAACTAATTCCATGGTTCTCCTTTTTCAAAATGGTCTATTATTGCTTTGGTTCAGTTTACAAAATAATTTTTCAGTTTCAAAGAAAGCATTATATTGATATTGGCAGGGAAAACAGTTGGGAATTGTAATTAGATTATAGAGAAGAAATTACTATCATGATGCATCTCTTCTTATACAGCATATTAGATTTCTGTTTTCTTTTTTTTTTATTCTTGATTTGTCAATTTTTTTTCTAGCTCCTTGTTCCTGGTCTTTTTTTTCCCCAAGCTGCAGGGTTAAGGGCAATCCCCAAAATAGTCTATACCCTGAGGAACTTATTTTCTTCTAAAAGAAAAGGTCCTAAGTTAAAATTGGAACACTGGCATTACTCCACACTTCCAAACTAATCCCCAGGGTAACATTGAAATCATTAGTGACCTGCTAAAGAGGATATGATATGAAATGTGACCTCAATCCTTTCTCCAGGGAAAAAGTTTAGCATTGAACCTTTGTGATAGTTAATGTTATGTGTCAACTTGGCTACGCTATGATTCACAGTGATTTTGCAGACTCTATCTAATCACCTTCCACTCTGTGATCTGGTATGAGCAGCCGATCAGTTGGAAGGAGTTTCCTTGGAGGTGTGGCCTGACACCAGTATATAAGCAGATGTTCTGGCAAAGCTTGCTCTCTCTCTCTCTCTCTCTCTCTCTCTCTCGATCCTGCACTGTTCTTGTCACCTGATCTCTGGTTCTTGGAATGTAAGTCTATAGAAGTCTTCAGCATCCCCACCTGACCTGCAGATTTTGGATTCACCACCCCCTGCAACTCCATGAGCCAGCAGAGACCTCCAGCCAGCTGCCTGATCTACAGATGTTGGATTCGTCAGTCCCTGCAACCACGTGAGCCATCAAAGGTCTTCAGCCTACTGCCTGACCCACGGATTTCGGACTTATTAGCCCCCACAATTGTGTGAGCTATCTCCTTTAATTAAATCACTCTATATATGCTTATATATATGTTTCACTGGTTATGTATATGCTCCTCTAGAGAACCCAGGCTAAGACATCCTATACATTTATTATTCTAGGAATAAGCAGTCCTTGTCTCTCTCTAAATATATATATGATCATTCACTGTCTCTCTCTCTATATATATACGTATAAATATTTGCTAATATTTATTTCTTTTTTATTTTATTTTATTGTTGTAGTTTA
>NW_004443947.1:14012018-14013534 GCF_000243295.1 Trichechus manatus latirostris | reverse complement strand
TGTTTTCGATTTTATATTTAAGTCTTTGATACATTTTGAGTTAGTTTTTGTGCATGGTGTGAGGTCTTGTCACAGTTTTTTACAGGTGGATATCCAGTTGTGCCAGCACCATTTGTTAAAGAGACTATCTTTTCCCCAGTTAACAGACTGTAGGCCTTTGTAAAATATCAGCTACTCATAGGTGGATAAATTTATGTCTGGATTCTCACTTCTGTTCCATTGGTCTATGTATATGTTGTTGTACCAGTATCAGGCTGTTTTGACTACAGTGGCGGTGTAATAAGTTCTAAAATCAGGTAGTGTGAGGCCTCTCACTTTGTTCTTCTTCTCGAGTAATGCTTTACTCATTCGGGGCTTCTTCCCTTTCCATGAAGTTGGTGATTTTTTTCTCCATCTCATTAAAAAATGCTGGTGGAATTTGGATCAGGACTGCATTGTATCTCTAGATTGCTTTGGGTAGAATTGACATTTTCCAAGTGTTGTCTTCCTATCCATGAGCAAGGTATGTTTTTCCACTTATGCAGGTCTCTTTTGGTTTCTTGCAATAGTGTCTTGTAGTTTTTTCATTGTATAGATCTTTTACATCTCTGATTAGATTTATTCCTACGTATTTTATCTTCTTGGGGGCTATTGTAAATGGTACTGATTTGGTGATTTCCTCTTCAAGGTTCTGTTTCTTGGTGTAGAGGAATCCAACTGATTTTTGTACGTTTATCTTGTATTCTGAAACTTTGATGAAATCTTCTATTAGTTCCAGTAGTTTTCTTGTGGATTCTTTGGAGTTTTCTATGTATAAGGTCATATCATCTGCAAATAGAGATACTTTGACTTCTTCTCTGCCAGTTTGGATGCCCTTTATTTCTTTTTCTAGCCTAAATGCTCTGGCTAGGACCTCCAGCACAATGTTGAGTAAGAGTAGTGATAAAGGGCATCCTTGTCTGGTTCCCATTCTCAAGGGAAATGCTTTCAATGTCTCTCCATTTAGGATGATGTTGGCTGTTAGCTTTGTATAAATGCCCTTCATTATATTAAGGAATTTCTCTTCTATTCTTATTTTGTTGATTGCTTTTATCAGGAATGGGTGTGGGACTTTGTCAAATGCCTTTTCTGAATCGATTGATAAGATCATGTGGTTCTTGTCTTTTGTTTTATTTATGTGATGGATTATAGTGATTGTTTTTCTAATGTTGAACCATCCCTGCGTACCTGGTATAAATCCCACTTGATCATGATGAATTATTTTTTTGATATGTTGCTGAATTCTATTGGCTAGAATTTTTTTGAGGAATTTTGCGTCAACGTTCATGAGGGATATTGGTCTGTAATGTTCTTTTTTTGTGGTGTCTTTACCTGGTTTTGACATCAGGGTTATGCTGGCTTCATAGAATGAGTTTGGGAGTATTCCATCCTTTTCTATGCTTTGAAATTCCCTTAATAGTAGTGGTGGTAACTCTTCTCTGAAAGTTCCGCAGAATTCTCCAGTGAAACCATCCAGGCCAGGGCTTTTTTTTTTTGT
>NW_004443947.1:13973649-14009399 GCF_000243295.1 Trichechus manatus latirostris | reverse complement strand
ATAAGTTATTATATTTATTTATTGTATGTTTGCTTACTGTGTCCTAGCTTCTTGTTTTCTTTTGATATGCCCAAATAGGCTGCTCATATGAGGTAGTTTGATTATTGGCAGCTTTGAAGCGCTAATGTCCTGTAGTCAGGTAGTTAGATCTGTTAGTAGGTATGTGAGCTCAGGAGTCTGCCCACTCCTCCTGTATGGATTCAACTCAGGTGCCCAGGTAGATAGCCACAAAGTGTGTGATGTAGGCTCTCACCTACACTCCTAGACAGGCATGGGTGATTGGTGTAGGTACAGGCATCTGGCTGCAGCAGGGGGACACACTCTGAGCAAGGCAGGAGTCTGATAGCTGTCCCCAAGTGTCCAGGAGGAAGGTGTGTTCCTGTTCTCTAGAGCACGTAGGTGGGTGAGTTTTGCATCTGGACAGTGAGCACCCAGTGTTGTTGGCTATAAGGACTGAGGGGCATCTCTTATTCTTGGCCCCCTATCACAAGTGGCTAGGTGGTGTGGGTGGAGCCACCAGTCCTCAGGCCCCTGATGTGGGTAGGTGAAGACCCTGCTCAATGGGCAGAGCAGTGTCAATTGTCAGGAACCTGCCACTTCACAGCTGAAACAGTTGAAGTTAGACTTCAGGTATATACTTTGTTGTACTGTGGTTATGAGGGCCTATGCTGTTGAAATGGGCCCACAGAAGTCTCTGTAGGGGGAAAGGCACTCGAAGTCCATAGATCCCTTATGCCTGTGCCTAGGCCAAGGAGCTGTGCCTACCCTGGGTTCCTGGCTTAGGGGAGCCGGCAGTTTATTTTTTCCCCCGATTGTTAATTTGTTCACTCTCCAAGGCTGAGAGAGTAGCTCAGGGTAGTGTGATGGATCCTACTTCTGGCCCAGGGGATTCGGCAATGGCTGAAGCTGGTCTAGGACCCAGAGCAGAACAGGGAGCAGGGAGGTAAGTGGGAGAGAGTTTTTTCCCTAAGGGGGTTGTTTTTGATCTGCGCAGAAGGTCTTACGCAAGTACTTATCTTTTACTAATCCATGGCTGCTTCTCACTGGTTCTGGGTGGCCGTGTAGACTCTCTACCTCTGGGTCTCTCCCGGTGTGGAATACACCTTCCGAGTACGGCTGCTTGCCTGCCTCACTGCTCACCCCCAAGCTGCTCATGCCTGAAGGGTTCAGGCTCTCACCAGTTCAGGTCTGGCAACTCCTTGCTGCTTCTGAACCGTCTCTCCTTCCCCTGCCACTCAGTCTGGTTACTCAACTTTTCCTTAGATGTTTGGGGCTCCTAGATTGTCATATATAATTGATATAATTTTTTTCGGGTCTTTGTTGTAAGAGGGTCTACCAGAAACATCTGACTACCCCATCATCTTGGCCCCACCTCCACTAGTATTTATTTCTAACCTCAAAATCAGGAACCCCTGACAGTTAAATTCTCAACTATTAGCAGAAACGTTGACATTTTGAGCTCACTCAGAGGCTCCTTGGAAGACAGGCCTGACAATCTGCTTCCAAAGGATCACAGCCTTGAAGACCCTGTGGAGCAAATTTCTACTCTGTACACCTGGGGTCTTCATGAGTTAGAATCAACTCCAAGGCAACTAACAACAGCAACCTCAATATCCATACTGGTGGCACTTTTACAATCATTCACAGAGACATGTGCAGAGTAGGGAACATTTGAGTCACCCAGGGTGTATGTTTCTAGCTGAGGGCAAATGAAGCATCATAGTGCCATCTTGTTTCAGCTTTTAAACTGTAAGCGAGTGTCTTTTACACAGTCTATTTAGTGCCATGTTTTTCACATTTTTGTGCTTCTGTTGGTGAATTCATTGTTTAAAGTGCCCTCCCCAAGCAAAGTATTGAAGTGCTGTTTTGTATTCCTAAGCACAGAAAGGCTGTACTAGATAAGCTTCCTTTAATCCTGAGTTATAATGCTGCTGGTCATGAGTTAATGAATCAACAATATATATCAAATAAGGCGTCTGTAAACAGAAACACATACAAAACAAAATTATATATTAATCAGCTGATAAAAATATTATGACTAGAGGCTGACAGGAACCTAACCTTGTATTTCCTCTAGGAGCAGTGGTTTAGTATTTGCTAATTCAGTCTTTGTGGTGACTTTATAGAACATAACTATGGCAAAAAAAGAGAACCAACCATATAGATGTAATAATATATGTATATAAATATATATATACACATATGTCTGTGTATATATATATATACATATATATATATATGCATGCACATATTCCTCCCACTTACCATATGTTTACTGTTTTTATAAATGTGCCCTATTTTTATCTGTAGGACAGTCCATTCCACAATGTGGTTCCATCTCTCACTGAAGGGCTAGGCAGCTGACTCAGGACTAGCTATGCAGGGTATCGTAATCTCCTAACTCCAGTGATTTGTCCATAGCCGGTAGGAGTCAGTGAGCTTTTATTGGGGCATATGATTTTTTTTTTTCTTTACCACTCATCTTAGTATGAGGATATGAGCTATCTGGAGAAGATACAGTCAACCTGTCCACAGAAGGGAAAAACCAGCCTGAAAAGAGTAAATTCAGTGCAAGGAGAACTGAGACATGGAGAGACAGGAATCAGTATCTATTTGATCCCCTCCGTTAACTCAATCATAAAGTTAGCACAAAACCAAACCATAAGGTTTTCAATGGCTGTGACCTTTCAGGAGTAGCTTGATCATGAGGTCTTTCTTCTAAGGTGCTTCTAGGTGGAGTCAAACAGCCAACTCTTTGGTTAATATTTGAGCACTTAATGTTTGTACCACCCAGCCCTAGACAGAAGGTAGCACAGGCCCCTTGATATTTCAGTTATATGAGCCAATAGATGTTGAGTTTTCTGTTGCCTACAACCAAAGAAACTCAGGCTGATAAATTAGTATTAGATAGTTGTTAATGGGTTATAAAAGCTTGTGACATATAAGAGTTAGTTGGGAAGCTACTTTAAAATGTAGATTTTCAGAACTGTAAATTCAGTTCTGGTAGTAGTGGAACTGGGAGAGGG
The DNA here is from genome assembly GCF_000243295.1 of Trichechus manatus latirostris. Taxonomy (NCBI): domain Eukaryota; kingdom Metazoa; phylum Chordata; class Mammalia; order Sirenia; family Trichechidae; genus Trichechus; species Trichechus manatus. The sequence continues at coordinate 14,006,373 of NW_004443947.1, read as the reverse complement.
GAGAAGCAAGGAGAAAAAGCCTGGGTTCTACATTTTTGATAAGCATCCTCAATGATTCTAATGATAATCTGCACACTAAAAAACCAGTTGCTGTCAAACTGATTCTGATGCATGGTGACCCCACGTGTATCAGAGTAGAACTGTGATTCATAAGGTTTTCAGTGGCTGATTTTTTGGAAGTAGATCACCAGGACTTTCTTTTGAGGTGCCTCTGGGTGGACTGAAACCTCCAACCTTTTGGTTAACAGTCGAGCTCATTAACCATTTGCACCACCGTTGGGAAAAACTAGTGTAGTACTGACCATTTTCTTTTTCAGAATTGGCCAAAAGCTATGCAGATTGAATGTTTTATGCTAATATCAAAAGCAAATGGAAAGAAACTTGAATTGTTGTTCTTCAAACACTTACTTTTTGAAATTCTACTCCTTTCTTTGAGGTCGCATTATCCTTCCTCAAAAGGGGCTTCAGAAATACAAAATTCTCAATAGTGCTACCATAAATTATAAAAATCACGTACACTTATAATTTAATTCAAAATTTTCTAAGACTGAAAAATTATTTTTTTGTAATTTTAAAGAGGAATTTATTAATTGAGATTTGAAACTTCAATTGAAAAAGAATATTCAGGTCAGCTGGCTAGCACATTTCTTTTTCAACTATCAAAGCCAAAGGAAGTTTTACTGTACATTGTTCTTTATACCAAACTTAAAGTATTTTAAAAATGTCCTTATTTTTTCTTTAGTCAAGGGAGAAAAAAAAGATCAGAAGTAAATAAGGAAGGCAGTCAGAAGGGGAGAAATGAATTGAGGAAGAATGACGAACATCCATTATATTAACTATTGAACCTACTGAGAGGTGGAGAAAACCATTTTTTCCAAAGATTCCATTTCATTAATTTCATTTAATTAATTCACAGATTTAGTTAATGAATGTTTATGGAGTATAAGCTATGTTCCTAAGGAGCCCTGGTGGTACAGTGGTTAAGCGCTGTCTTAGTTATCTGTTGTTGTTGTTAGGTGCCGTTGAGTTGTCTCTGACTCATAGAAACTCCATGCACAACGGACCAAAACACTACCTGGTCCTGCACCATCCTCACAGCCGCTGGTACGCTTGAGCCCATCGTTGCAGCCACCGTGTCAATCCATCTCATTGAGGGGTTTCCTCTTTTTCACTGACCCTCTACTTTACCAAGCATGATGTCCTTCTCCAGGGACTGATCCCTCCTGATAACATGTCCAAAGTATGTGAGACGTAGTTATCTAGTGCTGCTATAACAGAAATACCACAAGTGGATAGTTTTAACAAACAGAAATTTATTTTCTCACTGTTTAGGAGGCTAGAAGTCCAAATTCAAGGGTGCCAGCTCTAGGGGAAGGCTTTATCTCTGTTGGCTCTGGATGAAGATCCTTGTCTCTTTTAGCTTCTGCTTCTGGGCAGTCTTCATGTGGCTTGGCATCTTTCTTCCCCCATCTATGCTCCTCTCCCTTGCTTATTTAATCTCTTTTATATCTCAAAAGAGGATGGCACAAGAAATACCCTACATTAATCCTGTCTCATTAACATAACAAAGACAACCCATTCCCAAACGGGATTATAACCACACGTATTTTGGGGGCCACACAATTCAATCCATAACAAGTGCTCAGCTACTGACCGAAAGCTGTTCTAACCCACCAGCTGCTCCACGGGAGAAAGATGTGGCAGTCTGCTTCCATCAAGATTACAGTCTTGGAAACCCTACGGGGCAGTTCTACTCTGTCTGATAGGGTCACTATGAGTTAGAATCAACTTTAAGGCAATGGGCAGCTATGTTCCAAGAATTGTGCTAGAATATAAGAAGATGAACACGCACAGTGCTACCCTCAAATAATTCACAATCCGATAGAGAAGTCTAAAACATAGTCAAACCACATACATATGTGTTCACCACTGTGCTAGATAAGTAGAATTACAAAATAGGTCTTTACAATTACAGGAAAAATTTAAAAGATGTTTAAAGGCATGTGAAATGAGTGATTCAAATAGTTACTAATAAGGCAAATATCATAAGACTAAGGAATTAATCAGTGGAAGGACAAATGACTGTATGAATTTTAAATCATCTAGTACATTGGATTTTACCCCCAGAAGTGATGATTTCAAAAATAACAACATATAAGTTCGTTATATCACAGAAAACATTTTTCTCCACATTGGTTTCTAGAAGCAGAACAACCTGAGACATACTTTGAGTAATTCAAGGACCCACTTCTATGTCTTGAAAAATTACAACGACTTCTAAGAGTAGCTCTGCTGTTTGTTAGTATTATAACACTGGGTAAATTGCTGAACCTCTCTAAATCTCAATTTCCTGGTTTGTAAAAGGATAACGAAGTTTATTGCACAGGACATTTTCAAATGTTTTTCATTCCTCTGTGTAGACCCATATTTCCGTTTGGTGTCATTTCTCTTCTGCATGAAGTAATGACATTCCTTGAATATTTTATGTAATAAGGCTCTTCTGGTGATAAATTATTTCAGTATTTGTATGCTTAAAAAGCCTTTCACCTTTGTTTTTGAAAAATATTTTTGCTGGGTATAGAATTCAAAGTTGACCTTTTTTTCAGTACTTTAAAGACGTTCTTCTGCTGTACTGTTTGCTTACATTGTTTCCAACGAGAAATCTGCTGTCATCCTTATTTTTGTTTCTCTGTAGGTAACAGGTCTTTTTCAATTTTATCTGACTGGTTTTAAGATTTTCTCTTTATCCCTGGGTATTAGCAATGTTATTATGATGTACCTTGGTGTAGTTTTCATTCTGTTTGTTGTACTGGGAGTTTATTGAACCTCTTGATTTGTTAGTTTATCATTTGCATCAAATTTAGAAATTTTTGGCATTATTTCCTCAAATATTTTTTCTGTTCCTCTTCTTTTCAGGGATTCCAATTGCACGTCTATTAGGCCACTTTAAGTAGTTTCACAGATAATAGATTGTTCATTTTATAAATTCTTTTTACTCCCTGTGTCTTTAAGTTCACTAATCATTTTTTCTGTAATATTTAATCTATTGTCAATTCAATCCATTGATTTTTATCTCAGATATTGCAGTTTTCATCTCTAGAATATTAATTTGTGTAGATCTTTGTATTTTTTATGTCTTCACTTACCTTTTGATCATATAGAGTATAACAACTATTTTAATGTCCTTTACTGCTAATTCTAACATCTATGTTAGTTCTGGATCAATGTTGATTGATTTTCCTTCTCATTATGGGTCATATTTTCTGCTTCTTTGTATGCCTATTAATTTTATATTCAATACCAAACTAGTGAATTTTGCCATGTTGAGTACTGGATATTTTGTCTTCTTATAAATATTCTTGAACTGAGATGCAGTTAAGTTACTCAGAATCAGCTGATCTTTTCAGGTCTTCCTTTAATGATTTGTTAGGCAGACTAACAGGCTATAGTCTTGTTACTCTATGGCTAATTATTCTCCACTACAAAACAAACTCTTCTGAGTACTCTGAGGTTGTCCAGTTGGCCTGATGGGAACAGACACTATGCTCAGCCCTGTGTGAGAACTGGGTACTCTTTCCTGTAATCCTTTGGAGCTGTTCTTTTCTTGGCCACACATAGTTTCCCTGCCTTCACACTCTGATCAGTAGTCAACTGAATACTTGAGGGTACCTACCACAGAACCACATAGTGTTCTCTCTGTGCAGTTCTCTCCTCTACGGGACTCTGATTTGAGAACTCTAGTTGTACTTAGTCTCCCTGTACTTTCAGCACAACCTCCTGAATTCCTGAGCTGTAGCCTGGAAACTCTCTAAAAGCAGTAAGCTGGACAATTCCCAGGCTCAACTTGCTTTCAGGAATCATTGCTCTTCATTGTCTGCCATCCAGGGTCTTAAAAATCATCGTTTCATATATTTTGTCCATTTTTTTGGCTTTTATAGAGTGAGGGTAAATCTTTATTACTCCATTTCGGCTGGAATCAGGAGTTCCCTTTTTTTAACCAAAACATGTTTCCCTCAGGGCATAATAAGATCCAATTTCATGTTTCATATTCCTAGGAGGGCAGAAAATACTCCTCTGTTCAGTTCTCAGAAAAGGTGTCCTTGCAGAGGGAGATTTCATTATCTTGAGACTGTAGAAGACAGCAGTAGCACAATATTTGGTGACTGGATGAATTTTGCTTCTTACCAATAATAGCCTGCATTCTGAGAATTTTAGCTAAGGCTTTCGTGTTGGTTTGCAAGGTGTCCTGTTGATTACTGGAGTTGGCTGATTGGTGTTCTCAACCTCTCATGCAATTCATTCAAGATCCATCTAAGGAGGATTTATCTTGGTTAGCATTGCTCTACTAGGTACTGACAGAGCACTTAAAGAATGGAGACGTCCAGGAGTGAGATGTATCCAGAGTGTGGAGAACAATAGAATATAAGCAATTGCAAGATAATATTCAGGAAGGGTGTCATCTACAAAGATATCTTCCACTACCATATTGCATGGGATACAAAGAAACTCTTTAGGCTTTAAAAAAGTAATTAGACAGGTGTAAATATACTTTGAGGAGCCCTGGTGGCACAATGGTTAAGGATTTGGCTGCTAACTAAAAGGTAGACGGTTAGAACCCACCAGTTGCTCTATGGGAAAAAGATGTGGTGGTTTATTTCCGTAAGATCACAGCTTTGGAAATCCTATGGGGTGGTTCTACTCTGTCCTATAGGCTCACTATGAGTAGGAATTGATTCAGTGGCAAATTTTTTTTATTAAGATGAAATATAATTTATTTCACTGAAGAATAATAGTTTATTAAGAAAATAACTACATTAAAATAAGCACAAAACTTTATTTTTAAAACTTAATGAAATACCTTAACTTTCATTAATGTCTTACTCTGACTATATTAACTTCAATTGGTAGGATTAGTGTTAAATTGATTGTAGTCTTAGTTTTTTATATTTACATCTAATAGTATGTATAATACTTGCTTATTGTTACAAAGCCCAAAATACATGTGTATGTATTTTTAAGTGTAAATACCTCCCCTCTCTTTCCTCTATATTCCTGCATAGTATTGTATAGTCTAGATGGCCAATAATTTGTTTCAACATACTCTATTGATGACATTCATGTGTCTCTAATTTTTCTCTTCTACAATTAATGCTTTGACACACGTCCTTGATCATATATTTTTACAAAATTATAGGAATATTTCTACTGAATATTTCTGTGAATTAGATTTTTAGAAGATAAAGCATGCATATAGTTTCACTCTGATGGTATCTGCCAGATTGTCTTCTTCCCCAAATAATTGTGTTTTTAATTGGAGTTTATATTGTAATAAATGTAAAATAATATTAACAATAATAATAATACCTGCCACGTCAGTCTCTCAGGATTGGTATGGAACAATTCACTTAAGATAATATAATTAAATTGCAGAACATAATCCATAGTAAATTTTAGTTTTTTATTATTAATAATAAATATATGATAAAGTGTCAATGACTAATTTAGAACTACTCAACTAAATTGTCAGTCTACATAATGACTACCCATTCTGAACCCATAATTACATACAGTTAGCTTATTGTTAAATAGGTGTACAAATATTTCGTGTCGATGTCTTAAGAGACGAAATGAGAATATTTACCTGCCTAAATAGATTGTGTGCCAATGATATGTAGTAAACACTACATTACTTCCAATTTTGTGTTAAGAGCTAGCGTCATAAACAGTTCTCTCCACTTTGAGAGATCTGGCCTCTCTAAATAGGTGATTTCTGTGTATAGCCCTGTCCACGTTTATAACTGTTACTGGAAATGGTCAGAATTAGATAAAATTAAGTTGTGAACTCTCAAGCAAGGGAGTTTGTAGGAACAGATTGTGCAGTGGTAATAGAATAAAAGCAGGGTTTCCTGACAAACCTTTTTGGATATGTGAGAAGAATCTAGACTATATTTCTTTTCAGTTTACATGTAGAGAACCAGCCATTGCTGACCATAACGTAGACAAACCATGTTAAGAATCCACAATATTGCTATAATCCTTCTGGGATTGTTACTCAAGAAGCCTTTTTATTAGTATTACTAAGTTATCCTAACTATTGCATGGACAACATCCCCAGGGACCTTGTCCTTATTTGCATCTGTTACTCTGATCACTAATCATGGGAATAGGAAATGGAGAGGGATGAGAATAGACCCATTTGCTCTCTTTCTTTCAGGGTATTACCAACAGTAATACAGATAATACTCTGAGAAAGATAGAGTTGTTGCTCTTTAAAGTTGTTGCCCTTTATTGGGCATGTTGCAATAATGCTTCCTATGGGCTCACAATGAAATAAACTGACAGCCTGCATTTTAAACATTGAGCTTTCTTAATAATGGCAGGTGGGAGTAAATAGATCATATCCTCTTAATGAGGATATATTAAACTGTAGCTCTTTCTCCTGACCTACACACATGTGAGCCCTTTTTTCTCTCTTTTTTTTAGCATTTCTAAATGCTACTTAAGAGGAACTAGCTATGAAATTAAATTATCACAAAGATCTTTTGTTTGGAAGCTAATGTGAGATACGTAAGTCTTTCAGGCCACAGAATTAGCATGGAAAATTCAGGAAACCTATCCTGTATATACTTAAATCTCCTTCTCTTGAAGAATTTCTTCTACTGGGAAGGAAGGAGGTAGTAAAGGATTGCCTAAAATATTGAGATTACTGATTTTCCTCACTGAATGGACCAGTGCTGTCAATATCCTGCCCAAATTTCAGTATAAGAGAATTTTACTGAAGCTGAATCCCCGTCAGGAAATACTACGAAACTGCTTTGCAGCACATAATCAGAACAGTTCTTAGTGTCACCCCATTTCCTGAGTTATAAATTATAATAAACATCCTTATTTAACTGAAAACAAAAATGAAAAGGCATTATTAGTATCCTCTTTTAAAATGAAGCCACTTGAATTACTTAAAAGAAAACTATATATACAATTTGTCAATGCAAAAATTATTTGGAAACCCAATTTTGTATACATGTTTCAACCATCATAGGAGACAATCATGATGACCATAGATTCTTGAAGTAAAACCAATCACATGCATTTAGCTGCCAGTATGCTATTTATTTTACTATTTATTCGGAAAGCAGACTAACCACCTCTGCTTTAATCAGGAATAGAAGAAGTCAATCCAGAAATGATTAAGCACACTCACATTTCCTATACCAATTAGTGGTAAAAAACAATCTCTGCCCTCTCACTTGCATAAATTTAAGAAAAGAACTTTAATTTATCTTACATCAACTAAGGTACAAATACCATCCTGGAATGCAAGGAAACTCATCAGCATCAATAAGTTTGATTAAAGGGAAGCTTTTTGATGCAGAGTTTCATGAGTTAATTCTACTATGCAATAGGAGACGTAACATTTATAGCCAGTAATGACTAAAGAATTCTCCACTGGATCTTTTTCCCCAGGCCTTCTTTCCAGGCCATCTTCACTGTTTTAGTCTGATAACATATGGCATGTATACATCCACAGATACATTTCAGACAGCAATCTACAAGGTAGGAAGAAATCACTGCAGAGGTGCAGTTGAATTGTGAGACTATAGGAGCCTTTGTTTTCACTACTTTCCCTGCAACCATAGAAAACAGCATTATCATCTCATTAATTTTCATTTAGTGGTGAATCTTAATTAAAAGTCTGACTTTCCACTTTCTGAGACGTATGTTTGGAATTAAGCACTAGGAGAACTTTCAGATGTTTCCAAAACATCCAGTACTGCGTACTTTCTGCAAGAAGCATGGCGCCATGGTGCCCTGGCATGGTATACCTTGGTAAGTGAAGATATTTCAGCCTAAGAAGGAAAACAAGCTCACCAAAAGTTATGGACAAATTAATCGGAAAATGGACGAAGGAAAACTGTTCTAAAAATATTTTAAATCTAGAATATCTTTATGCTCTAATGAAAGAGTCCCTGGGTGGTGTAAATGGTTAAGCACTCAGCTACTAGCCAAAAGGTTGGCAGTTCAAGTCCCAGAGGCACCTCTGAAGAAAGATCTGGCAATCTTCCTCCAAAAGATTGCAGCTATTTAAAACCCTACGAAACACAGTTCTACTCTGAAACACACAGGGTCGCTAGGAGTCACAACTGACTTGATGACAACTGGTTTGGGTTTTTTTTAATGCTCTAATAAAGTGATATGAACAACTTTAGAAACACATGGCAATCTCTGTCATCAGCAAATCAGTGGGGAAGACTGGTGTCAACAAGGCAAAGATTATCTTCCTCACCTTTCATAGGGAAAAAAGAACTTAGCATTTATTTAAGACAAAATAAATTCAGCTTTTAGAGAAATGTTATGCTTTCCTTTCACAATCTACCTCAATTTAGATTCTGTGGTCCCTCTGAAAAATATTGAGAGGAAAATCAAAAGAAACCAAGTGGAGTCATGGATCATGACTTTGCCTTGAGAAGTAGAATCAAATTTATAAATCTTAAGAAATATACTGATAGCTTAGTTTCATCATTCAAGAGAAATTCAAGGAAAACCTCACTTAGGATGACGTAGGACTGTTGATTGACTTAAAATTGACTTTTGCACATATAGGTTGACAGTGTTTATGTTCCTATGAATTAATTATAAGATGGATTGCTAAGGTCAAACTATGAGGGGTCTATATGTCTATGAGTATGTGAGTTGATGAGGTGGAGCCAGATGAAAAATAGAAAGGGAAACATGAGCAGTTTAAAAAAAAATAGTTGTTGTAAGATGTCCCTACTTCTTCAATCTTTAAATGTCCTGTGTGAATATCTTCCAAAGGATGAAACCTCATATCTCTTTTGATAATGGGCAAGGAAAGCATGTAGAAACATAAGTTTCAGACACTTAGAGGATATTCTTCATTACTCAAGTGCCATTTTGATTTTCTATCCATATAGGGTTGTGTTTTTCCTAATTCTTATTTGTGATGGCAAGTAGATATCCAAAATAATTCTGACCTACCAAGACATGTCTTTGCAATATGCTGATGTTTCAATGAATATAAAAAAACATTCTCCTGCAGGCAGTTGCATTGGCTTTAAAATGCTAGAACTATCCGTTTTGAATGTAATTATGCAAAATGAATGAGAGAAATCTACCCTGCTGATATTTATGTAATAACTTCTAGAATAAATCTTCTGATTTACAAATATACTGGGACCATTAGCTAGAAGCCACACCACATCATTATTTCACAGAACTTTAGGTGATTGTGATGACTTTTTCAAATCAGCATTATTTTGCAAAGTAAAATAAAACAGAGAAAACTGATTGACTTTTTCCTAACATTTTTGAAAAAGAAGTAAAGCTGCTTAAAAATCAATGAAGGTTGCACTCTCAGAAATATTTTTAGAAGTGCATTTTTTTGAAACTGATTCTTTTTTCCACAATTTCATCTTTTTTTTTTTTTTTTGGAGTCACTTAATATTCTTGAACTGTATTTAACTTCCCTGGGAAACCATAAAGAGTGGGTTGAAATCCATAATTGTATTAACGCTATGGGTCCAAATAACAATAGCTATTCCACAGGTGCTGGCCAATGCCTTGTCATAGGAATATAAATGTAGAGAGGAAGTGGGATTTTTCTCTGCTTACTTTAAAGCAACGCCAACTCTCGAAAGAGAAGTTGAAGAATTTTGGAAAAGAGATGTGGGTTTGTCAAGAGAAGAATGGTCAATATGTAAGTTCTTCATAGCTACCAGCACCCCAACCTGCATACACCTAAATATCCTGTCTCAGCATCAAGGTGGTGCCTTCACTCTTTCCTGCTCACTGCAGGTGTGTCTAATGTCCTGCCCACCTCACACATGAAACCTCTCTCTGTTATATCCCATTCCTTTAATATCTAAATTCTATGCCAGGTGATGAGTATTTTATTTGATAAGATTACATCATAACTATAGTTTTTGTTTGTTTGTTTGATTTTACATTAATGAGTGAATGTGGTAGCCATTACAGTAACATAACAGCATTTTTAAAAAGGACATTCTAGAAGTAATATCTTGACTCAAAGGAAAGTCTCTAGGGGTACAAATCGCAAATGGAATTTTGTAGATAAAGACTCCTGTGCAGCTGGGGCATTTGTTAATACTTCAGACATACCACAGAGATGACACCATTGTACAACCATGAATATATGGCCCTGGGAGATGAGAGAAAGGTAATAGGAAGGTGTTAGTGTCATATTGCTAAACCAAAGATTGGACCTGCTGAGTGGTTACCTTTGCAACTTCAGGTTTTCAGATATTGATACACACATTTATAAAATTTAGAAATATAACTTTGCCTTCTGAATAAAATATCTATGTCCATATATTTATGTTGACATCCCATAGTTTCAGAGTCACCTCTAAAAATATCAACCAAAAGCCAATAAAAAGTATCTACTGTAAAGAGGAAATTCAAGAAAATATCACTCATTTCAAGTAAAGTTGTGGACCAAGCTCTCCTCAGCTCTAATAAGGAACAGATAGAAACAATACTGGCTGACAACTTAAGGAAAATGAGTTCTACAGGCTGCTGAGGCAATGAGTTATGAGAATAGTTACTTTGGAAATGGAGTACTTACTCCTTTGAATACCTATTTAATTATTATATGTATATAACACACGGTGCTTACTATGTGCCATGTATTGTTGTAAGCACTTCACAAATATCATTTTACTTACTTCTTAAAATAACCCTCAGAACAGCCCTCATGACAACATTGAGGTGCATACTATTATTTTTTCTTCACAAATGAGTAAACTGAGGCACAGAAAAGTACAATAACTCGGCTAAGGTTACATCTAAGAAGTAATGACTTAGAAGTGTAGCTTCAAAGGTCATGCTTTTAACCAACACAATGCACCATCTAAGTCACTGCTTCTTATCCGGTACTGTGCATGAGAGTGCCCCAGAGAGCTGGTTAAAAACAAAGGAGTCCCCAGAGATTCTGATTCAGTAGGTCTACTGGGGCCTAAGGACTTGTAGTTCTAGCAATATCCCAAGTGTTGCTGAGGTTGCCCCTCTGAAGACCACATTTTGGGTAGCACTGGTCTAAGGAACTATGCAAATAAGCAAGAGAGAGTAACCTTGCAAGTGGATTACAAGAATCCATACTCAAAATCTTTCTGAGTCTTATAGGTCTTTGCCTTTAGCTACAGAATAAAACCCTGTTTCCCTTTTTAAACCCAAGTGATTGTGGCATGATTCTCTACTAGCCTAATTTCTCATAATTGTTTCCCATGTTCCACATCCCCAAAGCTTAGACGTAGCTCACATTTTCTAGGACAAGGCTGCACAAAGGCTCAGGAGAAGATCCTTCACGTTGTTCCACTCAGCCTACTCATCTTGCTGCTAGGCCACTGCCTCTGTTGCTAAGAGTTTTGCTTCCCTGGACCCAGCTAGCCTCCTCAAGGAGCCCTCCTTGGCACCACCACTCAGGCTTTGGGTGAGTACTGGTTGCTCTTTCCAGAAGCACTTTACTCTAAGTGGTTGCTTAACCCTTTTAAGTACTGCATAAGGGTCTCTTGCCCTGCTGACTCACAGCCGCCTTTGCTGGCTACATACTCATGACCAGGTATAGATTTCCTTCAACCATAGGGATGGCTCCAAACATTCCACAGTCAGGCTGGCTTCCCCTTACTTGTTGTCTAAGGTTTAAGTCATTGGTTTCAGTTTTGGGATTACCACTTCTCCCAAGATGACTGATGGTGAGGAACTTTTTCCTTTCGGGAAAAAAACCTTCCTCTCACCTTCAAAAGTGTTAGTAGAATCTGTGGCCCAATTTCAAAATGACAGTCTCAAAACACTCTAATATTTATATATCCTCCCTAACCTGAATTATAAGGAGCCCTGGTGGTGCAGTGGTTAAAGGTCAGAAGTTGGAACCCCCAAGCTGCTCCAAGGAAGAAAGATGTGACAGTCCGGTTCCGTCGAGATTACAGCCTTGGAAACTCTATGGGGCAGTTCTACTCTGTCCTATATCATCGCTGTGAGTTCAGAGCTCACTTGATTGCAAAGGGTTTGATTTTTTGGTTAACCTAAATTATTTACCTATGGTCATGATTTTACTATTAGCTGTCAACAAGGTGGCCCCTGACTCATGGAGACCCCAAGCACAATGAGACAGGACCATTGTAATCCATATGGTTTTATTGGCTGATTTTTTGGAAGTAGATTACCAGGTCATTCTTCCCTAGTCTGTCTTGGTCTAGAAGCTCTGCTGAAACCTGTTGAGCATCATAGCATCAAGCAAGCCTCCACTGATGGTGAGTGGTGTCAGCACTTCAGACGCATTGGTCTGGAACCACCACTGCTCCCATGTCCATGATAACCTTCTTAAAAAGAAAAACATCTCTAGAAATATGAGTCAAGTTTCTCCACACTCCACATCTGATGGACATTTCTGAGGACTTGGTTTGATTTCTACTCTGTCACCTTTAGGATTCATCAACCAAACTGTGGTTAGTAAGTGGGAATTTTTTTTTTTTTTTAAATCAGAAGATGATCTTCCTAAAGTTAAGAAAGTAGCTTCTTGAACCCAAAGGAAACAAATACATGAAAAAACTATAATTAGTGTATCCATTTAAAGTTTTCGAAAAGGAAATACACAGGAAAAAAATGTTAAAAGCAATTTTAAAAGTTATACTTTAAATCTTTTTTAGCAAAAGCCATATTGAACAGATTAGTTTATAGATTCTGTTCTAAGGAGAATTTATTTTTTGTGTTTGCTTTGTTTATGACGTACAGCTGTAATAATAAGCCATGCACTATATCAGATGATTAAAATATCAGTGTCTTAGTACCCATTCCTGAAGCATTAGATGGACACATGTTGATATCAAGTTCACTTACTGATTAATAAAATAAAGATATGAACATTATTTTCTCCTTAAAAATTTAAAAACCTAGTCTAAAATCCTCATTTTCTGGCTTTTTGCATTTTTATTATCAATAGTATTTAAAGAATATGCATTTTTGAATCAGCATGCTATTAAAAAAAGAAAAAAGAAAACAGACTCAGCCCCCCACCAATCCAAAGGTAATATGGACTTAGAAAATACCCATGGCATGTGATTAACATATATATTCTAACTAAACAGTTTTCTCTTAGATTTTTTAACGTTGTTTTCTATGGAGCCCAATCAGAATATATAATAGAATCCTTCTATATTTGGAAAATACACAGAGATTATTGATAAAAACAATTTTAAAAGTTATATATTTGGAAGACATTTTTCATAGCTCCTCCATTAAAATACCTAGTTTTCCATCTCCATGATTGGTTCTTGGCCTTAGTAAATAATATAAGTTACATGATAATATTCAGTTATACCGAAAATGATGGATAGGACATCATCGGAACTACCCTATTTGTCTATTCCCCCATACAGTGCTTAAGGATTACTATAAGACTTGCATTAGGCCACACCTAAAAATTCTGCCAGATCATCACAGCAAAGAAGAAAAAATACATTAGTTCCTTTCTCCAGCTGCCATTAGGAGTAACCATTTTGAACATTTTGTCCCATCCATTTATTTATCCATCTGCTCATATAATAAACCGAACATATGCTGTCTCACCTAGTCAATTCTCAGCCATATGCAAAACTGAGAGGAAATATATGTCCCACATTCCCCCTTGTCCCTATTTCTGGCTGCAGTCTCCATTACTTGAATATTTAAAAATCACTTTTACCACCTCATCATAACCCAAATATAACTTTAACCTGTTTCTATCAATGACAGCACAATTCTGCTGGCATACACAGGTTCTTGACCTCCAACTGTTCTTGATAATTCTAAAGTAAACAAGTAACTAGTTGTGATAAAGTTAGTTCTGACTCATGGCAGCCCCGCATATGTCAGAGGAGAGCTGTGCTTCATAGGGATTTCCGTGGCTGATTTTTGGAAATAGAGCTCCAGGCCCTTCTTACGAGATGCCTCTGGGTGGACTTGAATCTTCACCTTTCTGTCTGTAGCCAAGCACATTAACCGTTTGAACCACTCAGGGACTGCAATTCCAAAGTACAGTCCAGTACATGGAGAAAAAGCCTGTGTTCAAATAAAAAAAAAATAATAATAAAGAATTCTTGTCTAAGAAAAGTCTCCATATAATCTCTGTGGTCATTTAACTCTCTAGAAATCCTTCAAATGTACAGATAAGTTATTTAGGAACTAGTTGTAAACATGTTCTATGAGGTGTTTACAAAATGACTGATTTGAGACAAGGCTTTCTTTCTTACACAGAAGGCTATATTCCATACTAACCTATTAAAGTAGTTTTTCTTTCACTCCTTACATCTCTCTTCTATCAGTGGCTATAGTGGAGGGAAAAAAAAGCTCATATAATACAAACACAATATACAGGTACTAATGGACTCGGTAAAATTCGGTATTGGCAAATTGCTGAAAATTTGTCAGGTAATGTGATTTTGTTTTCAATTTATGCCACTGAAAAGTAATATAATGTCTAATGCCAAGGAAAGGAAAAAAAAAACCTACACTGCATAGAACTATATTACTGTATATGGGTTTGGCATTTGAGAAGCAAATGAGAGCAAGTTGCCCTTTTCTATATTTCTTAAACAGTGTGTAAAGTTGTTAGATTATACTGTAACATTTTAAGAAATCCTTTGTGCTATAAAAAAAATTGCCTTCAAGAGCGTGGTGATGTATACCAAATGTAAAGTGATTGAGTGAGAACTCAAATGGCCAATGTGTGGAAGAAAAACCTGCGGCTGAATTCAGAATCTAGGGGTATCAAGTGTTCAACATTATCTCAACCTGAGATTTTAACTTCTTGACCAAGAAAAGGGACAAAAATAAATAAATAATTTCAGATACATAAATTAGTTTCTTGGTAATGCAGATTTTAATCAAGTACCTACTTAGGGTAATTCTGTATATCTTTTAAATACTCCAAATGAAAATTAGTCAGACTTGGATGTTACATGTTTTATTGAATAGTATTATGCTGCTCTAAGAGATAGGGAGGGGGAGTACTGCAAGTTCATTTTTGGGAAGAGGTTATATAGAAGTGCTAAAGAAAATCTAGGTTTTAATCTTTACTATGTTGCATAATTTATGAACCTGAATAGTTTTTTTTTTCTTCCCCTCTAACTTTTCTGAACTTCTTTCTTTATTGGAGATACAGATATAAGATTTCCACATACATTACAAGGATCAAATTAAATGTATGTGAGAATGCTTTAAAATGAGTTATTAGAGTCATGTCACCAAAATCCCATTCCTCATATGCCTGTTCATCCAGATTTAGGGCTCAAGGGATTATCTTCACACTTGTTGCCTGGCTTTGTATGTACTAAAGCAGAACAAGTCATGAGATGATAGTCAAACCACTAGGATTCTCCGCTCAGCTGTCCTAAATTCATAGTGCCGGAATGGCCTGGTTACATCAAGAATGTTGTTGTTGTTAGTTGCTATTGAGTTGATTCCGATTCATAGTGACCCCATGTGTGCAGAGTAGAACTGCTTCATAGGGTTTTCAATGCTGTGACCTTTTGGAAGCAGTTTGCCAGGCCTGTCTTCCGAGGCACCTTTGGGAGGATTCAAACTGCCAACCTTTCCACTTGTAGTCAAGCATTTAATTGTTTGCGCTACCCATGGACTCTGGTCATCAGGAATGACACTGATTAAATGATAAGGAAGATATGGTTTGACCAACTTCCTTCCAGTCTGGTTGCCTCAGATTTTGAAAGGCAACTCCTGTGTTCACTCAATGAAGCTTTGTTCAAGGCTTATTAAATTAGAAGATGACTTTTAGCAGTTTCTATCAGCTGCTTGGTAAAAGTGGTGACCTCATCCAACTGACAAAGTCTAGACAGCCCAGAGCAACGCGTAAAATGATGGTTATGTATTTAGCAACATAGCCCTGTGTCATCTCAGGCATATTTCAAACCCTCATTTCCTTTTTCGTAATCAGTCTTTCTTAGTATCAAACTAATGTATGATGATTCTTTTGATTTTCTGCTTTTCTTTTCCTTCTCATTGCATGTCATCTTTTCTTACAAAGTTTTCCAGTGTTTGATTTCCAGGATCTCTAAAAGTTGACTTTACAGACTGACTTCAGTATTTTCTAAGCTATATCTTTAAGTGGGATCCCTGGTGACTCAGTGGTTAAGTGTTAAGGCTGCTAACCAAAAAGCTGGCGTTTCGAATCCACCAGGCACCCCTTAGAAACCCTATGAGGCTGTTCTACTCTGTCCTATAGGGTCCCTATGAGTCGGAATCCACTCAACAGCAACGGGTTATATCTAAAAGTACTCTTCCTAATCTTTAAAAATTTAACAGCTTCTGAAAAGTATACTTTCCTATTCAACTCTTCTATTTTTCCACCAGTAATTATCTCTCAGGTTATTTTCTTCTCTTAATTACCAATACTTCTTTGTAAATATTTCATCAGATAAAAATAAACCATCCCCTTGGTGTATCTGTTTCTTTACATTCCCAATGTGCTTTTATATATTATCAATTTTAGTTTATATAAATTTCTAATGTTTTACTGTCTCTATATCACCAAAGTAATATACTTATAACAATATAGGAATTTAAAACCCAGTCATATATACAATGGTGGGATGGGTTTTCTGAAGTAGATTAGAGTGCTCAAAATGGCCAATAATACCGATAATTCATTTTATTTTAAATTTTAAATATTTAGTGCATTCTAGAAACACCAGGTACTGCCAGTTATAGGTTTGTTCAAATTTCTACTTGTCTAAAATTGTGATGTTTAATATTTCAGCAATCTAAATATGTAGAATTTTATTCTGCATGTGATTCTCTTCGAATTTATTTATTGCTCATATTAAAGAATATCCTTAAACCTTTTTAATCATGTTTATGATGTTTCCAGTGTAGTAGTATTCTTTGTACCAGCACCTCTTAACAACTTATTTAAGAAAGCAGATAAATAATTGAGAAAGGTGCCCTTCTCAGCAGTTCCTTCACTCACCAAGCTTATTTTCCTGGTTCCTTTCAGCTTTCCCTTGGCCTTTTATCTTTTCAAAAGCATTTCTGCAATTGCTCTTTGACCTACCATTAAAGCAAGCATTTGTTTCCTTGTGTTTCTTTTTGGTTTTCGAGTGAGATGTTTATCTCACCTGATTCAGCTTGAAAAAAAAAAAAAAAATTCTTCCTAAAGCTTTTCATTATTCATTTTCTTTGTAGAGTTCAATCATTTGTTCTCATTTGTATGTTACAATTTATAACGATGCATTGTTAACTTCATTCTTTAGAATCGCTCAAAATCTTTTCATCTTTGCCTTGTTTTTTAACCATTTTTTGTGCAGGTGGGGGTTACACTTTTGTCATTTGCCGTTTCAGAATTTCATATTATCCTTTGCCATGTTTCAATTTCATGCTACACTGAAGTTGTGACTCTTCTCAAGTCCCTTTTCTTTTTGTCATTATTTACTGTCCTTTATCTTTTCCTGTTCTATTTTCAGCTTCTCATCCTGTACCATTCCAAAACTGTATGGACATTTTCACTATTGTGTGAATTTTTGTTAAGTTCTTCTTTCCTGCTCTTGATGTGAGTTCTCCTGCCACTTTACTTACAATTTTAATTTAGAATTTTTATGGAATTATATCCAACTTAATACTCGATAGTTACGACTTCACGTTCTTGTGATGTAATTTTCCACTTACACCTTAAAATCAAATTTTATTTATGTTTTATTTCTATCTAATTTACCATTTCATATTATTTTTTATGTTTTTCTAGGACTGTTTCAAAAAAATTTTACTGTCATGTAATTTTCCATTTCATTTGTATCTCTTCTTTTTTCAGCATGGAACATTTTAACCCCTGATTCTAATCTTGTCTTAAATCCTTCTGCTTTGATTTCTTCTATTGCTGTCTTTCAAATGGAGTATGATACTAGCAAGAATAAACATATTTTAGGTTTGAATCTGTCTACAAATTTTATATCTAAGAACAGCAAAGATAAAATCATTTACACCACTGATGTCATTAAAAATGTTTCCACAAGATAGCCCTTCCATTGCATCAGTTTTATATATTTCATGTGCATTTTTTTTATCCCTTTGCCTATAATGAGAGTGGTCAGCAAAAAAGAGGAAAACCCTCAAGGAGATGAATTGACGCAGTGGCTGCAACAATGGGCTCAAACAGAGCAAGGATTGCGAGGACGGCGCAGGACCAGGCCATGTTTCATTCTGTTGCATGTAGGGTCTCTATGAGTCAGAACCAACACAATGGCACTTAACAACAGCAACATAACAAGAGTAATGATCCTACTAATCACTTAGCATTCCTGTAACAGGCTAGCATAGCAAACTTGTTCATAAAGAACTTACATTTTGTGGTTTCAATAGAAGTTTCCCTCACGAGGAAACTTAAAACTGCCAACCAGTCATTGACAGTAACTGATGCCCCTAGAATAGACTGGAATTTAAAATATAAAGTGAATTATTAGTACTATTGGCCACTGAGCTCTCCAAGTTATTTCAGAAACCCCACCCTGCCACAGTATACATGACTGGATTTTAAATTCCTATATTTTTATAAAGGAGCCCTGGTGGCACAGTGGTTAAAGCTCTCGGCTACTAACCGAAAGGTCAGTGGTTCGAACCCACCAGCCACTCGGAGGGAGAAAGATGTGGCAGTCTGCTTCCATAAAGATTACAGAGCCTTGGAAACACTACAGGTCAGTTCTACTCTGTCCTATAGTGTCACTATGAGTCAGAATCGACTTGATGGCAGTGAGTTTGAGTTTTTTATATTGTTATCACTCATGTTATAATTATTTTATAGTAATTGTACTCCCCCAATGTTTTAATAGGGAGGATCTCCTTTTCCTGAAATCTTGAGATGAGAAGACTGGTTTTCAAAATTACAGAGTGCATATTGCATGCCAGGGCAGTGATGTTGTTTATAGAAGAGGAATCAAGAAATTCACACGGTTCCACATTTGTATCTCAGGTTTCAGCTGCACATGTGTTTCCTCCTTTAGTCCCCTCCCTCCACCTAAGATTTAATGACTGTCATCAATTTTTTTATTTAATAATCCTTTGCTTTCATTTATAATTTTGCCATGTAGCTATCCTCAATGTATTGTCTTATTTTCGAATTTTACGTAAACTTTCTATGTATTTTTCTATGACTCACTTCTTTCTCAGGACAGAGTAGAACTGCCTCATAGGGTTTACAACGCTGTAATCTTTACAGAAGCAGACTGTGACATCTTTCTCCCATGGAGCCACTGGTGGGTTAGAACCACCGACCTTTTGGTTAGCAACCAAGTGCTTTAACCACTGTGCAACCAGGGCTCCTTTTTCTTAGAAGAGTCTGTACAAGATTCATCCATGTTTATGCATATAGTGGTACCTGATTCCTTGTCATTGCTGCGTGGTATTCCATTGGGTGCGCATGCATACACATCTGGGCACTTTTCTGATCTTTTTCTTTAGGATATGTTCCTAGACGTGAAATTGTTAGGTAAAAAATAGGCTTAATTTTAAGGTTTTTGAAATATATATATATATATATAAAATCTGTCTTCCAAAAATTTTATTCCAATAAAAATCATTTCCAGCTGCTTCTGAGAATGCCCATTTCTCTCTCCCCTCACCAACACTATGATTTCACTTTTTTTTTTTTTTAATTGTGCTTTCGGTGAAGGTTTACAGAGTGATTTCTCATTTTTCTAACTTCTTTCATCTGGAATTCCAAAGCTATTCCCCTAAGAATTGTTCATTACAACGTACATGTTGTTTCCCAGAAGAACACAGTGCACTTAGCCATAGAGATATGACGTTAAGATTGTTGGATAATTTCTGCCTCTAGGGAATACTTAGATGTGGCCGATGAATTTTCAGCATCTTGAACATCAGCATCAGAAGGGGAATATCAGTCTTTGGGCTTAATTCTTAATTTTACTAGAGGAAATTATTTCTACAAATCTAGTTTTCAGAGATACCAATTTTGTTTGATTTTAAATCTGCATACGCACCTCAGTTGCAACATGTAACTGGCATGTATTTTCTGGCTAGACCTGCCTTCCGCTTTCCCCTCTCATACTTTGACCTTTGTTAAGTAGGTGGCATCTTTCCAGAGGAAATGATTAAATCAAAAGGCTGCTTTGCAATCGGAATCATTCAAAATAAAAACTTAACATTCCTGTTATAAGCTGGCAGGAAAGAAAAAAAAAATCTCTTGATGAAGAGCTAATGTTTTGGGGGCATGAATAGAGTTTTCAGAAAGTTTTTTTTTTTTTTTTTAAGTATCTTCCAGAATGCTGTATTTCAAGTCGTCCTGCTAAGACTGAATTTTATCCTAAGTTTTGTATTTATTAACCCTTTTCTTGTAACTTGGAGGCTGATTTTCAAAAGAAAATCCAGATAATAAATTCTCTGAAGGAAGTAGATGAGAAGATGTCGATTTTTTTTTTTCTTAGAAAACTTAGGAGGTATGGAAAAAGGGAGTGTGACAGCAGCAAGCATCTTAGAACTTGCCCCAGGTAAGGATCAAAATGGAGTTATAGATCTTGATTTTCTGCTTCGATTATTTGATTGAAAACTTCCCTTAATCTCTGGTTGATGAGGACTGAAGAACCTTCTCCACGGGCAACTCCACCATTTGACTCCTTCTGGCAAATTGGAAAGAAAATGGGAGGTGCTTCCACCTCTAGACTCTGTGAATTGCTTTTCCTGAATTGACGTAAAGAATGTTTAAATAAATCGACCTCTTTTATTCATATTTTCCTTTTAGACAAGTAACAACTGCCTTCAAAAAAATCAAAGAATCATCTTCATATTTTAAAATACTTTGTTAATATTTTACCTTTTTGTGTGTTAGCATTTCATGTGTGGAGAAAAATTTATGATGGAGTATAATTTTTTTTTTTTTGGTAGTGTATCAAAGCACCTCATATATGATCTGGCTCTTAAAAAACACTAACTAGATATTCATTTAATGAATGAAAGAACAATGGAAGTTCAAACTATACTCCTCCTTTGGGGCAATTGACACAGTTGCTCTAATGAATTTCTTGTCTTAGATCTTCAGTTCTTTAAAGCAGGGACCCTTAATCTGCAGAGGATTGCATTATACTAAACATTATTTTTCACTGACCTTTGTACTAAATGTACCGATTTAACCAAGTTTGGTATTTTTGTGGTATGTATATGCCCACTGAGTGAATAACTTATCCATTGAAAATTTTAACCCTTAATTCTGGTACCCGCCTCTCCACGTGCTAACTTTGTGATTTCAGGGCAAGCTACTTAATCTTTTTGCTCTCCAGTTTCCTCATCTGTAAAACAGAGATAAGAATCCCAAGGCAGTAGTGAAAATTAAGTGGGCTATTATAATAGTATGCAACCAAAAAAACAAAACCAAACCCCTTGCCACTGAGTTGATTCTGACTCATGGTAACACTTTAGGACAGAGCAGAATTTCCCGATAGGGTTTCCAAGCAGTGGCTGGTGGATTTAAACTGCCGACCTTTTTGGTTAGCAGCCAAGCTCTTAACCACTGTGCCACTAGGGCTCCAATAGTATGTAAAATCCTATAATATAGGACCTGACATATGAGTAACCACAGCATGTAATTCCTCACTATCAACAATTAGATAAATTATTGTTATATTTTTCACTGAAAATATAGCCAAAAAAATCTGGTTTGATTAAAGTCCTCAGGTTTACTGAATGCAAGCATTGTGCCAAGTACAGTGGTGAGACACAAAGTCAATACGACATAGGTCTTGCCCATAAGTGACTTACAGTCTGCAGGGGGGCAGGTGGAGAAAGGGAGTGGTATAGTCCCAAGACTTTATGAAGAGATTTGTGGTTGGGGGCATCCTTGAGCTGGAATTGCAATGATGTTTAGTTTAAAAAAAGGAAAGCATTTTTTTGGTGCAGGGCACTACTGCAAAGAATGTACAGAGGCAGTAAAGTGTGAGAGCTACTCGGGAAGTGGCAAACCACCCTTTATAGCTGGACCGTACCGTTTATGAAAGACCTAGTAGGACGTTACTTTAGAACACTGGTTACTGGTTATATGTACTCACAAACTTTTGACTACAACTAAATGAATGTTCAGAATAGCTGAAAAGTTCAAGAAATGTATTAACATGCGTGACTGAAACGTGTAGTAGTACACTACATGTAAGGTTGATCCAGTGGTTTAATAATATCAGTTAAAACAGAAACAAATAGTTGCTTTTTGCCTCTCTGCTCTGCCTTCTAAGGTACGAACTGCCCTAAGGCTAGCTCTCTTCTTTGTCAAAGGATGGCTGTCAAGAGCAACAGGGTCCCATGCTTTTTCATTTTTGTCTATCAAGAGAGAAAGAAATCCTCTTAACCAGTGATCAAACAAAGAGTCACTCTGATTCAGCCAACTTATATCACATTCTCATCCCTGCAACTATCACATTAGCCAGGAATTCCATTCTTATTTGTTTAGGCTTGGTTTATACTCCTAACCCTAAACCAAAGCTGTGTTAAGGGAAGTATAAAAACACGATTGGCTAAGGCCTATAAGGGCCTCTTCCCTTGAGCTGAATTACCACTAAGTCTACTAAATAGCCAGGCTCCTATACAGTTAGGGAGGTGAACTAAGATGCAGATAAAGCAAGTATCAGTGTACACTACACTACAGAGTCTGAGCAATGAGAGCCTTGAATGACACCTTAGTTACAAATTTGTTACATATGTAAAGACGCACTATCATTTCAATCAAATAGCTCATGTAGGACTATTTTCCTTGTTTGTAGTGGGCTGTCTTAGTTACTTAGCTCTGCTATAATACAAATACTGCAAGTGTTGGCTTTAAAGAACAGAATTAATTTTCTCACAGTTCTGGAGGTTCATAGTCCAAACAAGTGTCTTGACCATGTCCATTCCTTCCTTGTCAGTAGTCCTGGGTATTCCTTGGTTCCCTGGCTTATAGACGATCCTCATGTGGTAGCTATTTTCTCCTTTGTGGGTCTCTGTCTTTATTCTGCTCTTTTTATAACTCATCATACACTGGTATGGCTTCATTAACAAAAAGAAAAATCTATGTCCAAACAGGGTCACATTCACAAGGACAAAGGCCAGAAATTCAATACACATTTTGGGGGGATACAAGTCAATCCATAACATGGGCTGTAGGGAAAGATCTAGAGGTAAATGAGTTGTTGTCCATGTCATTAAGGAAGTAATATTCTCATGTAACTCACATGACATGACCCAGACTATGTTTATTGAGGTGACATTAAGTCCAACCTATAGATCAAGTAAAGATACTCACTCAATCTTTAATATGTTAACAACAATGCGATTTTGTCCTGACTTTTTAGAAATGATAAAAATAATAGCTAGCATTTATAGCTATGATCCGGATGCTAAAAACTGCAAGTAGATTATGTCATTTAATTCTCATAACAAGCTATGAGGCAGATACTATTATTTTTCCCCATTTTGTAAAAAGGAAACTAAAACTGAGGTAAGTTAAATAATTTGCCCAAATAGATGGCAGATTCAGAAATCAAAGATAAGTTCTGTGCTTCTAAAATCTACACACTTAATCTCCCAGTATGGTGACGTTGAAAACACTGAAAAAAAATGTAATATATGCTAGGTGCTATGAATGATCATCAGCCCCGCATTTGGGGAAACAAAAGATGAAGTGAAGTATAAACTTTATTCAAAATGATTCTTAAGTCCATGCAGAGAATTTAAGAAAATGTGCCTATAAAGTACATGAAATTAACAGAGGTGTCAGTAAGTGCTAGTAGGTTAGACTAATCCTAAAAGTATGGGAATTTCTAATATTTTCTCTAAACATTTAAAAATAAAAGTATTTGGGTTGAATAAGTCAACTCAAGAAAAGTGGTGGGGGAGGAGTAGGACAGAGTGAGGAGATAGGAAGTAGTTTTCTTTTCATTAGTCATTGTTTTCTTGAAAGAGGCCAAGGAGATCCTAGCAAGCGATGTTGGCTCACTCTACTAAATTATTTTGGTTGATGGAAACCTTGGAATTCTGGAAAAACTCCAAGTGGATGTAAGCACTTTGGGGAATTGGATAGTACATGAAATATAACCTAGAATAATGTTGAAAAATAGTGGATATTGGCAAAAATAGTCATGAAACCTTTCTGTGGCCTGATGGGCTCTGATTTTGAAAGCTCCTTTGAGGAAAAATACTTAGGAGTCATCCTGTCTATCGTGGGCTCTTTGGACTTTATGCCCAGTACATGTCAGCAGTTAAAACCAGAAATAAGACGCTGGGTACATTAAGAAAGGGATAGAAAATACTTAAAATATTATAAATTAATGACATGATTGAACAATGGCAAACTATAGTATCTGGAATAGTGTGTTCCCATTCTGGTTGCTTCAGCTTATACTTGGCCTAAGATATATATTTAGTTCTTAAAAGCACATAGTCTTGTAGACAAAATAAAGACTTTAGAATTTGCCTCTAGTATTTAAACTTGCTAAAGCGTAATATATGGGTCACATTCTTTTAGCTCTCAAAAACAGAATACTATTTCAAACAAAGACCCATACATTTACAGTTAAAAAAAAAAAAAAAAGAAAGAAAGAAAAAGAAAATTACATTCTCTAAGACTTTGCTTTTCTGGTCAGAAATTCCATGTAAAAAGGGTCCATTAATGTTCAACTGTGCTTCACTTTCCAGGCCAGAAATACTATTAGAGTGATTACCCCTTATTTTGTACAATGTATATCTTAATGGAACTTTTTTGTTGTAGTTTAACTTTTATAGTCTGGTTTCCTTCTTCTTTCCTTTTTTTTTAAGGTTTAAAATATTTTAGTCACCAATTGTATGAGTGATTTTGACTCTTTGCATTCCCCATATATGAGTGTGACTATAAACATAAGTTCCAATGAAATTGCTCTTACTCCAAATTAGAATTGAGTAGAGCAATATTACAAGAGTGATGTTTAAAAGTTTTACATTTCATTTTCAACAATTCCTAGTCTGAGACACATGCCTAAATGGTGTGCAAGCATGGAGATGAAATGATAAAAATTTAGTTTCATATCTGAAGATTGTGTTGACATGACATTTGGGTAATTGAATGAATTTCTCTGACTTCATCTGCGTACTTAGCATTGACTACCCTCAGCCGTGCTCTGTTATATAACGAAAATGACTTCACCATTAAAGGTGTCATTCTAGAGCCTTTTGTGAGTTATTGATTAGGTACTGTTAGAGGTCAATATGGTAAATTATGTTACTTTATTCTTAACAAGGTTATAATTTGAAGTGGACTAATAATACTAGTAATCATACAAGCTGATGTAACGTGAAGTGTAATCAAATCTTATATTTATGGTAGATCATAGCCTGAGCTAGTAGCACTAATGTCTTAGTTTATGCCCTTACTTCCATGTGTAGCTACTATGGCAACAGGAACCTAAAAATACCCAATATGTAATGGACGTATATTGTAGAGTTGGATTATTTTTTCAATCGAGAGTTTTTCAAACTCATTAATGAATTCTGTAGTAGACTAAAAATATTGGTGTCTATTGGCAGTAGCCATAAATGTCTCTAAGACAGAATTCATAAGCCCACTGAGTTGGGAATTACTCAGTTTGACCATTTACGCAGCTACTGTTTTCTTGTTGTTACTTTTTTTTTTTTTTAAGCCAAAAAATCAGTCAAGAAGGGCAAAGCAATCTGGTGGGCATGAACATGGACAGAAACA
This sequence comes from Trichechus manatus latirostris, assembly GCF_000243295.1. Taxonomy (NCBI): domain Eukaryota; kingdom Metazoa; phylum Chordata; class Mammalia; order Sirenia; family Trichechidae; genus Trichechus; species Trichechus manatus. Next base: position 13,980,647 of record NW_004443947.1, on the reverse strand, counting down.
AGGCAGACTCTCCTCCTATAATCAGTTCCATTGCTCTTTGGTACATATCTTAGGGTAAGGTTATATCCAAATAACAAGGAAAAAAAAAAAGGACCTATCACTTGTTAAGCACCTATCTGTGCCCGTTCCTTTCCATGGAAAAATGACAAGCTACAGGTCATAGTGGTTGATAGTACTAACTAGCTTTCTAACCAAATGATTGTCACTTAACCCCTCTGTGCCTCATTTGTTTCCACTGTAAAATGGGACAGCTATTAGCACGTAACACATAGATTATTGGGATAATAAGTGATAATGTCTAAAGTGTCTAGCACGTGCTAATAGCTTGATAAATATTATTATATTATTATCTTTAAATCTCACAAAAAACATGAAAAGGTAGTTATTATTAGGAAAAAGGATTAGGTGGCTTAGTTAAGACTCACAGCAGGGCTGCAACTCAAATCAGACATAGCTGATACCTGAGCACATCTATTGCTTGTACATGACATGCAGCTAAAGTCTAGAGAAGAGAAACCCTGCCTGCACCATTCTACAAATGGATATTTAGGTGTGCAGTGGAGAAAGTGATTTATCACTGGCTCGATTTTTTACCTGTTTTATTTTCTATAAACATAAATTAAATAAATTTATTCTAGAAGAAAATTTTGAAAGACTATAATAAAGTGTTTCAGGAGCCCTGGTGGCACAATTGTTAAGTGCTCAATTGCTAACTAGAAAGTTGGCAGTTCGAGCCCACCAGCGACTCTGCAGTAGAAAAGACCTGACGATCTGCTTCCCTAAATATTTCAGCCTAGGAAACCCTACGGGGCAGTTCTACTCTGTCATACGGAGTCACTATGAGTTGGTATCAACTCAACGGCACACAACAACAACATAATAAGTTGTTTGCAATGTCTAGGCATTTTTAAAAAGCTTTAAGTGGATTAAATTATTGACTCCTCACCCCACAGGATGGTTAAATAAATTTCCCAAGGTCACACAGAAAGGAAAGGACACAGCCTACACTCTTCATCACTACATTTTAAATAAATGAAAAGACAAATTCTTTTCCTGGATATGGAGACACAATAATAATAAGACTATAAATTTAATGCAATCCAAGTCAATATCCCAACTATATCTATATTTCAGTGGAATTTAACAAGATGATTTTAAAATTTATCAAAAAAATTCAATAACAGAAAAATATTAAAGAACAAGCTCAAATCACGCATTGGGCAAATCTGTTGCAAAAGACCCCTTTAAAGTGTTAAAAAGCAAAGATGTCACCTTGAGGACTAAGGTGAGCCTACACAAGCCATGGTATTTTCAATTGCCTAATATGCATGTGAAAACAGGACAATGAATCAGGAAAGCTAAAGAAGAACTGATACATTTAAATTATGGTATCGGCGAAGAATACTGAACATACCATGGACTGCCAGAAAGAAGGACAAACAAGTCTGTCTTGGAAGAAGTTACAGCCAGAGTGCTCTTTAGAAGCGAAGATGGTGAGACTTTGTTTTACGTACATTGGACATGTTATTAGGAGGGGCCAGACCCTGGAGAACAACACTGTGCTTGGTAAAGTAGAGAGTCATCAAAAAACAGGAAGACCCTTAATGAGATGGATTGAAATAATGGGCTCAAACATAGCAATGATGTGAGGATGTCTCAGGACCAAGCAGTGTTTTGTTCTGTTGTACACGGGGTCACTCACTATGAGTTGGAACTGATTCGATGGCACCTAACAACAACAGCAATACATATTATAAAAGATATAGTAATTAAAACACTATTGGTCTGGTATAAGAACAGAAAAACAGATAAAACTGGCAGATTCTAACGAGTCCTGAAATAGACTCATACACAGGTAGTCCCCAACTTACGACGTATTTGAGTTAAGATGAACCACGCTTACGACCATGTTTGTTGTTGTTGTTTTTGGTATAGCTGATTGTTAGCAATATGTACTACATACAATGTTAAAATATAACTTTAAGTTTATATGTAGTGTTTCCAATCCCCAAAGACAAATAAAGATCAGATTTATAAAGATGGTGGTAATAAAAGGCAGTAATAATGAAAACTTAAAAAAAAAAAACGAGGTATTTGACTTATGTCAGAACTGACTTACAATGGAGTCGTACAGAACGCTGTCATAAGTCAGGGACTACCTGTACTTGTAAAACCTTAATAAATGATCAAGGTTACAATTTAAACCATTTCAACTTGCAAGAGAGAAAATAGTGAACTCTTCAATAAATAGCATTGTTTAACAGCAATAAAACTGGAGGGGGTGATATTTGATTGCTCATTCACATGATGCCAAAACTAAATTCCTTATAGTTTAAAAAAAACAAACATTTAAAAATCACACACAGATAAGCATACTGGAAGAAATAGGATAATATTTTTATAATTCTGGACAAAGTAAGGCAAGCTTATGCAAAATACGTAGCTATTAAAGCAAAATGAATAAATTGGCTAAACGGATTTTTTCCGTAATATTTTATTATTTTTAACAAAGTGTACGTTTGCAATACTTACATTGGATTCACCTTATTGAACTTTCCAGTCACTCACATAATGTCCGGTCTTCTATTTATCTTGTTGATTCAAATCTAATTATACTTACAATAATAAAGAATAGAAAAGTAGCTAATTTGGGGGTGTGAAACTTAGACATTCTCGCTTTTTTATAGTTACTGGGGATAAATAACATGATGAGATTGATTCTCTCTGCTACGGGTTACATGAACTTAAACTTGTGAAGAAAGAGGAATTTTAGAATCATAATATGTTAGATGCATTCATGATCATTTAGTTTAGCCATATTTCCAGAAGTTTTGGGTTTATGTAGCTACCTTTATTGGAATTCTTTGTTTCTTTCTATGGCTTTGAGTTACTGCCCATTGTAGACTGAAGGACTCCCATTAGTATTTCTTAAGGACAGGTCTAACCATCAGTTGCCCTTGGTCTATTTGTAATGGATTTCCTCAGCTTTTGTTTACTTGAGAATATCTCAATTTTTTGAAGGATAGTTTTGCTGGATATAGAATTCTTGCTTGATAGTGTTTTTGTTTGTTTGTTTCTTTCAACACTTTAAAAATGTCACTGTACTCCCTTATGGCTTTGATGGCTTCTTATAAGAAACCTTCTGTTAATCTTATTGAAGATCCTTTACACATGAGGAGTTTCTTTTCTCTTGCTGCTTTCAAGGTTCTCTCTTTGTTCTTGGCTTTTGACAATTTGATTAGTATACGTCTTAGTGTGAATCTCTTTGCATTATCATTCTTGGAGTTTGTCAATATTCTTGAATGTGGAGATTCATGTCTTTTATCAAATTTGGGAAGCTTTCAGTATTGTTTGTTCAAATATTCTTTCTGCCCCTTTATCTTTCTCCTCTCATTCTGTTATCCCCATTATGTGTATATTGGTTCACTTGATGTTCCACAAGTGTCTTAGCTTCTGTTCATTTTTCTTCATTCTATGTCCTTCCGGATTCTCATACTGCATGATTTTAATTGACTTGTCTTCAATTTCAACAATTCTTTTATCTGTGTGAAAAATCTGCTATTGAAACCCTATCAAGAGGTTGTCATTTTGGTTTATTGTGCTTTTCACCCCCAGAGTTTCTGTTTGTTTCCTTTGCATAATTTATATCTCTTTATTGATATTCTTTATCTGTTTATACATTGTACTCCTGGTCTCCTTTAGCCCTTTCAGCATATTTAAGACAGTTGATTTAACATCTTTGTCTAATAAGTCCAGTGTCTGTGCTTCTTCAGGAAGAGTTTCTGTTAATTTCTTTTGTGACTGGACCAAGCTTTCTTATTTCTTTTCATGCTTCATAACTTCTGTGGGAAAATGGACATTTTGAATATTTTCATGTGGTAACTCTGGAAATTAGATTCTTCTCCCCTCTGCAGGGTTTGTTTTTGGCTGCACCTATAGGCTCTTGCTTTTTGTTTGTTTGCTGATTTTTATGAATGATGTATGTAAAGTTTGCATTCTTTGTTATGTGTAGTCTCTGAAGTCTCTATTCCTTTAGCTTGTGTTCAGCTAGTGCCTTGACAGATATTTCCTTGAACACAAGAAGTCAAGGAGAGATAGAAAGAAAGCAGCTGGTGTGGTTGAGGGGTGGGGGAAGAGATATGAATTTCTAGGCAGTTCCTACAAGAACTATAGGTACTTACTGTTGGAAGGGAATGTCCAACCAGAGTGCTTGTGCAGGGAAACAGTAAAGGGAGGGAATATGGTGGAACATGGATAACATCTGATATAGCAATTTGTTATTCTATTGTCCCAGAGACAGTATGTTTACTGCCCTGGACACAAAAAGAATGATATAAAGAACATGAAACCCCCATGTAGATTGTAAAACATAAGTCAGTCTCCTATTTATTTTACAATTATATAATCAATACCTGATTATATAATTAATAAGACACAAAGGTGACAGAGGTAAATGTAAACTCCTCTACTTAAATTCTCCCCTAATTGTCCAATTATAGGAACATAGAGAAAGAGAATTCACTAGTTGTAATATTAATCAGTAAACCATGTCTTATGGCTCCCCCTACCCCTACCCCCAAAAAAACTATGAGATTCACTGACTAAGTATCATGTAATATGTGTCTCTTTTCACTCTGCTTGTCACATTAAACTTGGGTGCCATAGTCTAGTCCTAAATACAGCATTTCAAAAAGAACATAGACCAACTAAAATATTCTTTAAGAATGGGGATTAGGTTAGCCTGATGTCCTTGATAATAGGTAATTATTTGACTAATATTTAGGAACTTGTATGATGGGTCAATTTCTCAAGAAAGCTATTGAAGGCAGTAACATATTACACCCTTGTCCTTACACTCTATTCTCAACACAGCAGCAAAAGACAAGTCATGTCACTTCTCTGCTCAAAATCTGCCTTTGGCTTCCCACCTTACACAGCTTAAACATCAAAGCCCTTACCACGGCTACAAGACCCTGAAGGATATCTCCCATAACAACTCTCTGACCTCATATCCTTCCCTTATTCCTCAGTCCCTCTATTTCAGCTACCCAGGACTCCTAGCTACTTCTCAAGTACTCCAAGTATTCTCTGTCTTGGGACCTTTGCACTTGCTCCCTACACTTGGGATCTTCTTGCCCCAGATATCCAGATCTTGCTCCTTCCTTTCCTTCAGAGTCACCTTGTCAGACAGATCTTCCCTGATCACCATATATAAATTTACAATTTCCCATACACACGCACACACACACACACACACACACACACACACACACACACACAACTTCATTACATTGCTTTGTATTTTGTCAGACACTTACCACCATCTGACATAATATATATTTATAGACATATTTGTCTGCTGTCTGTCTCCCCCACTAGAATGCTCATTTCCTGAGGGCAGGGATTTAGCCTGTCTTGTTAACTACAACTAGAATAGTTATTGGCATTATGTAGAGAAAGTACCCAATAACTATTTTTGAAAAGTTGTATGATTGAATAAATCTAAATATGAATAAGACATGCATGCTCTATAAAATCAGACTACTAGAGATAACTTGCATAAACAAACAAAATATAAAACAAGATAATAACTCAAACAGTTATGTAGAATAAAGAATGCAGGGGGTGATGGAGGCAGGGTAGGCTTCCCTTAGAAGACGAGTCCTGAAGAGTCAAGATACTTTGTCTTTTGTGTGGTCATATAAGACTCTAGGAAGTGGGGATTAAGTGTGGAAAAAAGACACCGGAAGCACAGAGAACAATAAGCATAAAGACCCTGGAATATGATACTGTTAGCGGATAGTTCAATATGACCAGGATGGTGATGGAAAGTGAGAGAAGAGCCTGGAAAAGTAAGCACTGGCCAGACTATGAAGCCTTTGGTTTAGATGCTTAGAAATTTAGGTTCATTCTATCCTGAAGGCAATAAAGAGTTACAAAGGAATCCTAAGCAACGAAATGATACATTCAGAATTTTGTGTTTCAAAGACAAGCCTAGGATATACTGAGTGTATGATCTGAAAATTTGAGTGGATTTCAGTGTATTTATGCATGTTATACTAAAAATTTTGTAGAGCAGATTAGTGAAAATGAAGAAAAAATTTAATTCTGAATCTTGTGAGTTTGATGTGCTTGTAGGCATCAGGAAGAGCCGAGCAGGAGGCAATCAGAAATACAGGTGTACAGAGTGGGAGATACAGTGTAAGAGTGGTTGAAGGCTTGTGAGTGAAATGACCTAGAAAGAAGATCTAGAGTGAGAAAGAGAGGCAGAGGATCAATTGGCTGAAGGGACTGAGAATGGTTCACCCAGAGAAGAATCAGAAAGATTTACTATTATATGGAATTTGATAGTTTACTACTGGTGATGCTTAAGGTTACGTGTCAACTTGACTGGGCCATGATTCTCAGTGGTTTGGCAGTTATGTAATGATGTAGTTTGGCACTTGTGTAATGATGTATTATCCTCCATTTTGTGATATACTATAGGCATAGTAGTTAAGAGCTGGGCTGCAAACTGAAAGGTCAGCAGTTCAAATCCACCAGCCGCTCCTTGGAAATCCTATAGGGCAGTTCTATTCTGTCCTACAGGGTTGCTATGAGTTGGAATCAATTTGACTGTAGTGAGTGGGTAATCATCTCCATATATGATCTGATGTGATCAATCAGTTGTAAGGGGAATTTGTTCAGGAGGGTGACCTACATTCAATATGAACATTTTGACAAAGCTCACTGGCTTTTCCTTGCTCTGGATCCTGCATCTGGTTCATCATCATCTAACTTCCAGTTCTTGGGATTGGAGCCAGCAGCCTGCTGTATTGCCTGCTGGTCTTGAGATTTGTTGGCCTCTGCATCCTGTGAGCCAGCAGCCTGCCATCTTACCTGGCAATCTTGGATTCATCAGCCTCTGCAGCCCTTGAGCCAGCAGCCTGCTATCTGACCTGCCTATCTTGGGTTCGTCAGCCCCTGCAGCCACGTGGATCAGGAGAAGCCTTCAGCCT
>NW_004443947.1:13895966-13973549 GCF_000243295.1 Trichechus manatus latirostris | reverse complement strand
ATATACATATATATGCTGTACTGGTTTTGCTTCTCTAGAGAACCTAGCCTAAAGTAATATCATATTTGATAATTTACTATCATACTGAATCTATGAAGTGGGGATTTAATTGATTTTCCAAGAGTTCAGTGGGTGAGATAGGAACAACAAAATGATTTTAATGAAATCTGTATTAGTCATTACATGTACTCATAAAATATGCTACATAAAAAAATTATCCTAGATATAATAGCTTAAAACAACAGTAAACATTCATTACTTCTCAGTTTCTGTGGGTCAGGGATTCAGGAGCACTCTTAGCTGAATGCTTCTCACTTGGGGTCTCTCACAAAGTTGCAGACAAGTTGTTGGCTAAGGCTACAGTCATCTGAGGGCTCACTGAAGTTGGATGATCCACTTTCAAAGTGACTAGCTCATATGGCTGGCAAATGGCTTCTGTTTGTTGGCGGGAGGCACAGTGTCTCCCAACATGTATCTCTACACATATGGGCCTCTCCACAGGGCTTTTTCAGTATCCTCACACCATAGAAGCTGGTTTTCTCAAGAACTAGTGATCCAAGGGATAGCAAGTCAGAATTGTAATATATTTTGATTTGGTCTTGGAAGTCACATATCATCACTTCCACCATATCCTATTAGTCACGCAGGTAAGTCCTATTCTGTTGTGGGTGGGACTATCCAACCTGTACACCAGGAGGCAAAATCACTGGGGGCCATCTTGAAGGCTGGCTGCCACACAATACACACAATAGTAGGGGGAGAGTTTATGATAGAACTGTCCAACGACTGAATAAGCTGCTTTATGAGATGGTAATTTTCTGGTCACAGGAGGTGTGTAAACAGAGCCTGGGATGAAACTAGGCAGAATGAGGGAGGGGAGATTAAGGATAGCACCTGTGATGATTAGGTAGGTCAAGGTTCCTTCTTTCAGTACTGTTCCCTTATGAATATTTAAACTGACTTTAAGAAAGGGGGGAAAAAAAGATAAAAGGAGAGAGAGAGAAATTAAGGGAGTTGAAAACACCCAAACACTTTTCATTTTTATAGTAAAAATATTTGATAAGTTATTTGAGGGTTGCAGTTATTAAGTGAGCCTGGAGGTGAGGGTGAACAAGAGCAATCCCCCAAGATGAGATGATTGGCAGTGTACCCAGGAGAAGGTAGCAAGAATTTAAACACTGAGAATTGTTTAATTAGCCTAACTTCATTCAAGACCTCTCAGCCTAATTTTCATTGTTTGTATTGCATACCATAACATCTTTCAATATCAGCTCATCTGTTTGCAGCATCAAGCCCCAAGACTCTGAAACAGTGTTTTAGATAACCTACTAGGCATTTCATTCTCTAAAGAAACCAATTATATATGAAATTAATAATTAAAAATTATAAATAGAAAGAACAAGAAAACATGCATACACCATGTCCTGCGGGTAGATTTTTGCATGGTGTGTAGGGAATTAGGTGCAAAAAAATCCATTTATGTTAATGGGCATTGCATGTCTAATTTCTCATGCACCACACTGCTGATTTCCCCCTTGTGTCTTTGTCAGTACATGGGACCGGTGAAGGGGGGAATAAAAGTGAATGATTTATTTGATGGTCTGTCAATCATAACAGCAACCAGAGAAATTCCAAAGCTGTTTTTAACCTCTATAGAAACAGTTAGTTAGACCATATGCTTTTTTCTTCCTGCCAGATGCTGTCATTCATCAATTTCCTATTAAGAAAATGGGATTCTGCAAAAACCACTGAGGTTTCTCTCTCTCTCTTTCTTCTCATTTGTAATAGATATTCCACAAAATCAGATCGCAAACATATTATGCAGCTTCTGCAAAATAACTTCTGACACTGAGCCATGTCCATATTAATTTTAACTGACTTTTAGTGATGTTTCTTTGGTGTGGTCATCACATCATCCAAAAATATTATTTTGCAATTACCTTTTCTCTGATTTTAAGCCTAGAGTGTCAATAAATCTGTTTGTGACTATCCAATCTGTAAAACAAAAAACCACAGAAATTAAATGACTGTTCAAAAATATCAGTAACCTAATAAAACACCCCTTAGAGAGTAAAGAGAGATAATAAAATGTTTGCGAATTAAAGTAAGCAGCATGAGCTGAATGTCGATTACCCAAAGGTGTCAAAGCAAGTGAATAAAAAACTATATATACATATATATAAAATTATGTTTTTTTTCCTTCCACCAAGTAGAAAGACCATTTTGTTTAGAGCCGAGGAAGTACTTGATTGCTATAAAATCCTGCATGGATTTGTTTGCTGGCATGTTTGTTTATTGTCAAGGATGAAAACACCTAGAAAACCTAAAGGCTCCTTCTCTTAGGGACAATAAAAATCCTTTCATGCTATACATAGATGCAGCATGTCTTCAGGGTTTGGCACACTGCTCTTACAACAATTCTATTTTGTTTTTAAAATTTCAGTGCTCTAGAAAGTTGGAATATATTGACACTTGCTATCATTTCTAACACAGATTTTCTTGAAGTATTCTTATGATAACACCGGGTGGCTTCAACTGTTTACTTGTCATGCCATATTCACTTAGCAAGTCGACTGACGTGGAAGTTTAAGGAAAGAGAATAGAGTGGCCTGACTTTCGATCTGCAGCATTTTGTATTGCCTTATTAGTAGGAACTGACTCTTTAACAAACCCTGCAAATAGCTTATAGAACTGAGGAGTGCCCTGAAAGGCAGGGCAAATTTCTTTCAATAGTTAAGCACGGATCAAAATTCTGAATTTTCTTTGGCTGTCAGCCAGCAAGAAACATGCAGGGTCTGCTTATTGTTTACGATTTTAGTAGAAAGCCACTCACAAAAGAGGAAAAAAAAAAAAAACTATAACTTTACAGCTGTCAGACTTTGTTGTATCCACTTCAGCCTAATATTCTCAAGTCTAATTTTTTGTAAAGGTCATAAACGAGCTATAATATAGTTTTTAACATTTTAATTTTCCCTTTTCTTTCCCTGCTGTTTTTTTCCCCTGCTGGGACGGCTCCACACATGAAGGTCAGGGGAATGATAATGCTGAGATAGCTCTGTCTTTTTATTCATAGACCAGGTAGAGAGTGCGTATAGCCATAAACGTGAGCCTCCATCACCCGGCATTACTATTGACCCTTGCCCTGAACTGAAGATTGTACCTTCTCCAGGGATAACAAATGATTCACTTTGCAGGTAGGCAGAAGCCCGGAGCTTGCTAAGCCAGACACTGCCGATTTTCCTGAATGATCTCTTGTGATTGGTTTTCTCATATGAATAGACTATTTGTGAGTACACCGCTGAACTCTGATTATTTAGGAATGGGTCTTTGACAAAAACAGCTGTCCTAGACTTGAGATGATTAGTACTTTATCTACTCATACAGGTTTCTCTTAGGCTGTTTGCTACAAAACACATGTTTATCCTGGCAAAATATGGGTGTCACTCTTTGGCACCAAAACAAATTTTTGGTGTTTGATCAAGTTGCACAATTAAAAAAATAAATATATTTGAGGCCACCGTGGCTTAAACTCTAACTGCCAGCTAAAGTTATAGTTCTGTGAAGTGACCCAGAAAAAGGAGCCGGTTATATACATATATAAAGAGTAGCCAAGTTCTGTCTTCTTTCAAACCCAGGCTCAATTGGGAGCATGGTCAAAGTAAGGTTGGAAATGAGCACAAAGAGGGATAGCACCCCGATTCTGACCCTGGTTTTACTTAGGGAGAAAGATCTTTTACAGGGCCCGTTAGAGGAGAGAGTGGAGAGGCTCCCTGAAGAAGGATCATTGAGCCTGAAGCTCACATTCAGAAGGACCTCATATTGTCAAGGTTGATGCTATATTCAAATGCAGTTGTACAAATACACCTAGTTGGTTAAATAAGGTAGTAAAAAGTAACCATTGCTTTTTAAAATATTTTTACCACTTCTCTATTTTTTAATATACCAGCTGCCTTAAAAATTAAAAAAATGAAAAATAAGCTGTTATCTACCGGAGCCCTCTGGAAAACCTTAGCCTTTAAGATAGGTATAAAACAAAGCTAAAGTAACCCACTGTCTTAGTCTTCTAGGGCTGATAGAACAAAATACCACGAAGTGGGTGGCTTTAAAGAATAGAAATGTATTTTCTCACAGTCTGGAGGCTAGAAGTCTGGATTCAGAGTATCAGCAGGGCTATGTTCTCTCTCTGTCACCCCTAAGGGAAGATCCTTCCTTTTCTACCTTCTGATAGCCCCAGGTGTTTCTTGGCCTTACATGGTTTATAGACAAATCCTCACATAGTGTCTTCCCCTGTGTGTGACTCTGTTTCCTTGTCTGTTCACCCCTTTATAAGATACCGTTCGGAAGGAATTAGGACCTACCCTACTGCTATTCCAGTATGACCTCATTAACTTAACTGATAAAAGAAAAGTTCTATTTCCAAACAAGCTCACATTCACAGGTATAGGGTTAGGACCTCAACATATCTTTTTGGGGGACATATTCAGTCCATGACCCCCACCAAGAGTATAGATTTCAGAGGCCCCACTTGAACCTCAAAAGTAGAATGAGCCCATCTCTGCTGTTACCCAATGTGCTCCCATCTGAATTCTCTCCCAGAGAAGGAGGCTTCAAATCTTAAGAGTGACATTTTAATCCTCAACTCAGAACACTCTATTCAAGTCCTCATCCATTATGTTTTTGCTTCTTTCTCCTCCTTGGATCTAACAGGTCTGCAATCTTGTATTTGTCTTTATTAATTCAAAATGTATTTGATTTTGTCTGAATTGAACTCCTGATACAATGTCCAAGCCCTGACCACCTTACACCTGAAGCACCTTTAACTAAGGATTGGATTTGCCTGGATGGACCCCAACAAAGCCCTTCTTCTACCCATCTAAATATCTCTTTCCCCAAATGAGCAGCAGGATAACTAGAGTAGTAAAGAAAACAGCAGGAGCAAAGGTCTATCTTTTTCTATTTAAGGTATTTTGATGACCAGACAGTCGTGGAGACCTTATAGCAAAGACACATAGAACATATAATGTGAAAATAAGACTGAGAGACACAGAGAGAAAGTGGTCTCTGTGTGGCATCTTTGTAGAGGCCTCCACACCTCCCCTAACCAAAGGCTTGTCTGCACTTAACACTTGCCCCTGACATAGAAGCTGGCCTCATGGTGACCCAGAGCATGGGAAGATGTGCTAAGTGGGAACTGAAAGCCACGGTATAAACATGACACATCTTGGAGCATCAGTTATATTCAATTACATAGATTACTGAGAACAATATTTAGGTAAAAAAGAAGACAACTTTTTAAAAAGAATATTTTAATTTTAATATTTCCATTAGCAGGACCTCACAATCCATGGATGCTGATTCATTTTCTTCTGTCATGAGGATGATTTCTTTGGAAAAGTTCACATCCATTCTGCATGACCACAATCAGATTGATCTCAGAATGCTTGCCGTGTAGTAAAACTTCAATAAAGATTTGTTAGATTAATAAACCACTCTAAGGAATTGCTCTGATTCTGCCGGTCCTAAACCAAGAAACTCATTCAGAGCTCCTCATTTTTTCTAGAGGCCCTGGTACTTTTCCTAACATCTAAATTCTCCTTGCAAGGTCATCACCTGTGAGAGCTCCTAACTACAATTCTGCTGCCCAAACCAAGGAAAAATGAGGTACTTTCACTCACAGGAATTCCTTTCTACCCAGAATGTGAACATACTACTTAGAGGAGAGTCTGATAGTAACAGTTACCTTGGAGAACTACCAGGTAAGAATGATTTAATCATTTACCATTTGTTCCATAATCTGGTAGTTTCCTCCACTGTGAACGCAGACTACAAACAAAATAAGTAGCACACAGTCTTTTCTAAATGATTCTCCACCACTACCTCTTACTCGTCGTCCTCCTTCTCTTCCTCCTACTCTTTCCCCCTTCTCCTCCTTCTCACACTAGCCTCTATCTGTCTCTTTTCTTCCAATATAAAAATTCATGGGTACTGTGGTCGATTCATTTGTCCTATTTAATACCTTCTTAGGCTATTGGACTTGTAGGTCAGTATGAATATTCCTGATTACTGATGTTAATTCACTCTACATACCCCTTCTTCTTTGCTTACCTAATTACAAACCAATGAGCATTAGCTAAGGGTCTACTCCCTGCATCCCTTTATTAGTTATAGTACAGAGGTACCCAAAGGCAGTGGCTCTAACAACATAGCAATTTTATTTCTCTCTCCTGTAACAATCTGGAGATGGGTATGTGGTTCAGGAAGTTGCGGCTCAGCGAGATCATTCACTCAGGGACTTAGTTCACTTCCATCTTGTTTCTCCGCCGTCCTCTGGGGTGTTGTCTTCTTCTCTGTGGTCAAAATGGCTTACTAGCACCATGCCGTATTCAGTCTTTTTGGATGAAGAAAGAGAGGGCATGGAGGGCAAACAATTTTCTTTAAAAACTTGATCCAGAAGTTGCACACATCACTTCTGCTCACTCCTCAGTGGACAGAACATACTCACATGGCCACATCTAGCTTTAAGGGAAATACAATCTCTAACTGAGAGTTTTAGTTCTAAATGGAAAAGGGAATATTGGGTCTAGGAATAGTTGGTAGTAAATGCCCAGTCCCTACCCTTCTTGACAATCCCAATCTGGTCCCAAATCCATGCAGTGTTCTCCCTGAAGACTTCAGCAATTATTTATTTCCTTCATTTGGCACTTATAGTACACTATATTTAATTATCAATTAAAATATGTATCTTAATTCTTAACTTTAAACCAAATTGAAAAAAAATAGGGTAGGAATTATTACATATTTTATATATTTCACAGAGAGTGGCACACAGTAAGCTCTCAATAAATACTTCCTGGTTCAGACAATATGTTGGAATAGAGTGGGGATACTATAGCTCCCATCCTTAACTGCCTTTTGTGGTACTTACCCTAATTTGTTTCATACTTGAGCATCTTCATTAATATTCAAGAGACGGAACTGTTATCTTAAAGCAAACTAAATTTGCTAGCTTCAAAAGAAGAGATAATAAACTATGGAGCGCACTAAGGGCGAGTGTCTTTGAAGTGAGTATATAAGCAAGGGGAATTAATCATCAGCATTAACTGTTTCTTGGAGGCTTAGAGAAAGCATTGTATTTGTAGAAAAGAATCATTCACTTGGAGGAATGATAGATTGGTTAAAAGAACCATAGAGGTCAATGGCTTATGGGGCCAGCTCTGGATTCTGAGGATTAAAAGGGTGTGACCCAGAAGACCTAGAGGCTGGGAAATCGAAGGTCCACTGCACGGGAAATAAAGAGTATGATTCTGGAGGTTATATGCCTTCATGAGTGTGAATGATGAGAGTTGGGTCATGTGGTAGTAAGAAGTGCTTTTTGTCAGAATCCCATCATTTTTTCTTTATACACTTAAGACTTTTCACAGTCAGCTTTACTCAGTTTTCTCTATAGTTGTGCTAGTGGTACATGGGCAACAGCCCCACTTTCTAGTTGCCGTAATGGTCACTATATCTGAAGAAAAAAATATGTATTCTGACCTAAAAGATTGGGATATCCTTTATCACTGACAAAGAAGCTTCTTTTATGAAAGGGGAATAAATCAGAAAAGCAATTTCTGTGCAGTTGAAATTGTTTTAGGTTGACTCATTAACCAGTGAATGAAGATAGTGTTTTAAGAGTAATGTTAGCATCTATCACCTGGTAGATGCTAAAACCACTGCTATGACTACACCCTCCTTTCTATGGTTTGATGAGATTCTCAGCAAATAGGGATCCAAGAAGCATCAATACCTCTCTCCTTGCTCCTCTGTGAGAGAAAGTGTAGTAGATAAGAGCTGGAGTCCTGGAGTTAGACTGATGGGGTTCTAACTTTAGCTCCCCAACTCCCTAACTGTGTACTCCAAATAAAGTCACTTAACCACTTTAAATTTCAGTTCTCTCCTCTCTAAAGTGGGAATAATAGCGCCTACCTTCAAGCTACTGCCCTAATACAAGTGAACATCATCTCACCAGAATCCATGCCGTAGACTTTCTGCTTTCATTTTTGCTCCCCCAGCACTGCTGAGCAGTGAGGAGGATCTTTTGAAACGGTAAATTAGATCATGTCACTCACCTGTGTAGGATTCACAGATGATTTCCTATTTACTCAGGATAAACTCTAAATACCTCACCCAGTTATACAAGACTGCAGAATGATCCTGCCCTATTGCTACTGTCTTCTTCCCTAACCCAGTTCCAACCAGCTGGCTTTGCTTTTATTTTCTAACACACTAAACTTATTCTACCCATGTGATCTTTGTGCCTGCTTGTCACTCTGCCTGAAATCCTCTGATCTCTTCTTCCAGTGGCTGGCTCCTTATCACTTTCCAATCTCAGCTCAGATGTCACCACAGAGGGGCATTTCCCTGACCATCCACCTAAACAGTTCCCTCACATTCATCATCTGGTCCATTACCCAGGTTAATTTCTCCCGGGACACATGTCCGTATCTTAAATTACCCGCTCCACTTATTTGTCTACTTGTTTGTTTTCTGTCTCCTCCAGCTGGACAGTGGGCAAGGACCTTCCTGCCTTGTTCGTCCCTGGTTCCCTGACACTTAGAAGAGTCCCTAGAACATAATAGATGCTCCATAAACATTTGTTCAATGAAGGAATAAGTAATGGATGAATTGGTATCTCATAGATTTGTACTAAAAATTAATTGAAATAATGCAGAAAAGCATTTATAATAGTGTTAGAGACACAACTGCTTAATAAATACTAGCTATTATAATTCACTTTCCACCTATTCAGCTCCCACAGCAGATAACTTCACAATCCATCGTTCTGTTCAATCCTGACAACATTCATTCCATAATCTTAAGGATTCTCAAGGTGAAATGCAATTTAAATAATCCTTTTTTATTATAGGGGCCCTGGTGGCACAGTGGTTAAGAACTATGGCTGCTAACCAAAAGATCGGCAGTTCAAATCTACCAGCTGCTCCTTGGAAACCCTATGGGGCAGTTCTACTCTGTCCTATAGGGTCACTATGAGTCAGTATCGACTCAGCGGCAATGGGTTTGGTTTTTTTGTTTGTTTGTTTGTTTATTATGACAATTAAATAGCAGTGATATCTACCCATGCTTATTAAACCTGTTGTGTGTGGGTTTTTTGTGTCTGTAGAGTTAACAGTTGTTGAGGATGGGACAGTGATGTGGAATAATTCAACATAGGTTCCAATCCCAACTCTTTCGACACTGGCATTATCTGTGTGGGCGCTGGAAACTTACATAATTTCTCCAATCTTCATTATGTTCCCTTTTAAGGTTATTTAGAGGAGTAAACTAAAAGAGCTATTGTATACAAAGTTATCAGTGGTACACAGCAGGCACACAAACCTCAGGCTATTATTAATACTAAATGATGATGTTCATGTGTTTAACCAAGCTTCCAACTTCCAGGCATAGCTGTTTTTCCCCATACCTTTGTGGCTAACAGCAGCTTCAAGGTCACGCTCCCCAGCGTATGTGCCGGGTGGCCTTAAGTGAAGGTGGGAAGGCTCTTTTTCTTTTTTCTTTTTACCTCAGTCAAAGGATAATGCTCACCTTTGACAATTTCATTCAATGTCAGCCATTCCAAAATGGTAAAGAATGAGATTTTTGTCCTGAATCAGAGAGAGTCAATGCAATCCAACATTATGGTTGACCAGGTTTCTAAATTGTGGGAAATAGAGATGTTGCTATTTTTAGTTCAGAGAATTGTACCACTGACTGTGAGGGGAGGATAGTAATTGAGAAAGTACATAAAATGAAATAATCAGCTCTTTAGGTCTCCTTTGTGCACAGTTTACTATAGGCATAGATTTGACTCAATGATGTGGAATGTGCTGAATGGGAATTAGAATTTAACATCCTCCTAGACCATGTTGTAGGGTGTGTGGACTTATTTTAAATAATATTCTCAGTAGAACTGATGATGACTGGGAATATTTTAAGACCAGGTCTATACTGAGGGAGCAAGTGCAGATTTCAGGCTATTATTTACACAATCCAGGATTTAAAAAAAAAAAAAAAATCAACCCCACTCTTGAGAAAGATAATTTGGAAGTTTTAAGACACTGTGTGTAAGGACCCATAGGAAAATCTAGGTTCTACGTATAGATGTAAGAAATATCCAGTCAACACATATTTAGATGAATTTACCATGGGCCAGGATAAAAAGGTGAATAACACATGGAGAATGCAGTCAGTGATGGTGATGGTGACTGAGAAAAGAGTGTTAAAAATTAAACAGAAATTTCGATGAAAAGTAGACAGTAAGAAACAGATATTGTATAAGTACCCATTATGGTGATTCACAACATTAATCAAATAGATATTTCTGTGTCTTCTCTGTACTAGGCTCTGTGCTTTTTAGGGGGGTTACAGTGGTAAAACATACATTCCAACTGGAAACAGATGAATTAGTTAATTATGTTACGGAAATTGTCCGAAGTTCTATGAAGAAAAATTAGGGCTGCTGTGAGAACTTCAGCTAGGCACACAGTTGTTGACCTGCTTTGTCTTTCCTTCTGTTAGTAATAAGACAGTGTTGTTGTTATTGTTGTTAGTTGCCATTGAGTTTGCTCCAACTCATGGAGACCCCATGTACAACAGAAGGAAACATTGCTTGGTCCTGCACCATCTTCACCATCACTAGTATGTCTGAGTCATTGTTGCAGCCACTAGGAGGCTCATCTTCCAGTGCTATATTAGACAATATTCTGTTGTGATCCATAGGCTTTTCATTGACTAGTTTTTTGAAGTAGATTGCCAGGAATTTCTTCCTAGTCTGTCTCAGTCTGGAATATCTGCTGAAACCTGTCTACCATGGGTGACCCTGCTGGTATTGGAAATATCAGTGGCACAACTTCCAGCATCCTAGCAACACACAAGCCACCACAGTACAACCAACTGGCAGAAGGGTGGTGAAATAAGACAGTGAAGGCATCCAAGTTACAAGCATAAGTTCTTTAGACAGAGGAAAGGAAAAATTAGTAACGGGCTGGTTCATACAGGACAACCTACCTTCTGCACACTACTTTCAGTCCCCTATTTTGCATAAGAAAGGCGGAATCTGCCCCAAAGTAATTTTTTTTCTCTCTTAATGCCAAAATTGATAAACTATTTTTCTTCTTCTTTTATTTTTTTCATAAAAACTCATGGTTAATACAATTAGACACACTTACATTTTTAAAAAGATGTTTCTATTCACTATCACCTACATATCTAAGAATTCTCCATCTATTCAATTTTAAATTTATCCTTTTTTCTTTTTCCCAATTGAACCTTTTCTTAGGCAATTAAGGAATGGTTCAGAAGTGGCATTTGAAACCCACTGTACTTTTTCAAAATAGAATTCATCATTTCCTCAGCTAATGTGTATGAGACATTTAAATTTTAAAAGATGGCCTTGCTGGTTGTACATGACACCAACAACAGGCAGAAGATGAAATCCTGAAAGGTAGCATACCATGTTATCAAATGCTCTTTTCCCTTCTGGGTACTATTACTTACATTGTGCAAATATGTTATGCAAAATTATCTTAAAACTGATTCTGCATCTTTGCCTCCGGTTCATGCAATATTCATTGAGAATTTTACAAAAAAAGAAATTAATTTAGTATAAAAAAATCAAGCATTTTAAAATGCCGATGTATATCAATGCAACAACACTCCCAATGGAGACTCAGAAAAAAGCTAGGAGGAGCTCAAATCAGAATTTCATACATCTTTTTTAATTATCTGTTCATATAGGTCGTATTTTTACATTTCTAGCATTTGGAGAGATATGAAAACCTGCACGTGGGAAGTTCTGATTCTTGCTGGCTTCATAGACTTAGACAAGTCACTGTAGTCTATGGAGTTCATTTCCCTGAGTCAGAATCGACTCACTGGCAACATGGTTGGTTTCTTTGGTTTAGTTATTTAAATAGCGCTCCTAGTGCTAATGCAAGCTGTTTCATAAGATTTTAAAGATGAAATGAAATTGTATTGAATGATAAGAGTGGTTTGAAAACTGAGAAAGTGCTATATAAATCTAACTCACTGAATTTATCATTAGTCAACTTCTCTGACCTATAGATAGAGCTTTGGGGAATTTGATAAGCATATCTATGTTATTACATCTAAAAGTGAAAGCAAGTCATGGAGAATTTTGGCCTCTCTATATGTAGAGTGTATAATTTTGTCTTTTGGCTGGGCTGGAGAAATGAGTTAATATTTTTCATTTGCAACAGTAAGGTACATTTTCTAAAGTTTCTGCAACTTTAGGAGTTTTTCTTCTATGATTTATTAGACAGGTATACAGTAGGTCCATGAATCTTCTATAATTTTAATATTTGAGACTTGTAAGCTTTATATTTCCAGTGTTGCAATTATATGGGTTGGAAAGGATTACATGATTGTGAATCAGCTTATGTAAGCAAATTTTTAGATGAATTTTCATTGTGTATTTTATCTTATAATCCTAAGATACAAAATTACATCAGATGCCTCATTTTTTAGGAAGAGATTTTTTATTATTAATCCCTCATGCAAATCATTAAATAAAAGTTTCCTTTTTTTCATTTTCAACTAAAGCTGCTTTGCTCATTGACTTTTGTGCTTTACAAGCTAGTTTATACTGTATATATAGATATATATATGTATATGTGTATATATATATATCTATATATATATATATTTTCTTTTTTTCTTAGAGAACTCACGTTCTTCGCCCAGAGCATTATTTAGTGCCATTAAGTAATCGTTCCACTGGAAGGTCTCATAGGCTCTGTAGATTCTTTCTCATGACCTGATTTCATACTAATGAAATATTTTACCCTTTGGCAATTAGATGTATTTTGGTCTGAAAGCAAAATAGTCACTAAATAAATAAACGTTACTAATAAACCACTATTTATTTATATCAACTTTTTTGTGATAGCTGATGACTTTGTTAATACAAGTACTTCACAAGTTTCTTTTTTCTCATTATATTAATGGTAAAATAAAGCAAATTTAAATCACATAATGGGGTTTTGGGAGGATTCTATGGGAAAAATTAAATATTTTGGATTGTCCATAAGATTGTCAGAAACTATGTTAAAAAAGTAATCATCCAAATAATTTACTTTCTTGAAGGCCAGGTTTTTGAATTTGTTTATGTGCATTATTACTTGATACACATATGCATACAATTTAACTGTTGTATGATTCACTGTCACATGGAAATGCTGTAATCTTTATGCCCCAGGTACCAGAGTACCTAATTGAAATGCACTACAAGGAAAAGTCAAGTTTATTACCCTTGCCTACAACTTGCAGTGTGACATTTTGCTTTATGGCATTTGGAATCTTTCACCTCCCAAGAACAGTGAACTTCAAAAACATAATACAAGTGGGAAAATTGCCTTAAAAATGTAATTTTAGAAATGATTCTTTGAAAATACTATTAAATAAGAAAGTCTGATGAAAAGATGAAACTAATATTCCATTCATCTTCTATTGATTCATATTTAAATCCAATGTAAAGTTCAGGTGTTTAGGGGAAAGAGAGAGGAAAAAAAAAGCTATTTGAATGAAGTAAGTCAGAAAGACTTCTCAGAGTTTAACTCCGATATTGTCAGAGAGTCTTCGCTTGTGTGGTTTGTGAGTTTTTTGTTGTTTTGGTTGTTGTTTTTCTCTTGGTGAAACATATTTCCAAAGAAAATAGCACAATTATTAAATCCGTACTTTCTACAGGGGATTCCATTTTCATTTAATATGGCACGATTTGTTTATATACAACAAAAAAATCGAATAAATTCTGTCATAAAGGAGGTGTGATATAATTGAGTATATGAGCAGTGGTGATGCTAAGTAATTGCAGATGAGTCTTGAATAATGCAGTGATTGTAATATGTAACAGTTAGTGAGAGCCCTGGTGGTACAGTGGTTAAAGTGCTTGGCTGCTAACTGAAAGGTCAGTGGTTCAAACCCACCAGCCACTACATCATAAAGATTACAGCTTTGGAAACGCTATGGGGCAGTTCTACTCTGTCCTATAGGGTCGCCATGAGTTGGAAATGACTGGATGCCAATTTTTTTTTTTTTTAATACTTAGTGCTTAACTATATGCCACATACTTTACTAAAGACTACATATATTACGTCATTTCACCTTCACATCAATATTGGGGAGTGAATATATTTATTACCCATTTTACAGTTTACGCTATGCTCTGTGTTTTAGCATGGACTTCCTCACATCGCCTCTAATTTGCACCCCAAATAAGCTTAAAATAACCACAACATTTATTCTAAGTAAAAACAGCCTGTTCTCTATGCAGGCACTGCTTTAAACCTGCCACGCTCTTTGAGGGTCCCACCCACGCCTTATTCAACTTCCAGTCAACTTTCTCTTACTCCCTCCCCATATTCAAGTTATGGAGCCTAAAGACTGAATCTGGCTAATGTTTCTCATTACCAAGGCAACCTATAAACTCCATGTCTTCTGCAGGGTCAGTGCACATTTTTTTTTTTTTTTTTAATGGCTGATGCAAAATTTAGTCTTTCTTCTACTTAGAACAAAAGAGAAAGAAATCAAAATTCTGAAACTCAACTCTTATCACTACAGCAAAGTTTGACTTGAGCTGTGACACCAGGTCTGATTTCTAAGGAGCACAGGGCTAAAGAGATTGCAAGCCCACAGCTCTAAGAGCCAGGACATCTTTCAGAAAGTGATTACTTAATAACAAACAAACAAAAACCCAGATACATGTTCAGGAAATCTGTCAGATTACTTCAGACAACATGTACAGTGTCCTGCCTTCTCTCACTATTTTGTTTCTGCGCATGAAATTGAAAAATACACTGAATTATGGAAATGCCCAAGGTCCAAAAATTCTAAATGGCACTGATACAGAGAGGCCACCTTCTCATACAACATCCCTGCTTTGGAAGGACATTGATAATGGGAGTGCTACTTCGGATATGTCACTTTCAGGACTAAGTGTGCCTGACCTAAGCCACAATGTTTTCAGTTGCCTCATATGCATGTGAAAGCTGGACAACGGATAAGGAAGATGGAAGGAAAATTGGCACCTTTGGATTATGGTGTTGGTGAAGAATATTGAATATACTATGAACTACCAGAAGAACAAACAAGTCTGTCTTAGAAGTAATCCAGCCAGAATGCTCCTTAGAAGCAAGGATGGCGAGACTTCATCTCATATATTTTGGACATGTTATCAGGAGGGACCAGTCCCTGAAGAAGGACATCATGTTTCGTAAAGTCGAGGATCAGTGAAAAAGAGGAAGACCCTCAACAAGACAGATTGACACAGTGGCTGCAACAATGAGGTAGGTCAAGCATAACAAGGATTGTTAGGATGGCACAGGACGGGGCAGAGTTTCTTTCTGTTGTAGGTAGTATCGCTATGAGTCAGAACTGACTCCGCAGTATCTAACAACAACACTTCAGAGCACGTCCTGAAGTTTCATGAGATCAAAGACCAAAGAAATGTTATAAATAAATCAAGAAATCAAGACTGAATAATCTCACCATTCTCACTGTTTACTACTCACTCATTGCCATCAAGTCGATTACGAGTCATAACGACCCTATAGGACAAAGCAGAACTGCTCCTTAGCGTTTCCAAGGAGCTGCTGGTGGATTCCAACGGCCAACCTTTTGAGTAACAGCCGCAGCTCTTAACCACTGCACCACTGGGGCTCCTGTCATTGTTTACAACCTCTAAAATATAAACAGTAAGTCTTTATCAAGCCCATAAATAAGTTGCCCAGAATGTGAATCCTTCTGTTATGCTAAAACCCCAGGAGAGAAAATCGTCTCATTTATCTGATAACTAAATGGGATCCTTCACTTCTATAAAGACCGGATATATCAAGTTCTATAACTTTAAAGTAAATAATACTATTTAGGTATCCCCAATCCAGCATAATTATCTATTCTTCATACAAAACCCATGTAAGTATCTCTACAACTCAAGATGTACCTGGATACCATTTCCCAAACCTGTTGCCATTGAATTGATTCCGACTCATAGCGACCCTATAAGACAGGGGAAAACTGCTCCATAGGATTCCAAGGAATGACTGGTAGATTCGAACTGCCAATCTTTTGGTTAGCAGCTCTTAACCACTACACCATCAGGGCTCTGGATACCATTTCAGGGAGAAGGAAAAAAACATGCAATATATTCCAAGGACAGTGTTTTACTTAGTTAAGAGCTGACACACATAAATCTTTGAGAATATGAAAAGTAAAATTAACCAGTAGCAACTGTAGGTTACATTGTAATTTAAGAACCTTGGTCGCCAAAGCTATAAGCCTTCTTTCTCAAGCAAGATGTGCTTAATTGGTGAGCAGGGAGATATTCCTAGAAAGTTAGAAGAGCTATGGAATTTTTTAATGGGGACCCAGAAATCTGTTCTGAGCCAGGCATAGGTATCTATAAAGAAATAGACTGTCCAAATGGTGTGGCCCAAAACATGCCTACTGCTTAAAGCACCAGATGCCACATTGCAAACAGAATGAAAATCACCCACCAAATGGAGTGCCTAGATTCTACTTGGAGCTGCATGTTCAGCAGGGAAGGATTGGTTCTCTTTAAGAGTCTGGAGTCCTAAAAGTGCATCAGTATACAAATAATTATTAGACATCAACCAGCTCCCAAGCACAGTTTCAGGCTCTGAGGATGTAATGGTGAAGAAGAGGGGCATGGTCTCTGCTCTCATGGAATTTACACAATAATGGAGGAAATTAACAATAAAGGTTGTTTTTGTTGTTAGCTGCCTTTGAGACAGCCCCCAACTCATGGGGACCCGTGCACAACTGAACGGGACTCTGTCTGATCCTGTGCCATCCCTATGATCATTTGAGATCAGACCATTGTGATCCACAAAGTTTTCACTAGTTGATTTTCGGAGGTAGATCACCAGGTCTTTCTTCCTAGTCTGTCTTAATCTGCAAGCTCTGCTGAAGCTTGTTCAGCATCATAACGACATGCAAGTCTCCACTGACAGATAAGTGGTGGCTGTGCATGAGGTGCATTGGTTGGATATCGAACTTTGGTCTCCTACATGGAAGGCAGGAATCCTACCACTGAACCACCAATGTCTCATGAAACAATAATTCAGATAATAAGTGCCGTGAAGAGCATCAAACAGGGCATACTCACTGAGGGCCTATTTGAGATAGAGTGAAAACTTTCTGAGGAGGGAATTAAACAAGCTGAATGACAGTAAATGAGGCACGGAATGATCTGGAAGAGAATGACAAGCAGAGGGAACTGCAGTAAAAATTCTACATAAAGAAACATACTTGTTTAGAAGCAGGAGGTATGGCTGCCCCTCTCTCTGCCACTCCTGTCTCTGACTAACAATTGAGTGGAGGTATACATCTGGGGGTAAGAAGATTAAATCAGCCCCTGATTCAGTCTGGAATGGGCTTCCTTTCTTTCGCTTTGAAAACGTGGGTTAACAATGATAATGCCCTCCTCAACTTTCTCTGGAGCGTTGCCAGGGTGACACTGTAATTCAAAGGACAGAATATCAATAAAGCCAGGATGTACAGGAATGTAAACAAGCTTTAAAAAAATAGTCCATGTGTTTGTTAAATAGACCACAATGGGACAGGTCCATTATCATTGCAGAAAGCTCTGTACTTAGTATGTCCAATTATCTAAACAGCTCAAAAACATAATCAATCCATCAGTAGTATTCAGCTTTCTAGCTCTGATATCTGATTGTGAATTCTCTGTGTTTATTCATATTTCTGCCAAATGTCGATGCAGAAATGTATTAGCATCTGCCAGTGATGAATAAACATAAGATTGTACTCCTCCTGCAGTTCTTCGTTGGGCTGGTAGAACAAGGGCTAGTCCAATCCATACCCCATGGATGTTTCTTCACATCACAGAACTGTGTTCTTTTCTGTAATAGAGTCAGCACAGTCAAGAATGACTCTAACTTGAATCCTTGGCCTTTTGTGGCAGCTTCTCTCTTTTTTTCCCTTGCCTACCCAGAGTTATGCATTTTAAAAGACCAGGTCTGGCTGCTTTCTTGCCCTTCAGTTTTCTTAACAGGCAAATACTTGTGGTATTCCAAAGATATTGGTTTGGAAAACCTCTGGGGGCTGATGGCATCCAGAAGTGCTTGGATAGAGAGGAACAGAAAGGGTGAGGCCAGCAGCAATGTGTAGCTGCCCGGGCTCCTGACTGTGAACGTGCCCCATGGTTCTGGGAGTCTTTTTTGCTTGAGTGACGGGCAGTGTGGTATGCTGAATGCCTGTTAATTAGTCCCTTCTGTATATACATTGTAGGATCCAGTTGTTCTGAGGACAATGCTACAAGAGGCAGGCGACTTTGGTAGAGATGAATGTGTTGCACACAGCATCACATGGACAACAGCATTCATTTCCTTGAAGCCATTTGCATGTTGAGTATCAACAAGTCTTCACAGATCCCCAGCCCATGCCACTTGCGAGTCATATGACCTTTTTCATCTCACTACTTTTGTTTTTGTGGTGTGTGTCCCAGGGCCCAGGTAAAAATCTAGCAGAGGAGGGACAAATTAGAAATTTCATCTGTCAGTCTGTCTTTTGCCAGTCTGAATAGGCACAGGGACTTTTAAAATTCAGGTGAAAATTGCTGCTTATGTTTTCTAGAGGCCCTGACTTAACATTGTTTCCAGTCTCTGTAGGATGATATGACAGACTCATGCAGTGCTGTCTAGATTCAAAAGAAGAACATTCTTAGTGGCATTTCTTTGTCCATGGGCGGGGGGGGGTGTGGGGGCTGTATGTGAGACAGAGAGAATGTGTGTGTCAGAAGGAAGATGGGTGCACTTCACCAATATTGTTATTTATCTATTAACGTCTATTAAACTGAGTAAACTGCTCCCATCTATTAAGAGTTTTAGAACCCACCACCACCACCACCAGGTGCCATTGAGTCAATTCCCCATGTGTGCCAGAGCAGAACTTGCTCCATTGGATTTTCAATAGTTGATTTTTTTGGAAGTAGATCACCACATCTTTCTTCTACCTCATCTCTGGGTGGGCTCTAACTGCCAACCTTTTGATTAACAGCCAAGAGTGTTAAACATTTGCTCCACAAAGGGACTCCAAGTGTTAGAATACTACTTATTAAAATAATAGCCCCGTCACTCTAGTCATAGAGAATTCTCACCATTTCCTCAGCATTCTACCTTCTTTTATATCTTCTCATTTTCTGTTTCCTTTATCGTTACCCCTTCTCCAAACAATGAACTCCTACTTGTCCGTTAAGGTCCAGGTCAAAGGTAACCCTTTTGTAAAAGGCTTGCAACTTCCCCAGTTAACAACAGTCACCTTTTCCTGAGTCCCCTGAAGTTTCTCTGTATCACTACTAAAGTGCTTAATATGAAACTTCACAAC
This sequence comes from Trichechus manatus latirostris, assembly GCF_000243295.1. Classification (NCBI taxonomy): domain Eukaryota; kingdom Metazoa; phylum Chordata; class Mammalia; order Sirenia; family Trichechidae; genus Trichechus; species Trichechus manatus. Next base: position 13,954,133 of record NW_004443947.1, on the reverse strand, counting down.
TGTTTCTTTACATATGTACCTCATTTATAAACTGTGACATCCAAAGGCACCTACATAGCAATTTAGTGAAAGGATCAGGCAGGAACCTTCTAGGATTTTATTCTATTTAGTCAGAAAGCTAGTTTGTAAAGAATTGAAAAAAAAATTTGGGGGGGATTAAATTGTTTTCTCTTAGGCTTTCATATCCTCAAGTGCAGCCATTTTTAATTTCATCTCTCAAAACCTAGCACTGCATCTCGAACAGTGATCCTTAAATTTTTACTCAATAAGTGAATGAATGATTATCAATTTCCACCTAAAAATATTTCAATGATACCCTACTACTTGCTGGAAAATATTAAAATATGTTTGGCTTCTTATAGTCAAAGGCTAAAGAAACTAAAAATGTGTTAACGTGGAAGAGAAAAGGCAATCTCTACATCTTCACATATTTGTAGAGCTGTGTCTTCTGCCAAGCATTCTTTCTCTAAGACCCAGCTTGGTGACGCCCTCTGTGTATCCTCACCAAATTATTGGAGGCAAAAGTGTTTTCTCTCTCTTTCTATATATATATCCCTTCTTCCCTCTCTTTTTTGTATTACCATGATTCATTTAATGTATCTCAATTATGGAACATTCTGGTATATAGCAAATATTTGTAAACACATTAGCCTCTTCAGCTATATCAGTGGTTCTCAACAAGAGCCAGTTTTGCCCCAGGAACATCTGGCAATAATGTCTGGAGATCTTTTTGGTTGTAACAACTGGGCCAGAGTGCTACCGGCATCTAGTAGGTAGAGGCCAGGGATGCTGCTAAACACCCTACAGTACACAGGACTGTACACCCACAACAAAGAATAATCTAGCCCAAAACATCAATAGTGCCAAAGCTGAGAAGTCCTGAGCTAAACTATACACTCTGAAGGCAGGAACTGTGTCTCGGTTCATCTCTAGGTTTTTTGAATTCCCAGAGTTTAACACAGCCTTGTCCCATCATCTATGTTCAGATAATGTTTGATGAATGAATAATTGAATAAATGAACAGATGATTGGTTGGATAGATGGACGGACAGATGGATGGGCAGACAGGCAGATCAATGGATAAATCAAATAATCAATCAATTTAAGACCACTTTCTAGCCCTTTATGTTCTTGGCAGCCTTTTCTTTCCAAGTCAGTATTGCTATTTATTATCTAATTACAGTCTAATCAAGCCACCAACAAAGATGTTAACCTGGTCAGTTCTCATTTTAAGCATGTGCTTGACCAGGAATCTTAAGACATTCATTCTTAGCCAATATTACTAGCCCTTCTCTGATTGTTTGGTAACAGGTTCATTTGTATGCTCTCCCTTTGTGCTAAGCACATGTTTCCCCTATTTTATCATCTATCTTACTGTTGAGATGCTTTTTATACCTGCATTATTCTCTAAGGCTGTTAAAGAACCCAGTATGTTTTTAAACAGAAAAAACCATCTGAAATTCTCTAGATTCCTCCTAGGCAATAGGACTTAGTCGTGATCTCCGAGGTAGAAAACAAATTCATTCATTTTATTATTTTATTTATTTATTTTTGGTCAGTCTGACCAACTTACTTTCAATCAACTGCCTTGATTTTCAAAATAATCAAGCACATCTAGAGATGTGACTATATTACTTCTAGTCTGAGAAGGTGTCTCAGACAAAAGCTATCCGCATATTATGAAGTCTTTACACAAGTGTCCTATGGATTTTAGGTAAAGAAGTCTGTGGGTCACAAGTGATTTTTTTGCTGGGCTTCCAAGTGGTTTCCAACTGTGCACATCCTGACTATATTATGAGTACTGCGTTCTGGTCAATGAACACAACCACATGATCCAAAACTTGAGCTGGTACTCTTCCTTTCGGGTTAGCTCTACTATTTCAAAAATAATTTTTTTTTTTAAGCTTTAAAGTTTTAGATAAAACAAAAGTAAATAAACACACATACACAGTGAGAGAGAGAGAGAGGAAGTAGATTTTATCTGGAAACTAAAAAAAATAAATCCCATGAGTAATTTGGATTGCTTGATATTAGCACTACTAACTAAAAATGTTACGGAGAATTCCTCTTCAAGGGACCCTATGTCTAGATTGACAAACAATGAACTAATTGTATTAAAGATAAACTGAAAACAAAAAAAAAGATAAGGGAGAGGAAGATTGAAGCTTAGATATCTTGGCCAATTTATACTCCCTCTATCTGGGCCTATTTACTCCCATTTTTAAAAATTATTATGAGACATAGCATATATGAAATGTTACATGAAAACCTATATGTGTTATTTAAAGGATAAAATAAGTGATCATCATGTGTCCACTGTAAGACTAAGGAATAGAACATTATCATATCTTCACTATCTTTATTTATGCCTCCTTGAATTTATCTCTTTCTTCCCTTCCTGTCTCCCTGTGGTAACTGCTATCCTTAATTTTGTATTAATCATTCCCTTGATTTCTCAAAATGAGAAGAAGCAGTTGCAAACATCCATTAATAATCAGAACATGGAATGTACAAAATATGAATCAAGGAAAATTGGAAGTAGACAAAAATGAAATGGAATGCATAAAGATCGATATCCTAAGCATTACTGAGCTGAAATAAACTGGTTTTGGCCATTTTGAATCAGACAAGTATATGGTCTACTATGAAGGGAATGACAAATTGAAGAGAAGTGACATGGCATTCATTATCAGAAAGAACATTTGAAGATTCATCCTGAAGTACAGCACTGTCAGTGATAGGATAATATCGATATGCTTACAAGGAAGACCAGTTTAATATGACTATTATTTGAAGTAACACACCAACCACGAATGCCAAAGATGAGGAAATTAAAGATTTTTACCAATTTCTGCATTCTGAAATTGATCAAACATGGAATCAAGATGCATTGATAATTACTGGTGATTGGAATGTGAAAGTTGGAGACAAAGGAAAAGGATTGGTAGTTGGAAAATATGGCCTTGTTGATAGAAATGATGCTGAGATTGCACGATAGAATTTTGCAAGACCAATGACTTGTTTGTTCATTGCAAATACCTTTTTTCAACAACATAAATGGTGACTATATACATGGACCTCACAGGACGGAAAACACAGAATCAAATTGACTATGTCTGTGGAAAGAGACTATGGAAAAGCTCAATATCATCAGTCAGAACAAGGCCAGGGGCTGACTATGGAAAAGATCATCAATTGCTCATATGCAAGTTTAAGTTGAAGCTGAAGAAAATTAAAACAAGTCCATTAGAACCAAAATACAACCCTGAGTATATCTCACCTGAATTTGAGACCATCTCAAGAACAGATTTGACCATTAAATATTAATGTCCAAAGACTAGACAAGTTGTGGGATGACATCAAGATCAAGGACATCATACATGAAGAAAGCAAAAGGTCATTAAAAAGACAGGAAAGAAAGAAAAGACCAAAATGAATGTCAGAAGAGACTCTTAGACTTTCTCTTCAAGACAGACTAGCTAAAGTAAATGAAAGAAGCGATGAAGCAAAAGAACTGAACAGAAGATTTCAAAGGGTGGCTTGAGAAGACAAATTAAAGTATTATGATGAAATGTGCAAAGACCTTGAATTAGAAAACCAAAAGGAAGAACTTGCTCAGCATTTATCAAGCTGAAAGAACTGAAGAAAAAATTCAAACCTCCAGTTACAGTGTAGAAGGATTCTATGGGCAAAACAAAACAAAAAAACAACCCAGGAAGCATCAACAGAAGATGGAAGGAATACACAGCGTCACTGTGCCAAAAAGAGTTGGTCGATGTTCAATCATATCAGGAGGTAGCATATGATCAGGAATCATAGTACTGAAAGAAGTCCAAGCTGCACTAAAGGCATTGGTGAAAATCAAGTTTCCAGAAATTGATGGAATACCAACTGAGATGTTTCAACAAATGGATGCAGCATTGGAGGTGCTCACTCGACTATGCCAAGAAATTTGGAAGACAGCTATCTGGCCCAATGACTGGAAAAAATCCATGTTTGTGCCCATGTCAAAGAAAGGTGATCCAACAGAATGCGGAAATTATCTAACAATATCATTAATATGACAGTCAAGTAAAATTTTGTGGAAGATAATTCAAAAGTAATTGCAGCAGTACAATAACAGGGCACTCCCATAAAGTCAAGCTGGATTCAGAAGAGGACATGGAACGAAGGACGCCGTTGCTGCCATCAGATGGATCTTGGCTGAAAGCGGAGAATACCAGAAAGATGTTTACCTGTGTTTTATTGCCTATGCAAAGGCATTCGGTTGTGTGGAACACAATAAATTATGAATAACATTGCAAAGAATGGCAATTCCCGAACACTTAGTTCTGCTCACATGGAACCTGTACATAGACCAAGAGGTAGTCATTTGAACAGAACAAGGGTACACTGTGTAATTTAAAATCAGGAAAGCTGTGAGTGAGGGTTGTATCCTTTCACCATACGTATTCAATCAGTATGCTAAGAAAATAATCAAAGAACTAGACTATAGGAAGAAGAACATGGTATCAGGATTGGTGGAAGACTCATTAACGACCTGTGATACACAGATGACACAAATTTGCTTGCTAAAAGCAAAGAAGACTTGAAGCATTTACTGATGAAGATCAAAGACTACAGCTTAAGTATAGATTATACCTCAACATAAAGAAAACAAAAATCCTTACAACTGGATCCACAATCAACGCCCATGGAAGCAGCAGACAAAAAAATAAAGAATGTATTACACTGGGCAAATCTGCTGCAAAAGACCCTTTTAAAATGTTGAAAAGCAGATATGTTACTTTGAGGACTAAGGTTGCACCTGACCCAAGTCATGATATTTTCAGTTGCCTCAAGTGCATGTGAAAGCTGGACAATGAATAAGGAAGATCAAAGAATTGATGCCTTTGAATTACGGTGTTGGCGAAGAATATTGTATATACTAGAAAAATAGAGGGGCCCTGGTGGCGCAGTGGTTAAGAGCTCGGCTGCTAACCAGAAGGTTGGCAGTTCGAATCCACCAGCTGCTCCTTGGAAACCTTATGGGGCAGTTCTGTGCTGTCCCATAGGGTCACTATGTGTCGGAATTGACTTGACAGCAAAGGATTTGGTTTGGTTTTCTGCCAGAAGAATGAACTAGTCTGTCTTGGAAGAAGTACAGCCAGAGTGCTCCTTGAAAGCAAGAATGGCGAGACTTCATCTCTTGTACTTTGGACATGTTACCAGGAGGGATCAGCCCCTGGACAAAGACATTATGCTTTATATATACATACATACATATATAAGCAGTGATGCTTGGTAAGGCAGAGAATCTGAAAAAGAGAAAGACCCTCAACAAGATGGATTGACATAGGGGCTGCAACAATGGGCTCAAACATAAGAATTGTTAAGATGGCAGATGGCTCAGGACCCGGCAATGTTTCATTCTGTGTTACATAGGGTCGCTATGAGTCAGAACCAACTGGATGGCACCTAACAACAACAACAAATCACTTACCTACTGTATCTTAGTCTCTGGGGGTACCTTCCAGGAGCTGTAGTTTTTACCCTTATATATACTTCTCTAAACAATATATTGTTTAGTTTTACCTGCGTTTAAAAAATACGTGAAATCCTATTCTATATATTCTTCTAAGTATTGATTATTTCATTCAATAGTATGTCTTTGAGACTTGTCAGTGTTGATACGTGTAGCTGTAGGTCTTTATTCTATTGTGTGAATGTACCACAACTTACTCATTTTACTGTTAAGGAAGTTTTGTTTTTTTTCTATGTAAGCTATGATGTTATAAACATTTTGAAACATAAATCCTGGTGTACATTTGTGATAGTTTAAGTAGGATGCATTTTTGGTAGTTGAACTGTCTTGATTGTTGGATATATGCATGTATTAGTCAGAATATGCTGAGTTGCACAAAAAAAAAGACTAGACTTACTGGCCTGACAGAGCCTGGAGAAACCCCGAGAGTATGGCCCCCAGACACCCCTTTAGCTCAGTAATGAAGTCATTCCCTTGGTTCACCATTCAGCCAGATGAGACAGCCGCATAAAACAAACGAAACTAATGGGACACAACAGTCCAGGGACAAGGACTAGAAGGCAGGAGGGGACAGGAAAGCTGGTAATAGGGAACCCAAGGTTGAGAACGGACAGTGTTGACATGTTGTGGATTTGTAAACCATTGTCATAAAACAATATGTGTACTGTTTAATGAGAAACTATTTGTTCTATAAACCTTCATCTAAAGTACAATAAAAAAAAATGCTGAGTTGTAATTAAATAAGAATAACAACAAATCTCAGTGGCTTACACTAGCAGAGGCTTATTTCTCTCTTCTATAATTTGTGCATTATGAGTGGGCAGGGGTTGTACTCCATGTCTTCTTTAGTCTGATACCAGTCTGAAGGAGAAACCCCAACATGCCAGTGTTGTGCCAGAGAGAAAAGATCACAACATATCCCTAAATGGCACATAAAAGCTTCCACTGGGAAATGGCACACATCATTTCCACTCACGTTTTATTGGCTAAAGGAAGTTACATGGCTATGCCTGAATTCCATAGTGTGGGATGTAAATTACTGGGAGGGGCACTGCAGAGAAGTGCATCAGTACATTGGCTAGTGGTAATACAATCTACCACAGTGCATATTCAACTTCACTAATGATGTCAAACTATTTTCAGAGTAGTTGCTCCAGATTGCACTCCCACCAACAGTGGACTGGACTTTCATTGTCTCCATCTACACTGATGCTCCATATCACCTGACTAAAATTTTTGTCAGTCTAGTGGGGGTGAAATGGTATCTTATCATTGTTTTGATCTGCTTTCCCTAATTATTAATGAGATTGAACATTTTTTCATATGTAATAGGCCACTTTTTAAAAACGTCTCTGAAATTCCTTATCAGTCATTTTGCCTATTTTTCTGTTGGATTGCTTTCCTCTTGGATTTTCCAATCATTTCTTTTCTTTTTTTTACTAATTCCTAGGGATTCTTCCTTTGATTGTTAATCCTTTCTCAGTTTTGTGTTGCAAATATGTTTTCCCAAATTGTAGCTACAATTACATCATATGGTAAAAGGAGAATTAAATGTTTTTCATTTTTTTGAAATAAGTTAAAACTTATATACAAAAGTTACAAAGTATATGCACAGCCCATGTACCCATCACTCAGATTTGTTCATTGTTAACAGGTCTGAACCATTTGAGAGTAAGTAGTGACATAATGTTCCATTACCTCTTAATACTTCAGCGTGTATTTCCTATGTGAAAGAACATTCTCCTACGTAATCATAGTACAACTATCAAGATCAACAAGCTAACATTATTCTAATATTACCATTAATATATAGACTCCAGTCAAATTTTGCCAGTTGTCTCAACAATGTCCTTTATAGGCCCAGAATCCAGTCTGGAAACATTTAGTTCTCAACAAGTGTCCTTCAATCTGGAACAGTTCTCCTGTCTTTCTTTTTCTTCGTACCTTAACATTTTTAAGAGCACAGACCAGTTACTCTGTAGAATGTCCTCAGTTTGGAGTCTGACGTGTCCTTATGGTTTAATTCTTTTTGATAGGAATTTCACAAACGTGATAATGTGCTGCTTCTCAGTGCGTCACATCATGAGCCACATAGCATTGATTTGTCCCATTACTGGTGATGTTCACTTTCATCTCTTGGTTAGGATGTCAGAGAGGACCCTCCACTCTAATGTTAATTAATTAAGATGGTTTACTTAAATTGATAAGTAATTAATGAGTACTTTGTGGGGAGATTCTTTGAGACTATGTAAATGGCCTGTTCCTCATCATCAAGTTTTATTCACCGACCAACTTTAGTGTTCATTATGATTCTTACCTGACTCAGTTACGATTATGATGCTGCTAAATGGTGATTTTCTAATCCCATCTAGGTGGCATTCTACTGGAAGGTAGAGCTTTCTTTCCACCAGTTAATCTATTTATTTGTTATTATCAGTATGGATTTGTGAGCTACAGCTACTAACCGAAAGGTCAGCAGTTTCAATGCACCAGCCACTCCTTGGAAACCCTATTGGGCCTTTCTCTTCTGTCCTATAGGGTCGCTATGAGTTGGAATCGACTTAACAGCAATGGGTTTGGTTTGATTTTTGGTTAATTTTACTCAAGATCACTGGTGTCACAGTGATTAAGTGCTCAGCTGATAACCAAAAGGTTGGCAGTTTGAACCCACCAGCTCCTCCACAGGAGAAAGAAATGGCAATCTGCTTCCATAAAGATTACAGCCTTGGAAACCCTATGGGGCAATTCTACTCTGTCCTACAGGGTTGCTATGAGTCAGAATCGACTTGATGGCAGTGGGTTTGGGTTATTTTACTCAAAGGTTTAAAATCCCTTACTATCATTATTTATTTTCATGCTCAAATTTTCCAAGGAGTGGCCAGTGGAAGTCCCTTTAAACCAGCTTCTGTGATGTTTGGCATGTTCTCATCATTCTTTTAGCACTTCCTTACTTTATGGCTCACCTTGTATCTTCTCTATGAAGTCAGCCGTTTCTCCAAAGAGTCTCTAGAAAATATGTGTATATATGTTGTTTTAGTTACCTAGTGCTACTATAACAGAAATACCACAAATGGATGGCTTTAACAAAGAAAACTTTATTCTCTCACAGTCTAGGAGGCTAGAAGCCCGAATTCAGGGTGCCAGCTCCAGGGGACATTCTCTTTCTGTTAGCTCTGGAGGAAAGTCCTTGTCATCAATCTTCCTCTGGTCTAGGAGCTTCTCAGCACAGGGATCCCAGCTCCAACAGACATGCTATTCTCCTAGCTCTTGTTTCTTGGTGGTATGAGGCCCCCCGTCTCTCTGCTCACTTCTCTCTTCTATATCTCAAAAGAGATTGGATTAAGATACAATCCAATCTTGTAGATTGAGTCTTGCTTTATTAACTTAACTGCCACTAATCCCATCTCATTAACATCACAGAGATAGGATTTACAACACGTAGGAAAATCACATCAGATGACAAAATGGTGGACAATTACACAATATTGGGAATCATGGCCTAGCCAAGTTCACAGATATTTTGGGGGGACACAATTCAATCCAGGACATAACGTATATACACACATCTATAAATTTCTATATGTAGATAGATAGGCCACAAACCATGAGTTTACAGTAATAATCTCCACTGCTAATCAGACGCCAGTTTATCCTGGCCTTTCTAGTCTCAGATCCCCACAAAGGAGAAGGAGAACAGGAAGAAAAATTATGTAATTTTAATGTAGACACATTTATCGACCCTTTCCTTTATGGCTCTTACTTTTAACATCTTGTTCAAGAAATTCTCTACTCCCAAGAACATTAAGATATTCTCAAATATTATCTTCTAAATGTTATGTATTTTTTTTGCCTTTCAAGTTTACGTCTTTTAATGTTACTGAAACTGATTTTTTTTTATATGTTGTAATTTTGGGTTCCAAATTATTTCTCTATTTCCATATGGATATCCAACTATTTCATCAACATTTATGGAAATGTTCATCCTTTCCCCACTGATCTGAAATACTATCTCTTACATATATATTTAGGTGATCTAGACTGTTCTATTAGCCTATTAATCTGTTCCTGAACCAATACCATATTGCCTTAATTATTAGAGCCAAGATGTGCTACACAATTTGTAAGGCCCAAAGCAAAATGGAAGTGTAGAGTCCCTTGTTCAAAAATTATTAAGAATTTCACATGAGTGACAGCAGAGCATTAGACCAAGCACAGGACCCTTCTAAGCATGGGGCCCAGTGAGACTGCAAATGTCACATGCCCATGAAGCCAGCTCTCACTGTCTTGTTGTCTGGTAGAGAATTACCCTACCAGAAGGCTGTTGCATCTTCCACACATAGAACATTCCTTTTTGTTCTGTAGGAATCCACTAAATATCAAATGTGCAGATTTTACCTCCCTAAAATTGGTCTCTTTTATTTTATTCTTCTTTGAAATTATTTTCTCTTTCTTATTGAAGTCCTGCTTATTTTTTTTCTTTAGATCAGTAAATAGATACATACATACCTACATATATGCATAGATGGTAGGGTATTCTTTTGCTTTTGGTATCATGAAGCTCAGAGTTAAATGTGAAGCTCAACAATAGCCACTGTGATTTTCATAGCTGTGTTCATTTCTTCTTCCTTATTTTACAGTTCTTAGTTATATTTTACCAAGACCTGATTATTTCCATTTCTCATATATTTTTTCATATACCTTTGTTAGAACCATCTTAAATCTTTTGTGGAATGATGCAGACAGTGAATATATATTTAGAGTCATATAAGTAAATTTTGTTATATCGTTCAATTGTCTTACAAACCTGAAAATCGATCCACAAGTTTCATTTCGAGGAGGGAGAATACTGTGATGATTTTGATTTAAGTTTCTGCAGTTAGATTGTCTGTAATTATGCACATGTTTAATCTTTTTTTGAGTTATATAACCAACTTAGGTCTCGGTTTTTCTGAATTTAAAATAAGAATGAAAGTCATATCAACTTTTATTCCCATCACATGATAAATCAAACAAACAAACAAACAAACCCATTGCCATCGAGTTGATTCTGATTCATAGTGACCCCGTAAGGACAGAGTAGAATTGCCCCATAGGGTTTCCAAGGCTGTATATCCTTCTTGAAGCAGACTGTCACATCTTTCTCCCATAGAGTGGCTGGTTGGTTCGAACCGCCAATTTTTTGGTTAGCAGCCAAGTGCTTTAACCACTGAACCACCAGGGCTCCTCATCACATGGTAAGCATTCACTATCTTTCATTAGATTTTATTGTACACTTCTTATGCTTTACACTGGATATATAAATTTTAATAAAGTATGTACCATAGTCTCTGCTCCAAGTGACTTAAAATGAAACTCAGCTATTTATTTTTTCAATAGTTACTCTTGAGTGCAGGAGAAAAGACCTGGATCTGCTCCTGTAAAGATTACAGCTTAGGAAACCAATGAGGCAGTTCTACTCTGTCCTACAGGGTTGCTATGAGTCGGAATCAACTCAATGGCACACAACAACAACAGTCAGAATCAACTCGATGGCAACAGGTTTGGTTTTTTGTTTTGTTTTGTTTTTTAGTCAGTTTTGGGAGTCCCTGGGTGGTGTAAATGGTTAGCATGCTTGTCTGCCAATGAAAGGGTTGGAGGTTTGAGTCCACCCAGGGCCACCTTGGATGAAAGGCCTACTGATCCGTTTCTGAAAATCAGCCTTCAAAAATCGTATGGAGTGCAGTTCTACTCTGACAGACATAGGGTCACCATGAGTCAGAGTCGACTCAACAGCAGCTGGTTAGTGAGTGATAGGCACACTCATTTGTTCTCCAATCCTAAAAGTACCCAGCACATAGTAGGTGTGTGTATGGAGTTGTTGCATAAATGAAAGCAAAGTCACAGAACTTACAATCTACTTGGAAGAAACAGATAAAACAGACATAATGTGCTGCTAAGTCTTATGAAGAAACATAAAGCAAGGTGAGCAACAAGTGATGGGGTAGGGGTAGGAAGGTATTTTTGAAAGGGTGGTCGGAGAATGTATTGCTGAAGGGGATAGTATTTAAAGAGAGACCTAAATGACCTGAGGAGCAATCAAAACAAGCCGAGGAACTAACATCCAAAACTCTGAGGTGGAATGTGCTTGGCAGGTTTGGGGAATAGCAAGAGGCCATTAAGTTGGTAAGTTAGAAAGTTCTTTCCACTCAAGATAACTACTAATGGTAAATAAAAATATCTAAACCAAACTCATTGCCCTTGAGTTGATTTTGACTTATAGAGACCCTATAGGTCAGAGTAGAACTGCCCTATAAGGTTTCCAAGGAGCAACTGGTGGATTCCAACTGCTGACCTTTTGGTTAGCAGCCTGACTCTTAACCACTGAGCCACCAGGGCTCCATACTAATGGCAAATACTGGTATATACATGTAAAATGAGCATGGTTTGTAGCACAGGAGTTCTAAGCAGGGAGGAGAATCTGTTGTGGTTGGAATGGACAGTGGAAACCTTGTAAAGGAGGAATGATTCAAAAGTGGAAGAGAGTACCTTTTTGCCTTGCTGGTCAAAGTGTGGTCAAGAAAGAGCAGCATCAGCATCTCCTGGGAGCTTTAGAAATGCAGACTCTCAGGCCCCACCCCAGCCTGCTCTCTGGAGTACATTAACACGATCTTACCGCAATGCTTACACATCCTGAAGTTGAGACTCATCACTCCAGCACTGCTTCTCAGACTTTTACATGCATGCACAGCACCTGACGATCAGTCAAAATGTGAGTCCTCATTTAGTAGAACTGAAGTGGCACCTGAGAGTCTATATTTCTAACAAGCTCCTAGGTGAAGCAGATACTACTTGTCTGAGGTTGGCAAACTTTTTCTGTAAATGGCCACAGATAGTAAATATTGTAGGCTTTGTGGGCCATATGGTCTCAGTCACAACATTGTAGATAAAGTGAGTGAGGGCAGCCATGGACAACACATAAACTGATGAGCACCTTCCCATGAAACTATTGATGGACACTGAAATTAGAATTTCATAAGAATGTCATGTACCTCAAAATATTATTCTTCTTTTGATTGTTTTTTAACCATTTAAAAATGTAAAAACAATTCGTAGCTCATAGGTCATAGTTTGTCAACCACTTGCCTAAAATAAAGTTACATAAACCTGTTGCCATCGAGTCGATTCTGACAGTGTTCTTGTGCCACAGTTTATATTCTCATTGCCTACATGGAAACAACCATTTACACAGGATCAATTTCTAAAAAGATAAATGTCTTCAAAAGAAAGAAAAGACTTCAGGAAAAGTGTTTTCTCATTGTTAATAGCATATAAAAAAAAATCAGTAAATATAAATTATTTATTAAAATACAGTACATATTCTATGTTTATACACAAAATACATGGTTGAAGGATCTGGAAGGGATTAACCTGCAGACAACAAAGGATAAAAATGATAGCTGATTTCAAATACATGAAAGGTTGACTTGGCAAAGAAGTCTGTATAGTCTGCTTGTCTACAGAAGTCAAAACCAGCATCGGTGGGCGGAAGTTAAGGGAAGTAGGCTCCCATTCAGACTAAGAATTTTCTTAACAATTGGAGTTATGCAATAATGGAATTGGTTTCCCCATCACTTGAGGTACCTTAGAGAGACTCTACCTGTCTGGTGAACATGATAGAAAAGGAAATTCTACATTGTATTTAGAGGGAAAAAAATGTATATTTAAGATTCTCTCAAGCATATTCTCTTTTTACATTCTCTCCAATAATCTTCATCACATTCTTACATCCACTCTACAATAGCTAATATGCTTGGCTGCTAACCGAAAAGTTGGCGGTTTCAGTCCACCCAGAGGTACCTCGGAAGAAAGTCCTGGTGATCTATTTCTGAAATATCAGCTGTTGAAAACCCTGTGGAGCACAGTTCTACTGTGACACACATGGGTTCGCCATGAGTTGGAGTCAGCTTGACAGCAACTGTTGGTAGTGTTGGATATGTACACATGTATTTGTTTTTGTTAGTTACCTTCGATTCGATTCATGTATGTATGTATATATGTAGGTGTGTCTATGTGTATATCTTACTTGTTCTCTTTCTCTAGAGAACCCCAACTAAGATATTTGTATATGATCGGCTCTCCTACAAAACTACTACAATATAAAATCCTTAAAAGCAGATAATTTTTCTACTTTTTAAACTACAGAAAAGTACTAGGAGCATGGTAGACACTGAATGAATAAGTGGTTGCATGAATGAACTATTAGATTATATGTGCTTTATGAGCAGATGCAGGACCGCTGGTGGCAGATTGGTTAAGAGCTCAGCTGCTAACCAAAAGGTCAGCAGTTCGAATCCACCAGCCACTCCTTGGAAACCCTATGAGGCAGTTCTACTCTGTCCTATAGGATTGCTATGAGTCAGAATTGACTTGACAGCAACGGGTTTGTTTGTTTTTTAATGAGCAGACTCATTACCTTGTTCATACTTTCCTTCCCACTCAGTCAGTATTAGTTGGAAAAGGTCTAAGACAGCTAGTTGAATGTCGTGAATAAACTCTGCTGTATGAAAATCCATCATCCTTCTAAGAAATGAACATCAATAATAAGGAGCTAAAGACCAGTTGAGATGAGAGATACTTAACAATAAGCAACAGTAAATCATGAGCGATTAAAGCAAGATTCAGAACAGTGTGTCTAAAATGATCTCATTTTTTGATAAAGCAAACAATGACCAAAACTTCAGCTCTGGAGAAAAGTATGGAAGGATACATGTCAGGTTAGGGGCATGAGGGTAGAAGGTGGTATGGAAAAGACAAAAAAAAAAAAAACTAAGAAAAACTAAAAAAAAAAAAACCACGAAAATCAAAAGCACTGTTGAACAACTCACAGGGAAAAAGAAGATTCTTTTAAAATAACACATGGGTCAAGGGTAGGGGATATAAGAGCTGATAGTTTAATGGAAATCTTATTTCAGGAGTATGGGTCAGGAGGAGAGGCTGTGGGAAGAGGCTTTAATTTTTCCAGCACTCATCTGATTTGATGTTTCCTCAATAATACATCAGAGACACTTGGGCAGGAATTACACTACTGGGCATCTGCTTCTGCTGAGTTTAAATACCTTGGCAGGGAGAATAACTCTTTTGGTCTATGCCTTCTGAAAAGTTATGATGAAAGTCATCACAAGAGAATAAATAAGGAAAACTAGCGGGCTGGTTTCAAGAGTCACTTTCCTGATTACTATGACAATTTTAATACAGGGCAGAAGTCCAAGAAAAGGAGGAAATACTGTCAGTAGCAAAAAACTATATTTAAAATATAATAGACGCTCTTTGTAGATCTCCATTACAAGTCATCTGAGGGCATGTGCCTGTGCCAAAATCCTGAGGGCTCTCAAACTTGAGAGGCAAATGAAATGTCCACATCAATTCCAGTGGCACACACATGAAGCAGTCTCAGCAAATGCCCAGTGGATGGCACACACCCGGAAAACAAGGAGCCATCCACATTATCTCTAATTGCATACCATGTGCTTTGAAAACCACCCACAAAAATATCAGACTGGAATTACAACAGAACAGTCCTCATTATCCTTATTATCTTCCTTTTATGGAATTAAAGAAATAACAGAGTGCACAGTAATTTACAATTTTTCTTAGTGTTATAAACACATCAAAAACAAGCTTTGTTGAATCAAGGCAAGTTCAAGAAACAAAGGCAATGTGGACAAATTTTCAGGTACTTAAATTTTAACTCAGTTTTAATACAGTGTGTGGTTAAGAGTGGAGGCTGTGGACCTGCAGAACCTAAGTTTGAATGCAATTTCTTTCCACTTAAAAACTGTGATCTTGGGCATGTTTGTCAACTCTCCCTATACCTCAGATAACTCATCTATAAAATATGAATACTGGTACTCACATCAATAAATCATTGTTAGGAATTATATTAAAAAGTGTCTATAAAGTCTTAGCATATGCTAAGCACATGATAAGCAATCGATGTTAGCTATTCTGATTGCTTTCTTATTGTACAAAATAACACTCAACCACGTCTTTGTTGAGTTGGATTGATAGTTAATGCCTTTCGGGGGAATGAAATGTTGGTACAGGGCAGTCTCATTTTATGCCAAAGGCATATTCCTGAAAAGATCTCATAATTTGAAACCAATATAATTCAAGATTAATTTTGCCATAGTAACAAATAGAAAGTCATTGGTATGCATTCTCAGGAAGCTCAGATCTGTAATCATTGTAACTTAGGGGTTGATTCTGTGGCTCTGTCACAGAACAAAGTGACATTTTTCTCCACTTTCTTTGCCTTGTTATAAGACAATTTTTGCAAGCCCAAAGTGTAACTAAATGAGAGTCGCTTTTTATTTTCTCAACATCATCTCCAATAATTTGTAGAGTACCCTGCTCTAAATTAATAGCACGATGTATCATGGTAGTTGTTTGGTTTTCACGGCATTCGTTACACCTAAGTTCTTTCCAAAGTTACTGTTTTTCTGCTGGAGAACTAGAAATGCTAGAAAATGAACACATTCTTGACCTTATTAAAACAGATTTAAAGTTATAATAAGAGTGAATGCTGAAATAATAGCACAATAGTTCGCCAAATCACTCAGAAGCTCTGATACTTGTAAAAAACAGTTTAGTTCACCTGATGTTGACAAAGGATAGTAGGTATTTCCCTTTACCAGCCAAAGTGGAGCCAACACATGCCTACAGCAGTAACATAATTTATAACCCACTGGACATAAAACTTTGAAATGATGCAATGATTGACAATTTTTAAAAAATCGTGAAGAGACTATTTCAAATTTTAGGTATGTAAAAGATTTATTCAAAACTTATTAAAATTTTTATAGAAAGTGGCCAAACTCTAACAGCTCCACTAAGCCAAATTAATAACCCCAACTATAGAAGCCTATTAAATAAATAGAGATCCACATGGTCTTAGCTGTCTGTAATTGATTCTGGTAACTTCCCCACAGTAAGAAAATCCTTACCATGTTGTTAATGTGTCAGCAGCTCCCAGGGCTTAATCATTTTATAATGTTCACATATGTGTCTGCTTTTCTAGCTATGCTCAGAATAGAGGACTCATTGCATAAAATTTCCTAACCTATGAATCTTCATGAGGTAAAGGAGATGAAAAATGCCTCCACTTCTCCATTGATAAACGTAGGTGTGTCAATGAAACTTCCTTCTGAATACTGAGTTTTATAGCTCCTCACACTAAACGACAGTTGCATTCATTCCTGCCTAGTTCTTTCCACATTTTCTCAAGTATTGATGTGAGACCTCTTTACATCGGATTCCTTTGTTACCATCATATTGTCTAAAAATCTAACCATATAGGTTTCCCTGACTCCTGAAAATCATTGGGTATAGTGGGTTTGAAGTGAAGTGGAATTTCATTTGATTATATAGCCCATTCTTCAGTCAGTCTGGAAAGCAATAGAAAGAAGGTGCTTTTTGCCTAACAGTTGACAAAGAACTTTTCAAGGACGTTGGTAAATTGTTGTCTTTAATTGTAGTGTCTAAGGATTAAAATGGGGCAAATTGTGAATTTAAAATAAAGTAGATCTGCTGCACTCGTCCCTCTTCCTCCCATCCTGGGTCTCTCTGAGTCCCCTGAAAACCCAGATGTATCTCTCAGAGGAGCCCAGCTGGCTTATACAAACCCCGTGCTTTGACTCTCTCCCTCCCCACTCAAAATGAATTATTCCAAACGTTCTTTGTTCTATCTGAACCTTAGTTGACAATGGTTGGTAAAGCAATTATTCAGAGAGAACACCATTTCCAACAATATGTCCCCCAGAACGCTAGTTCTAGAAGATGCTCTCTGGGGAGGAGGGGGCTTTTGTGCTTTCATCAGTATGGGAAGTGCTTTATAGTCATCCATTCTCTTGGAGACTGAGAAGAGACATTTCTCATTGTAAAAGTTCAGAGCAATATAGAAGCCTGCTGAACTTTGTTTAACCTAATATTTCCCAGAATTTCACCTTGCCACCGCCCCTCCCCTCACCTTTTTTTTTTTTTTTCTTTTTTAAAAGAAGATTACCTTTAGAGACGCAAAGACAAGATAATCCTTGCTGAGGTACTGGCTAGCCTTTCTGAGGAAGACGGAATATGCAAGGTGGCATTTGCACAGGATGGGCAATTCATAACTGTCATTATCTTTAGTCCCAAATTAGCGATTATCAGATAACCTCTTGAGTGTGAGCGTTTGTATCCACACACATATATTTATCTGAGACAGGTGCCTCCCATTCTCTGTGAGTGAGGTTTTATCGTTTTAATTGTCTGGTCAATGTTGAAGCACCATCTCAGTAGTCTCTAAATTGTAAGTGGTTGTCTTCATTTGTCACCTTCCATATTATGCCTCATTTTAGTTTCGTTATCTTAATTTTCTAAAGATTTCTTTGTGGTTTCATGGCTGGCTGCCAGCATTCTAGAAAGAGTGTGTTTTTAATTTTTTTTTTTTTTTTTAAGATCCACACACAAAAAAAGCTCATGGTAAGAAAAGCCATCCGCAAAGCTGGCATCGTTTTACTTTGCAAGAACAAGTTCTAGTTGAACGAAGCACCGCTATTTACTTCTCATGGACCTGTCCTTTGGCTCACTCTCTGGGAAAATCCTCATCCCTTTGGATCAAAGAAGAGAACTGCCTCCCAAATGAATTAGAATACAACGTACACTTAACCACACTATCACATAGTGGTTTCAGAAATCTGGGCTTGTACACATCTGGGACATGAAGACAGGATGCCTCTAGTTAGAATGGCTTTCAGAGTCCACGTGGGTGACTTTGATTCCCTCTGCCTTATTTCTCATCTTTGCATGACTTGATTCCTTGTTCTGTTTTGTGCTTTGCTCTTGTAAAATCCCCTTTCCCATGCCCAGACCTTACCAACACACACACACCCACCCACCCACCCACCCACACACACACACACACACACACAGCCAAGCCATAAAGGCCAGGGGGGAAAAAGTGAAAGGTCACCTTCACAATGGGTTTTCCAGGATTATTTAGATGTAATGAATAAAATTGCAAATTCTATTGAGGCTTTTAGAACTAATGAAAATTATCAATGTGTTACACAGCTGCATTTCAGTTTTGTTTGTCTGAGCCTGGAACAGAATAGATTTTATAAATAGAACTTAAATGTGACCACAGAGCATGCATACTAATCAGTTCATTTTAAGATATTGTTTTGCAATACTTTTAAGATGCACACATGCTGGGAAAAATTACTTGTCAGAGGAACAATGTGGAGCAATTTCTTACCAAAGTTGCTAATGGAACTACTTTTTTCTTTCTTCCTTTTATTTTATTTTTTTTAAAGTGAAACATCTATCGTTATACATCTTTTCTTTCAGGTAAATGTTAAAACGGGAAAAGTTTAGAAAGAGAGAAAGCTTTGTTCCGGTAAATTTGTATAGGAAATGTGACTTATTCATGGAAAAAAGTCTGTTAATCTGGGAAGGTTAAGATAAAGGTAATCAAAATACATTGGTGCACACATGCTGAGTTGTATCATCTATTGCACTCGTTTTTGCTTGACAAAAATATGGAGGGGCTTTTTTTGCTCAGCTCTAAAGAAATGGGAAGCATGGGGGATGGAGTGCTAAGTGGTCCCCCACTGAAAGTATTCTCTACCAGCCACTGATTTGCTCTATGTAGGCAATCCTATCTGAATAGTTCTGATATCTGGATACGTTCGCTCCTCTCTGACAGCACACCCCTCTGCGGGAATGCATTTGTTTCACTTGTTTGAAGGTAGAAATCCCGGGGGTGAGTTTTGATGTGGGATGAAGTACTAAACCCAGAGCTTCCCTAAAAGGTGAAATGCAGACGCTCTTTTCGAAGAGAAAAGGTAACTAAAAAGAAAGCTGCACTTCCCCAATCATTAGCAGAAATGTATGTGAAAATGTTAAAACTCAAATGTATTTTAAAAGCCTACGTGGCCTTCGTCAAGGTGTGTCCCCTCCAGTTTTTGACCCACTGGGCCGCAGGGGGGAAATCTGAACTTCCGAGCACCAGTGGAAGCAATCAACCACAGAGCGTTTTGAGGAGCCTGTCATAGTGGGAGAGAAAGGCGTGATCTGGATAATTAAAATCCATAGAAAATAGAGTAGTTTCATTTTAGCCATTCTCCACCACCAAAAGTTTCCCTAAAACTGTCAACAAGGAGAAGAAAATGGACGTATGCACACCAATATCTCTCAAAATCAATGCATATCTATTGTGTGTCCACTATACATTAAGTGCGATATGTTTACCAAGCTCTGCTGGGCAAGTAATTGCACTGTACTGGAGGTCAGCAGCTATTGCCTCTGAGCCACATCAAGCCTATGGCCTCTTTTTGTATAGCTTAGGAGCTAAGAATGTTTTTGTATTTATAAAGCATATAAAGAAAGAAAGGAGAATATGCAACACAGACAGTTTGTGACCTCAAAGCCTAAAATATTTACTATCTAGTCCTTTTCAGAAAAAGTATGCTGACCCTGCACTACTCTTTAGACAGGAATCAAGAAAGAAGCCTAGAAAATTATACAGTCCCTGAATGATTAAATGTTACCTGAAGAATCCAGAAAGTAGAAAATGTTAGTGCAGTAGAAAGTGTGGTCAGTGAGGTCAGAGTGGTCAGTGTTTTCTTTCCTGGATCTGTAGAATCTTAGGATTGAAAGAAGTCACGGGAGCCATCTAATCTAAGTTTTGCCAAAATGCAGCTCCTCTGTAAGATTGTGCAAAATGATTGCAGTGGTACCTGGAAGAATAGGTTTATATATTAATAAAACTAGCAATTCAAACACATGATTTTCCAAATTTTATTGCTTGAGATGAAGCTAAAGTATTAAGTAAACAATAGTACAAATGGTAGTAGATATGTTAAAAAGCATTAAGGTAGCTTGTGAATGAGTGTAGGCTGCAAAATACAGATCCTAGTTCAATCTCTTTCCTTTCCATTTGTTCAAAATTGTGAAGAGTAGGATAATATTATACCTAGATTTAAAAAAAAAATTCACTTCAATATCCTCTGATTATAAAGTAATACATGCTCTAAAATTAAAGTATCCTTGAAGATATACAGTATAGAAAATAAAAGTTTTCAATAATTCTCCTGCCAGAATTATCCATTGTTAATAATTTGGTATATGTACGTATATCCCTCTAGATAAAATTTTCTAGGTACATAGTAACATATTTAACACTTAATATAGAGCCATGATTTTCTGGTTTTGTTTCTGATATTTCTGATCTATAAATTATTAGTGGTCTTTGAGTCATGTCTAGATTTTTAAAGGAAAACATTACACTTAGAATGGCAATCCAAAATAAGTGCATGTTGGGAAGCAGGAAGCAGATTGGAAAAAATTTTGCCCATTATATCCAGACACAAAAAAGGTTGAGAAGCAAAATCAGTGATAGTGAGCAGCTTCTGCAGTTCTTCCCTACATTCTTCGTTTCTGCTTTGGCTGCATGTTAACCTGAAAGGTTAATATACCTGCTGACAGCTTGTGCGCTTCGGGTGATGACAAAATGTACCACCTCTTCCTCTGAGGAGTTCCTGCTTCTCTTCAAGTTCTGCTTGCTTCGTATTTACACTAGATGTTCTCAAACTTTTTAGACCACAATCCCTGTTTAGACAAGTCAAAGGACATGGAGATCTGCCTTTTCCTCCCTCTACCTCATGATAAGTTTTAATGGAAAATGAACTTGTTGCTACACGATTAGTTCAAAGGGACCAAATAGTGGCAGTACAGTTTTGCAAGGGACATATATGAATCAGGTGTCATTTACTTGAAAGGAAAAGTATGGGCTTATTTACAAATGTAATGTCTTATGAGTACAAGCATATGCAGCAATTACAAACTAATGTCCTATACACTTAAAAATATACACTCAATTTTATAGTATGTTGCAAGTCATATTAAGTATCGCAAATGCATGACACCACTGTAACACCATTGTAGCAATAGAAGTACGAGTGATTCATCTTTGGACACACACATATTTAAAGTATGGTTATTAGAAAATTATAGACCAAAATACTGTTAATGACGATATGTAACCTATACACTTTAGGGCTAACCGTGATGAACTAACAGATTAATAAAGTTTAATGAAGATTAAACTTACAGTAATTTAGAATTTGGAGTTCCCAGATGGTGCAAATGGTTAATATGCTTCGCCGCTAATAGAAGGGTTGGAGGTTTGAGTCTACCCGGAGGCACCTCAGATGAAAGGCCTGGCAATCTAGTTATGAAAAATTAACCATTGAAAACCCTATGGAGCAGAGTTCTAGAGTTCTACTCTGACATGCATGGAGCTGCCGTGAGTTGGAATTGACCTGACGATAACAGGTTTAATTTATAATTAAAAAGAATGAACAGCAACTGAAAATCACAACCAAACTATGTCAGCTTTGATGATGGATTGCAAATAAAATGTCTTGCCAAAAAATCCCAGCTAAAAGCATAATGACATGCCCAGTGTGTACTTTCCAAAACTGGCAAGCACAGTGTGGCAACTCAGCTTAATATTAAGTTAGAGTATCTGATAGACTGTAATAACTTGATAATTTTAGATAATGAATGCCATATCTGGTAACCCTTAACTCACCTATAAGGAGCCCTGGTGGAGCAGTGGTTAAAGCGATCGACTGCTAACCAAAAACTCGGCGATTCAAAACCACCAGTGGCTCCGTAGGAGAAAAATGTGGCAGTTGTCTTCCCTAGAGATTTGCAGCCTAGGAAAACCCTATGGAGTCACTATGACTTGAGAGCAGTGAGTTTGGTTTGGCTTTAACTCACCTATTACGTAAATTAAAGTTAGCTTCCCTTTCCCCCTCCAACTTCCCCCTCTTCACCTGAGATAGCTGAGAAATGCAGCCTCACCCTAGGTGGGTGGAGGTCTTTCATGAGAAGCAGGAGACGTGGAAGGGGCTTCTCTTCTGTAATCTGCAGTGGTAATCACTGAGATTGTACCCTCCTAACTCCCATGGGTCTGTTAGAAAGTAGGCGGTTCAGCCATCACTCAGCACTGAGTCTTTTGCTGGAGATCTTAGGGTTAAAGGGATTTTTTTTTTTTTTTTTTTTTAGTGCCCCCCTCTCCTCCATCTACATACCTGGACACAGGTCTGGTCACTTTAGAAATAAACTATGAGTTCCTCAAAGTCTAGCTGTTCTCTGTAAACAAGGAATTCTCTCTCTTTAAAATACTCCAAGCTTTTCTTTCTCTTCTAGAGCCTAGACTTAAAATAAAAATAAATAAAGAGAAGGAAGGGAGAGAGAGACAGAGACAGAAAGAAAGGGGAAGGAAGGAGAAGACAGGACAGGGCAGGGAAGGAAAGGACAGGAAAAAGAAAAGGAAAGGAAGTTCTTATTTCTCCTCTGGGAATAGGAGAGCCTATATTTCTAAGACTCAAAACTGAGGCTGCCCTGAGCAGGGTAGAGGTGGGGAGATTTCATTTCCTTGTAGTGGGTCTATAGCAAAGAAAAAGTGATTGAAGCCATTAACTTCTCCACCTGGACATCCTGCTACTCTAGAAACTGCCTTTCATTTTATATAGAAATCTATAACTATAAGGACCAATGTACAAACTGCCAGTGGACTGTAGATAATATACTGAGAATTTATAACTACTTCAGAAGCTGACTGCTAGGTCTCCACAACCCCTGTCCCTCGAACACTACCACCACTGCCACTTTATCTGTCCAAACCTAAGTATGTTGTTATTTGGGTTAGAACTGTAAAATAGAGCACCCCCCTCTGCCCATGGGGTAAAGGATAAACTCCTTAGTAGGATAAATGACACCTACAGGGAAGTCATTTAAAAAAAAAAAAAAAAAAGATTTTGCAAATGCTTCAGAATCTCTTGGAGTACTTGAAATGCTCTTTCCCTCTCCTCCACCCACCAATCTCTAGATTTGCCCAACTGCCTAATTCCTACTTATCTTGAATATTTGGCTCAAGTTCTTCCTGCTATTGGAGTACTCTCCTGATTCCAACTCTGATGAGTTTTCTTACTCTGTGTCCCCATATGCTCTGGGCGTAGCTCACTTAGAGTACTTATCAGAGGGTATTTTAATTTGGGGTTATCTGCTTTTCTCACAAGACCCTGAGCTCTTAAGTGTCAGGACAATATTTTGTGCATTGTCATATCACTCAAATCTAGCACAGCCCTGGCACCTAGCAAATTAGCAATCATCATGAGTTTAATAAAGGATTCCTTTTAGCATGGCAAATTAAAGAAGTAGTATATGTAACAGCAAAAATCGTTATAATATGTACTAGGTTGTTACACATATTATCTCAGTTAAACCTTACAACCACTTTTTTTTTTTTTTTTAATGCTGATGCTCCTTAGAGGTGAAATGATTGGCCAAGACCATAACGTAGTAAAAAAGTGACTCACAGCAATCATACATACAACAGAAGGAAGCACTGCCCAGTCCTGCACCATCCCGACAATCATTGCTATGTTTGAGCTCATTGTTGCAGCCACTATGTCAATCCATCTCATTGAGATTCTTCCTCTCTTTCACTGACTCTCTACTTTACCAAGCATGATGTTCTTCTGCAGGGACTGGTGCCGCCTGATAACATGCCCAAAGTACATGAGTCAAAGTCTTGCCATCCTAGCTTTTAAGAAACCTTCTGGCTGTGCTTCTTCCAAGACAGATTTGTTCTTTCTTCTGGCAGTTTATGGTATATTCAATATTTTTCACCAACATCATAATTCAAAGGCGTCAATTCTTCTTCTGTCTTTCTTATTTATTGCCCAGCTTTTGCATGCATATAAGGCGATGGAAAATACCACGGTTTGGGTCAGGTGCACCTTCGTCTTCAAGGTGACATCTTTGCTTTTTAACACTTTGAAGAGGTCTTTTGAAGCAGATTTGCCCAATGCAATATGTCAGTTGATTTCTTGACTGCTGTTCCCATGGGCATTGATTGTGGATCCAAGTAAAAGGAAATCCTTGACAACTTCAATCTTTTCTCTGTATCATGATGTGTTTATCGGTCCAGTTGTGAGGATTTTTGTTTTTTTTATGTTGAGGTGTAATCCATACTGAAGGCTGTGGTCTTTGATCTTCATCAGTAAGAGCAAGTAGAGTTGGCATTTTATCCTAGGTTTATCTGACTCAAAAGCTGTGTTCCTAACCTCTACTCTATGCTGAGCAAATGCTAGAGGCTTTTCCTTTGGTCCAAATCATTGCAATCATTAGTTATTGAGCTCTAACTCCCTGCCAAATAAATCTACAGCACCCAGTGGTATAGCTAAACAGGTGATGTGAAGAGAAGGAACACCTAGCTTCTCCACAAGAAACCTTCTGTGGGCAGTTCTTTGGCAGAGACGATATATTCAGGTCTGGCCCTCAGCTCTTCAAGCCCCCAAACCCTTGATCACTTTATGTAGAATGAATTCAAACTCGGTGAAATTATTCTAAAATGAACAATACACTCAGATGAAGAAAATGTTTACGTTTACAAGCTGAGCTGGATCTTTTGTTGTCATTGTTATTTGCTGTTGAGTTGATTCCAAGTCATGGTGACCCCATGTGTGCAAACTAGATTGTACTACATACGGTTTTCAAGGCTGTGACCTTTCAGAAGCAAAACACCAGATCTTTTTTCCAAGGTGCCTCTGGGTAGTTTCGAACCAGCAACCTTCCAGCTGGTAGTGGAGTGCTTAACCATTTGCACCACCCAGGGACTCCTAGAAAAAAATTACCGATTGTATTAATTTCCCAGAGTTGTCATAACAAAATACTCCAAATCGTGTGGCTTATAAGAAGAGAAATGTATTGCCTTACAGTTCTGTAGGCTAGAAGCCCAAATCAGAGTACTGGCCCTGTTGATTTCTTCTTAGGGCTCTGAGAGAGAAATTGCTCCATACCTCTGTCCTAGCTTCTGGTAGTTCTAGGTATTTCTTGGCTTACAGTTGCAACATCACATGATGTCCTTCATCTATCTCCCTGTCTCTGTGACTCTACTCCTCTTTTATAAGGACACCAGTCATATTGTATCAAGACTTACTCTACTCCAGTATGACCTCATGTTAACTTAATTGATCATACCTTCACAGACACTATTTCCAAACAAACAAGGTCATATTCACAGGTACTGGGAGTTAGAATTTCAACACATCTTTCTAGGGGGCACAATTCAATCTATAACAGTTACCTTTAGGTTTTGCATCACGGATGCTAATGTCAAAAGAAACTGCATCAATAATAAAATTAATCTATTAGATGAGGTTTATTTGGGCAGAAAATTCACGAATTGGGTAGCACAAAACCACATGTGAAAAGATACTGAGTATCAGCAGTGATTGGCTAATATTGACAAAATGAGGAAGCAAAAGAAGGTTATTTCTGATTGGCTTAGACAGTTTATTATGTAATGCTGTCAGTATTTCATTGATCAACAAGGATGGAAGTAACATAAGTATCTCATTGGTCAACGAGGGTGACCTGATTTACAGGAAAGCTAGGCTTAAGTTTCAGTGAAGG
Organism: Trichechus manatus latirostris; assembly: GCF_000243295.1. Classification (NCBI taxonomy): domain Eukaryota; kingdom Metazoa; phylum Chordata; class Mammalia; order Sirenia; family Trichechidae; genus Trichechus; species Trichechus manatus. Next base: position 13,928,104 of record NW_004443947.1, on the reverse strand, counting down.
TAAGTCTCAGGGGTGTTGTTCACTCAGCTGCAGATGCCATTTTGTCAACCACATGACTCCATTTGATTTCTTTTAACACTAAGGAGCCTGGTTTCAAACAGGCTTAGAATGGGCTGCATAAGATTCCAGCAGGTCTAGGATCTTTCAGCAGACACATTCCTATGTGCTTCCTCATTGCTTGAAAAGATGTTCCTTTAACACTCAATAGTGAGCTAGTAAATACTACAGATTGTGGGGTCAGATTACCTAGATTTGGATCTTGGTTTCTGTAATGCTGGTTTTGTCACGCTGGGCAGGTTATTGGACCTCTGTAAGCCATGGGCATATTCTAGTGCTTACGCCATTGAGTTGCTGAAAGGATTAAAGAAATAATCCATGTAATGCTCCTAGCACAGCACCTGGCATAGGGTTACTGCTATTTTGTTGTTGTTGTCGTTTTCCCTTAACTGCATGAAAGAACGCAGAAATCATGTTCCTACTTTTAAGAAGACTCTCATAGAAATATAAAAAATGAGGTGAATGGAATTGTATTATCCCGGAAAATTAGTGTATTTTTCACATATTTTGCCATGACCAGAAACCTTAAAAAACAATCATAGCAACAGCACCTTTGAGTCCCATAGAACATTATTATCTCTTTTAAGTCTCATGCTACATCAATTCTACCAGTAGCCAGCATACATTTAACATGTTTAAACAAAATGTAATTCATAAGTGTGTTAATAATATCTGTTAGGGTAATTTTTAGGATCTGAGCACAAAAGTGACAGTGCAGATTTTTACTTATTATCAATATATGTTTCCAAATTTCTGTTTTATGACTGTAATTGTTATTAATCTTGATATTCTTAATTTTTTTTTATTCTTGGCTACTTTTATGACGCATTGGTTCTTAGTAAGAAAAAAAAATGATTCAGTAATAGTAGACATGAATTCCACTATCTCTTCACAGCTCACTAGGTCCAGTAAGAGATAATGGCGTAATTACTTTTTGAGTTTTAAAAAATCCAATTGGATTTCTTGCCGGTGTATGTACATTTATTTGGTTTGGAACTTATTTGTTAGCACAATCCATTTACTGTATTTGGTATGATGGATTCAAATAAAACCAAGCATCCAGAGGAAATTATTTCTTAATACAGACTCATACGCTAGCTATTAAGAATATTTCTTGTTTTTTTCTCACCCAAAGGCAGTAAGGCAGTTTTCCTCCTCACACCCACCATCACCATCAATCAGGAATGCTTATTCTTTTTCTTCTCAGATTTACTCTGTTCAATGGTGGTGTTCTGTGTTTTGAGGCAAGGCAGAAGTATGCTATCTGTTCCAATCATTTATTCATTTCAATGGAAATATATTGAGTGCCTACTAGACCCAGGCCCTGCTCTAGGTACCGGAAATAGAGCAGTGAATATGAAACAATAAAAATCCTTGCCCTCATAGAGCTGTCGTTCTAGTGACATTATATTACCACATCATCACCACATGATGGCTGAAGAAAAAAGCTAGCAGATACTCTCCATAATGTGGGTGAGCCTCATCCAATCACTTGAAGGCCTTAAGAACAGAAAGGGAGGGTGTGTTCTGCCTCCAGACAGTAAATAAACATTTTGCCAGAACCCCTTCGCTCTTGACTCTTCACTCTTCCTATTGCCTGACCTACAGATTTTGGGACACAAGACTATAGGAATCTCCAGCCTGTAGTCTGACTGACAGATTTTGGACTTGCCAGTCTTTACAATTGCATGAGCTAATTTCTTAAAATCTCTCTCTACCTTAACACACGTTGCTGTTGTTAGGTACCATCGAGTTGGTTCCGACTCATAGTGACCCTATGTACAACAGAACAAAACACTGCCCAGTTCTGCACCATCCTCACAATCATTACGCTTGAGCCAGTTGTAGCAGCCACTGTGTCAATCCATCTCATTGAAGGTCTTCCTCTTTTTCGCTGATCCTCTAATTTACCAAGCATAATGTCCTTCTCCAGGGACTGGTCCCTCCTGATACATATGTATATCTATATAAACCTGTCAAATTCCAACTCATAGCAACCATATAAGACAGAGTAGAACTGCCCCAGAGGGTTTCCTGGGCTGAAATATTTATAGGGGCAGATCGTCAGGTCTTTTCTCCTGCAGAGCAGCTGGTGGATTTGAATCGCCAACCGTTCAGTTAGCAGCTGAGCGCTTAACCATTGCACCACTAGAGATCCTCTCTCTGTCTCTCTCCATCTCTGTCTCCCTGTCTCTGCCTGTCTCTCTCCCTTTCTATATACATATATGTATACATACATACATATATATATATATACATATATATATGAAGAGAGAGAGAGTTAGAATCAACTCCATGGAACACAACAATAACTATATATATATATGACAGAGTAGAATTGCTCCGTAGGTTTTCCTAGGTTGTAATCTTTATCTGGCTTACTTTGGACATTTTATCAGGAGGGACCAATTCCTGGAGAAGGATATCATGCTTGGTAAAGTAGAGGGTCATCAAAAGAGAGGAAAATCCTCAATGAGATTGATTGACACAGTGGCGGCAACAACGGGCTCAAGCACAGCAACAATTGTTAGGATGGCACAGGACCAGATGACATTTCATTCTCTTATACATAGGGTCACTATGAGTTGGTACTGATTCAAAGGCATCTAACAGCAACAATCTTTATAGGAGCAGATCACTAGATCTTTTCTCTCATGGAGCCACTGTTGGGTTCAAACTGTTGACCTTTTGGTTAGCAGCTGAGTGCTTTAACTATTGCACCACATCACTGGTTCTGTTTATCTGTTGTTGTTGTTGTTAGGTGCCTATGAGTCGGTTCGGACTCATAGTGACCCTATGTACAACAGACGAAACACTGTCCAGTCCTATGCCTGTTTATCTAGAGAACACTAAGGCAATAAGGTAAAATAACAGAGGTCTATTAGCAAAGGCCACAACCTGTCTGTCAGTTTGACGTACTGTAGTGGCTTGCATCCTGCTATGATACTAGAAGCTAAGCCACTGGTATTTTAAATACCAGCAGGATCACTCATGGTGGACAGGTTTCAGCAGAGTTTCAAAATTAAGACAGACTAGAAAGAAAGGGATGATGATCTACATCCTTGAAAATTATCCAGAAAAACCTTATGGATCACATAGAATATTGTCCTATATAGTGCTGGAAGATGAGCCCTCTAGGTTGGAAGGCAGGATACAATAGCCGAACAATACACTCAACCATACCAACAATCATGAAGATGGTGCAGGACCAGGCAACATTTCATTCCATTATACATAAGGTAGCCATGAGTCAGAGCTAACTCAACATTAACTAACAACTAACAACAACAATATTAGCAAGGCAGAAGACAGAAAGTCTGTTGGTTGGGATGCTATTTAAGGTTGTATGAGTTGTACCCTACAAAAAGGAAATTGGGGTTTGGAAGTTGTGATTTTTTGATTTAATTTACACAAAAGCTTCATATGCAAAAGTGGAGGCCCTACCCGACAACCTAATACTTCATTTGATTTTTACAATTCTGTGAGGCAGATCAAGTGAATATTTTTATTAACATTTGACAGGTGAGAAAACTGAGGCACCATCCCCAACCGTTTGCTCAAGATCCCATAGCTAATGGAATCTTCTCTGGGATTTGGGACTTTGGGCATATCTATTGGATGAGAAGTGTTAGAGTGTAGGGGAGGGTGGGAGTTTCTTGTTTCTTTAAACATAAATCACATTTATAAACACTCACCTGCATTTTCTCATGAAATTACCCCTATGGGTTTCAGCCAAAGGGCGCAAGTTGATGGCAGTCTGTGTTAGCAGGGTGAACACCTGGACCAACACCAACCCTTCCAGCTAGCAAGCCAGTGTGAAATGAAAGCAACTCTGTGTTGACAGCTTTGACAGAAGGTGCCACATACAAATTACAGTTAGTTCAAAAATTAGCTGCCAGATTATTAATTTGAAAGAAGTGTGTGCAGTGTAGTTTCCCCTTTCTAGATCCCTGGCTGAGTTTCCAAGTCTGTTGTTAATGCTGATCTCTCTGCATCCTCTAGCTCCCTATCACAACACTGGAGACTCTCAAAATCCATGCCAGGAGCGATTCAGAAGGCAGGGAAAGCTAGGCAAGCTTTTGCTCCCTTGAAGTTTCAAGTGGGCCTTGGCTATTTGCAAGTCTCTCTGAACAATTAACTCACGTGTGGAACGCTCCCAGTAAATCCCTGGACCTCAGGTTGCCCTCTGTAACAAAGAAAAAGACAGGAAGATTCAAATAAATAGGCGAGGGCTGATAGTCTCTCAGTTTTCTTTACAAAATCTTTTATTATTATTATTATTATTTTCTAATATTAAAAATAAGGAGACCTGGTGGTACAGTGGTTCAGGTGCTCAGCTGCTAACCAAAAAGTTGGTGGTTCCAACCCTCTCACCTCTCCATGGCAAGAAGATGTGTCAGTCTGCTTCCATAAAGATTACAGCCTTGGAAATCCTATGGGACAATTCTATTCCATCCTACAGAGTCACTAGGAGTCAGAATCAACTTGATGGCAATGGAAGGGAGGGATGCATGACTATTAAATGAATTAAAATATAAAGTTCTCCATAATTCTACCTTATTAAAGATAACTCTCATCAATACTTTGTTGTAAATTCTTCAAGATTTTACTTTCTGTTTACATAATACAGAAATTCCTGTGTAGTGCAAACGGTCAAGCACTCAACTATCGACTGAAAGGTTGGCCTTTCAAACTCACTTTGGAAGAAAAGCCAGGGGATGTGCTTCTGAAAGAGTCACCATAAGTTGGAGTTGACTTGATGGCAACTAATGTGTGTTTAGATAGATAGATACATAGATATATAGATAGACGGAGATAGATAGAGTTAAAGATGTATCTATAATACCTATATATCTATATTTATCTATGTAAAACCATATTTATATCTTAAGACTCCTACATATTGTTTTGCAACTTGTCTTTTTTTACTTAGTAATTGGACTTACCTTCACATCAGTAATATAGGTTTGTTCTTCTCTTTTTAATGGCTGTATAGTATTCTATTATATGGTTATTTTATCATTTATTCACCCAACCTCTTATCAATAGACTTTTGTCTGGTTTCCAGTTTTTTACCATTGCACATAAAGTTGTAGTAAATGCCTTTGCACACTTGTCTGTGTATTTCTGCAGTATAAATTCTTTGAAAAGGAATTGCTGAGCCAAGGGCTCAAGACATTTTTCAACAACTGCTTAAGATGCAGGGTCACCTAGGCAGCAACCTCAAACCACATCCTGTCTTTAAGTGAGAATTTCCTCTCCATGTGATGGCCTGGAAATTAGCAAATTTTGAGAACTGTGCTTCTGATGGGTCTTTTCACTTCTTATCCAGCATGCAGGTCTAAAATGAATCTTTTCTTACTCATTTTTGTGGGTGATAATGTGTTCCTCCCACCCGGCACTTCTTTTTATTTCACTACAGCTATAACAAGCACTTATAATAACAGCAATCTAGGTTACCTGAAAACCTTTTCCTTGTTAACTTGGCTCAAAAAACTAAGACTAGAGATAGAATTGGAAAGCAGTAGCTCTCAGTTCTGGTTACGTAAAGCTGCCCTTGGGCATATCATTAACTTTTCGTCCTTGGTTTATCTGTTAAAAAAATAAGGATACAATTCATTTGTTAGGCTTTAGTGGACAGACTCAGGCCTTGTTAGGGAGTATACACACTCTCATCCCCCTCCCTTTACACAAATGTCAGGTAGTTTAAAAAAAAAAAAATCTAAGTGAATGAGATGCTTAATAATAACAAACAAGTATCTTAATACTGTGTGATTAGCACTCACTAATGACTAATGTTTAGACTTCCTCGTTTCTGTCAAAAATCCATTTTATCAGACACAGAAGTGGCCTAAATTATTTGATGTGCATTAGCTATGAAAAAGACCTCTTCCAGCACTAGATATTCAAGTCCGTGACCCCTCTGAGGCTGGAGCAGCAATTAGGAGAGCTATCTGTTCCATTCAGAGCCAAAAAAGAAAGTATTCAGTGCCAGCAAAACAAAGCACACTAGTTTCAAACTCAAGATACTTTCATTTCCATACTGATTCAAACAACCTCCCCCACTGCTTGTTACACCAAATTGTTCTTATTGCCCTCCAGCCACCTAGTGTTTCTCAAAGATATTGCAAGACCATCTAGCCACGTTTGTTAAATTGCAGACTGCTAGGCCCTACCCTCAAGCCAAGCAGAGTAGGCTCAGGAAAATGCACTTTTTAACAAGTAACCTCCAGTTAATACTGATGCACTCTAATATTTGAAGACCTCCACCCTCCTAGACCAATGCCTCTGAAATATTAACTTTGTTCCCAGGCATCTGGGCATCTTGTTAAATTGTAACTCTGATTCAGAAGGTCTGGTGTAGGGCCTGAGATTCTGCATTTCTAATGAGATCCCAGGTGATGCAAATGTTGCTGGTCTATGGAGGACCTAGTATGGGATACTTATAGGGCAAGGCTTTCTTATGCATCTCTACAGCCTCAGTGGGTAGTACAGGGCTGTGTCCAATGTATGCTTCTCTGACTGAACAAATGAATGAATGTCAAACCAGGTATGGTGAGAATACTGGAAATGTCATAGAATCTGTAACTACCTTGAAAATACTTTAGCACATACAGTGTGATATGTATATGTGTGTGTTCCTTTTAATATAAAACCCAGGGAGTGGTTAAGGAGCCCTGGTGGTGCAGTGGTTCAAGCATTCGGCTACTAGCCAAAAGATCAGAGGTTTGAACCTACCAGCTTCTCCACAGAAGAAAGGTGTGGCAGTCTGCTTCCATAAAGATTACAGCCTTGGAAACCCATGGAACAGTTCTACTCTGTCCTACGGGGTCCCTCTGAGTGAGAATCAACTTGACAACAATGGGTTTTAGGGAGTGGTTGGTTGGTCGAATCAAGTGAACGTATATCACAAAAGCCCGCACTCCAGAAGCAGCTATTACAAGACTTTCAGCTACGATATATCTATGAACAGCACTGGGGGTTGGTTAAATAACAAAAGAGACCTTAGCAAAAGAACATCATTGGGAAATCTGTGATGTTCAAGACGTGTACTGATAAAATATCATAAAAGCATCCCCCACTCTTGTAAGAAACGAAGGACAGAGAGAAAATCGTAAATGATATTTCCAGATCACTAGGCTACTGATTAGTTAGGTCTCCTAACTCTGTGGTTAGCCAAATCCTACTGAAAGCACTTTGCCTTGATGATATACTTTATGCAAAGTGCTCATGCAGTACCTAAAAGGATGGAGGCTTGGCATTTGGGTGGATGACTTTGCTGTGTCTGCATGCTAATAAATGCCTGTATGTGGGGCTGAATTCACCCTCATACTTGCTTTCACTGTAACGTGTCACTGCAAGTGTGAGGAGGGGGTCTATACCTCACATCTAACTCAAACAACAGTGAATAACCAACTCAGCTCAGGTCAGAAAGCAACAGGAAATATCTGGGTCCAGATCCACTGCCATCTTTATATTTAATCTGTCCACATACATTTAAAATAATTAAAGTGACTCACAAAGAGTTACATAACCAACATTAGCAATGTTAATTGGAATCTACGTCCATGCAATGCTTTTTCTTTCTTTAGCAAATCCTTGACACAGAAAGGTAAGCAATTTACAAAGATTGCAAGTCTACATTTACAGTGTCCCGTCTTAGTACATTTTAAATTTGGGGAGAAAAAGCAAAAAAGACCATGAGATGGCTCTGGCTCAATTATACTAGTGATGTGTCTTCGTGTGGTTGGAGGCTTATTGTGGGGCCAAAACCCATGATTCTTATCTCAGCTCCAGAGAAGCAAGGCAAAGGTAAGAGGCTGTGAGTTAAAGTAGAGGAATGAGGTGGTTCCAATGTATTCTACTCTCTCCTCCATCCAGTTGGTAAATAGCCAATATGTCTCCTTGAATGAAAACTTTTGTCTTGAAAAGCACAAATGGGAATCTCTCAGCTTGCAATTTAGCAGTAGATTCGAAGCAAAATATTAGTACTAGTAATAATGAAAATAATTGCAACAACAATAAAAATAATTAGGATTTAAAAGTGTCTATAGGTAGTAAATATACTAAAAGAATAACAAATGAACATTTATATATATATATGGCCACTGCTTCACTTCTGCCATCCAAATCTTATGTGAGTTTTTCTTGTGGCTAATACTAACCTAGACTCTTGTAAGCAACGGAATTTGATAAGGTTAATATCCAGCTTAGCTAAATTGAAATAGTACAAAACCACCACAGTCCACCCTCTTTTATCCATACTTAACTTTCAAATAAAGAAAATACCAAAATCATGCTTCTGTCCAATACTATGCAAATATCCTTCGTACATTTAAAACATACTAATCCTCTCTGCAGCAGAGGATACAAAATTCCTTTATCCATCTTTAGATTTTCTTGGACCTGCGTCACAGTCCGCCCTTCATTTGGATATATCCTGTAACCTAAATGCTGAAATATACGGGGAAGTACTACCGACACATTTTATGTTAGACATCCACTTCTCTGATCGAACCTTGAGTGATACATGAGGCGATATTTGGGACAGTGTGTACAAAGGCAAGACATTGTGGAATAAATTTCAATTGTATTTTAGGGGACAAAGGTCTCATATATCAGTGAACTATTGGAGGGTTTGCCTGCTGAGACGGTACAAGGCATTTTAAGTGTTCTGTGTACAGAAGTCTAATTTAAGCAGAGATCCCACAAAGAGTTTTTCCTTCCCCCGGAGATTCATAAGATTTGTGGACACACATGTGAAGGCAGAACAGTGAGGAAACCAGGAAATTTCAAAGTTTACAGAACAAGTTGTATGAATGCTTTCCCAGAATTTACTCAATTACATGTAGTTTAGACAAGGATTGGGGAGGAGAAAGTGTTTTGATCATTAAAGCCTGTAAGTTAGACTTTGGTCCTACTCAAAATTGTATTAAATGTTCTATGAAAAGGAGTCTGAGCTTGAAAGACCATGAAGGAGATGTGCCGCTGGTAACTTTTGCTTCTCCTGAAAGGCCTTTTCATTCCTCAAGTATATCCTGGCTTTGTATAGTTTAGGCCATTCTTACTGAGTTAACCACCCAAGGATGTCAGCAGAGGTATCATATATAAAATAGCATGGAATGGCTGTAAGGACCAAGCTTTGTCACAGGGGTTAGCAAACTTTCTATAAAGGGCCAGATAGTACATATTTTAGATGCTGCAGGCCATCTGGTCTTTGTCACAACTACTCAACTCTGCTATTGTAGCACAAAACACCCATAGACAATACAAAACAAATACATGTGGCTATGTCCCAGTAAACTTTATTTACAAATACAAGTGATGAACTGTAATTGGTCACCCCTGCTCTATGGCAGTGAAGTGTGTCTTTGCCTGACTCTGTTTTTTCTGGATAAATGAAACATCTCCCTTAATGGACCTGTCTGTATTGATTCTTTATTAAAAGTTTAGCACCAAGTATGTGGACCACATTTTGTTAGGTCCTAGGGAGTGAAGGAGCAGTTTGAGATGGGAAGGAAGGCAAAGACAAATCTAGGATTCTTCCCCCAACATAGCTTAAATTTCCCTAGGAAACAGAGACATGTAGGCAAATAGAGTAATTCAGAAAGTGGTTTAGTGTGGAAGCAGCGAAGGACAGGTTACAAACTGTATGTATCATTTTTAGTATGTTCAGTTGTCCCAGTGGTATGTGGTTTGTAAAGAATTCTTCCAAAGCAGGGAGAGTAGAGCTGGCCAGAAGGAATTATGTACCCATATAAGAAATTCAACTCATTGTGGTTTGAAAGTATCTGCCTCATCCTTTTCTTTGTAAAGGCAATATTATTAATGCATTCATCCAAATATAGAGGAGCTTTTGCCCATCTGGCGTATCTATTGCAATTTTAATGTTCATTTGTTAATAATGTTCATTCAGGGAATTTTGTTAAGTGCAGATTCTGGTTCTGTAAGATGGGGATGTGGCCCAGGATTCTGTATTTCCAAGAGTGTCACTGCTGTTGGTCATCAGAACATTCTTTGACTAGCACAGTCTGAGGATACTCCAAAAAGTATACAAACAGAGGCCACAATAGATGAGGGACCCAGCATCCCAGCCTAAAAATATTTTCTACTAAAGGAATTTTAAAGGGTAAGTGTTGAACAAGTAAAAGATTCCACTTCATTAAAGTATCTTCCCAACTCCCCCTTGTCCCAAAAGTAAGCATATATTTTATTTATAACTCATTTTTAAAATGTAAAGGCTTCTGTGAAAATACAAGTATCCGAGTTAACACTTTCTGCTAAACCTTAGTATTACACTTTAGATGGAGATGACTTCTCAGATCAGTGAGAGCCCCCAAGCAGGACTCTGAGAGAATGAGATAAAGAAAAGGGAATGTTTGCTGAGGAGATAAAGGGTGACAAAATGATGAGGTCATAGAAGCTGCCTAAGACAGGTAAAGGCTAGATTCCAACTGCTGGAGTAGCTGTGGACATGCAAAGGGCCTCTAGACCCAGGAGTGCAAGAGAAAAATGGGAGAAAAGGGCCCAGAGCAAATATGGGGATGAAAACTTTCACAGAAAATATAGGACAGGGAAAAACACTGGAAATATCATTCACTGCACAACTAAAAGGGATCTGAGGATGATTTAGTTCTTTATTCCTTACCTTTATGAACCCATGTTGGTAAGGCATTCTGCCCATCATTAACAGCGGCCCCCTCAAAAGGGCAATCTTGATTCAGGAGGATACCGCATCACATCCTCCACCTCCTCCCTACACCCCAACCCCAGGCAGATATATCAAAATCTTAAGGAGGGAGCAGAGGATTTTGATGTCTGATAGATTCCACTATTTTTAGAATCCATGAAGAACACCTGAATTTTAGAGATGGTAAACCTGAGACAGAGGGACCAATCAATTTACCCAAGTTTAGTTATTTTTCTAGAACAAGTCTTGACTCAGAACTCCTGAAACTCAAGGTAGTATTTCTCTATTACAACCCCTACTCTTTAATTAACAAACCATTTTGTTAAAAACTAACTGGCATTTTGTGGATTATTTATCGATTATTAGTTAGCTCGTGTTTTCCAATATTATATACTTATTTATCATAACTTTTTGAAAGAAAAGGTGCTGGGTGAGTCTGAATTGACTCTGCAGCAGTGGGAATGGGATTCAGATTTTTTAATTATAAGTTGCTCACTTGTCCTTATAACAGTGCCTGAATTATTGATTGTATGGTCTCAAGAAATGTTTGATAAATTAATAGCAAAATTACTTTATTTACTCAAAAACATGTGTTTGGCAAATTGTTGTTGCAGTCGAGTCAATTCTGACTCATGGAGGCCCCATGTGTGCAGAGTAGAGCTGCTCCATAGAGATTTTAGGGCTGTGAACTTTCAGAAGCAGATCGCCAGGCCTGTCTCCCAAGGCACCTCTGGCTGGGTTTGAACTGCCAAACTTTTGGCTAGTAGTCAAGTGCTTAACTATTTGTGCCACCCAGACAAAGGTGTTAGCTAAATAGAATGTGCAAAATAGCAATAGAAGCCCTTTAGGAAATACCATATATACAAATACGGACCCTGTCCTTAAAAGGTTTCCATTTCTTGTTGTGGTTAAGTGCCATTGAGTCAGTTCCAGCTCAGTAGAACTGCCCCGTAGGGTTTCCAAGGAGCAGCTGGTAGATTTGAACTGCTGACCTTTTGGTTTGCAGCCCAGCTCGTAACCACTATGCCATCAGGGCTCCTTGCATTTTCTAGTGGTGAGAAAATCTTTTAAGAAATGTCCAATGATTTGCAAAGAAGAATTTTGTAGGATTTCCCATAAAATTGTATACAAATTATAATGTGTACACTATTAGCATAGTTTATCACACTGTTTTAATTGTCTGCTTGTTTGCATCTCTCACTACACCGTCAAAACAAAGAAATGAAGGAAGGAAGAAAGTTAAAGAAAGAAAGAAAGCATTAAAGAAAGAAAGATAAGCAGAGGTTACTCATTGCCTATCTTGATAACTATATATATTAGCCATTGAACAATTCTTTTTTGGCTGAATACTATATGCTTTTTATATATGGTGTATAATCTATTTTCTATATATGTGAAGTATATTAGCTAAGTACGTATACTTTATTTAGTATATGTATATACTTTATGCTTTATGTATCAGGTAAGACTTATTAGGGCGTTATGTGGTTTTCCACTTTGGAAAAATAAATTATCTGTGTGGATATTATGGCTTCGGTTACTAAGCCAGTGCTTCTCATACTTTAATGTGCACAATTTTCCTATCAAAATTTGAAAATTAATGTTGAATACCAAATATTTTGCATGTACATTTGCTATATACATCTATAAATACCTATTTATTCCTCCTATTAAAAAGTCATAGCCTATTATAATAAGTGTGCTACATAAATTATTTCATTTTTAACTTTAGTACAACTTTATGAGATAGTAATGATTATTACTACCCCTTTTCGAATGAGAAAAATAAAGTAAGTTAGCTGAGATCACAAAGTTAGTAGAAGGTGAAAGAAAGATACGAATATTGAGGTCAAACTACAGAATCTCTTCTTTTAACCACAATGCTACAAAGCAGAGGTCAAATCCAGCAACTTCTTGTTTTGTAATTAAAGTTTTATTGGAACACAGCCACACCTATTCATTTAGTATTGCATATGGTTACTTTGAAGCTACAATAACAGAATTGAGTAGCTGTGGCAGAGACCATTTAGCCTTCAAAAGCTAAAATATTTATTATGTGACCCTTTACAGGAAAAAAAAAAAAAAAAATCCCTGCTCTAGCATATCAAAAATACTACTCAATTTTGTAAATTAAATGAATGATAAATTCTATCCTATAATTTTGAAATGTATGTATGTTTTACATAATATAAATAGTATACAAAATGCACATATATAGCTCAAATATTTCTCATTGTTTTTCCAGTTGATATATGTGCAAAAACTCATCCTAATTTATTATATTTTCTATCATTTTGATGAATGTTTTCTAACACAAAAAAGTAAGACCTATCATGTATTTGGAGCTCTGGTGGGTGGTTCAGTTGTTAAGAGCTCAGCTGCTAACCCAAAGGTCAGCAGTTCAAATCCACCAGCTGCTCCTTGGAAACCCTATGGGGGGCAGTTCTACTCTGTCCTATAGGGTTGCTCTGAGTCAGAATTAACTAAACAGCAACAGATTTGTTTTTGGTTTTGGTATCATGCATTTGCTCTTACTCCCTGACACCTTAGACATTCAGAATTGGTTCAGGGTACATTGGAACTGTAGGCTTGCTGGGATTAACCTTTCAAAATGTGTTCCTCTTAAATGGGTTGCAAAATATTTGTAGTTATGAAATCTAATTAAGTTTTGATAGTATTCTTTTGTGGTAATAACTTCAAAATATATTTATTTTTAATTATATTTTCATACCAAACTCCATTTCAGAAGCTACAGCAAAACATACATTGTAAAATTGCTAATAAATTGTAGAGGGGCTGTGCAGCATATTTTTCTTCCTAATTTTAAGAAGGAGTTTTTCAACATTATTGTGAATCATAATTATGTCATTATATGTTATAAATATATTACATGTATTTACACTACATAATTAGACCTAATTCTAATTATGTAGATTCATGGTAATCAGCTAAAATTTGCTTTAAAAAACCAAGATAATTCTTCTAACAGATGCTACCTTAATAGAATATTAAGTTTGAGAAAATCTCATGAAAATAAGAAAATTAATAAGTAATGATTAAACTGCTATCATGCAAACAGAATAAGATACCATGTCACCACTCTCCCAAAGCTTCATTTTAAGAAAAACTGTTCTGAGATACACTCAAAAATTTTGTAAATAGTGTTTTGGAGGAATCATCTCTTACATTGAAAGAGAAAGCAATCCAATAAAGAGACATCCAAAGTTTTAAAGATTTGTTTTGGTTACAACATAAATACTCTCTTTTCAAAGCTCCTTATATAAAAACCTTTTAAAAAATGTTCTAGTAACAAAGAGGTAAATAAAAAACACTATTTCCCACTGGAATCTTGCTCTCTAGATGTTAAATCTAGCATCATTGCTGTAAATTGCTAGTTGTAGTCTTTGATTGACATGTTTACCCAGATAATGTAACAGTTTTTGTGAAAGAAATCTACTTAGTGTCTGGATGACATGAAACATGTTTCTTGTGGAAGGAAAAACCCCAAAGTGTTCTTTCAAATGGGAATCTTTTCTTTCCAAATCTTTCTAGCCAATAACGAATCGTGTAATTTGTTTTACTCACTCATTCACCCAACATTAGTAGTTCAATTGCAGTGTGCATCTAAATATACTTTTAAAATCCCCTTGGTGGCCCTGTCTTTGACGTTATTTCAGATTAATTTTCAGCTGTGGGTTGCAGAGGACTATTCTGTACCACAGACAATTAACCAAGGAGCCCATTTGATTGTCTTGAGAGCACTTTGTTTTTTCTGTTGGGTTTTAACCCTGACTTTGTTTGCTAAATGCCAAAACAACTTGCCAAAAAGCTTCAAATGAAGAAAATCATTGGTTATTTCTCATTCTTTCCACTTAGTGGGAAACCCTGGTGGTGTGGTGGTTAAGAGCTATGGCTGCTAACCAGAAGGCTGGCAGTTCCAATCTACCAGCCACTCTTGGAAGCTGTATAGGACAGTTGGCAGTTTGAATCCACCAGCCGCTCCTTGGAAACCCTATGGGGCAGTTCCACTCTGTCCTATAAGGTCGCTATGAGTTGGAATCGACTCGACAGCAACTTTTTTTTTTTTTTTTTTGGTCCACTTAGCGTAAGGTGCTTTTTGGTTGTAGTTGTTCGCTGTGTAGTATAGTCTTCCTTTCGAAGTGCCACAGATGTCAAATCTACATGATGCAGGATATGTTCAAAGAGCTTTGAGCATGGGCTGGTGAACTTGCCCTCTACGTGACCCTGAGCCTTGAAAGGATAAAATAAGAAGGGGTTAGGACACCACAAGAAAGAAACAAAGAAACAACCGATTCTCAGAAAATTGAGCAGAGCGGGCAGAAAGCATCCTGGGGATGAACTTGTAACCACTCAGCGAACAAACTTGAGGTTCAGCAAGTGTGCCAAAGCCCACTACAGCCCACCAAACAGTATTGTAAGCCAGTGATTTATTTAAAGGACCAGTCACTTTTCCTGGTGGACTTTTTTGGCATTTTCTTTTAGAAGCTCTCCCTTGCCTTTGATTCGGGCGGGCATCTCCACAGGGGCTGCTTTCGCTATTATATACCCACTGTTGTAGGTGAAAGTGTGTCCCCTAAAAACATAAGTTACAGTCCTAACCCCCAGTACTTGTGAATGTGACCTTATTTTCAAATAGGGTCTTTGAAGATGTAATCATGTTAAGGTAAAGTTATTAGAAAACCCAGTGCCACTGAGTTAAATCCAACTAAGGGTGACCCCGTATGTGTCAGAGTAGAACTATACTCCATAGGACTTTTATGGCTGTGACCTTTCAGAATCAGATAGTCAGGGCTTTTTTTCTTGGTAATTGGGTTTGAATTACCAACACTTTGGTTAGCAGTCAAGCACTTAACTGTTTGCACAACCCAGGGACACCTAAAGTTATTAGGGGAGGGTCCTAGTCCAGTATGACTGATGTCCTTATAAGAAAAGGAGACGAGACACAGAGACACACATAAAGGGAGAACACCTTGTGACCATGGAGGCTGAGATTAAAGGGATATGCCTACTAGCCAAGAAACGGTAAAGACTGCAGGCAATACCAGAAGAGAATAGTATAGAACAGATTCTCCCCTAGAGCCTTCCTCTTGAGAGAATAAACTCTTTGAGAGAATACATTTCTGTTGTTTTAAGTCACTCAGTTTGTGTTTTTTTTTTTTTTTAAAGCAGCCCTGGGAAACTAATACACCTATATAAAAATCAATCCTTTCATTCTGAGTTAATATCCTTTTGACAATTAATCTAAAGACCCCAACACACAGAGCCTAATCTCTGCATCGGAGCATGTTTCTCTTGCTATGTTGGGCAATAACTCAGCTTCACACTCTCTTTGCTCAGTCTTTATTTTACTTTTATCAGGGAGATTAAATCAATCCTGACACAAAGAAATAAAGTCAACAAAATTTTATGTGAATCTTATCTACAGCTGACCCTTAGCAGTTAAGGATTTAATACTTATGGTTCTTAATTATTCACGTGTAACTTCCAATTCTGTGCCAAGATACAAATTTGTACTGAGCCATTCAAGGCTGAGGTATCTTGTTTTTAGATGCCGTCAAGTTGGTTCTGACTCATAGCAACCCTATGTACAGCAGAATGAAACAATCCCCAGTCCTGCACCATCCCAACAATCATTGCTATGTTTGAGCCCATTGTTTGCAGCCCAGGGCTTCAGTTCATTCCAGTTCGACCCTCTGCTGAGAATTTGCATTTCCACCACAGATGTACTGAATCAGAATCTATGTCTTAACAAGATCCCCAGGTGGTTCTCAGGAGTATATTGCCAGGTCTTTCTTCCCAGGCTGTCTTAGTCTGGAAGCTCTGCTAAAACCTGTCCACCACAGGTGACCCTGCTGGCATTTGAAATACAAGTGGCATAGCTTCCAGCATCACCGCAACATGCAAGCCCCACAATACTACAAATGGACAAGTGAGTGGTGGTGAGGTATCTTACAGTCACTCAATTCATGAGTGAGACTGGAACCCTCCTCTTGGAAGAGCATATTTTGATTCTCATTGTGTGTGTGGTAACTCAAGCAAATTGAGCAAAACTTCTTCATGAATGCTAGCTGCTAGACTGAAATCCAACTGCTAGGTCTAGGCATGGAATTGGAAAGGTTTAAGAAAAAAGATGCTTTGTAACCAGAAAATAGTTTTGTAAATGTTATTATGATTATTATGTATTCAGTGTTTATCTAAAGGATTAATTTAAAATCATTTGACTATAAGTTATTTAATTTTATGGGAGAGATAATATGAGACAGTGTTATTTGAGAAGCAACCTCCTAAATGTCTTTAGCTACTTCCTGTTTAATCATTCACAAGCATTTTCATATGTGAAGCCATTTGCAACCTTAAAGAAGCATAAAAGTTGTCTTGTCCTTAGTCTCCTTACAAAGCATCTACCACTGTCCAGATACAAAGAGAAATTTACTCAACATTTATTCTTGGCAGCTCAGAAACTAAAATTAATACTAGATAACAAAGAATGGAAAGAATTATATAGATTTTATAAGAAACTATATGCTCCTGGGAAGTGGCACTGTGTGTGACTCTTTTTTAAAGTGGCTTTTTTTTTTTTTTCCTTTGAAGGCCAGATCACTAGACCACTTTTTTTTTTTTTTTATACAACACTATTATCATTTTTTTAATCCTATAATGTGTCTTCTTAGTCTAAAATAATGTCTGGAAAGTAGGAGATGCTTAGTCAATAATTAGAAGTGACCTTGATTTTATTCATTTTTTTTTTCTTTTGTGGTTTTTTTTTTTTTATTTATCTATTTATGCAACACAAAAACAGCACACCATAGTGTCATCAGAAACTTAAAATAGTCTGGAGAACAGGAGAGTAGGTTGGTTAAAATGACTGGAAAGGAATGGGCTGATGTATGAAATATTTGCCATTACTCCCCTTCTCCTTGTCCAAGGCAGACATTGTTAAATCAATCACAGCCCAAACCCTGCTGAGCCTGGACGTAGCATCAGACTTCTTCTCAATACAGGGCTCCTGTCAGCCACTACCAGTCAGCTAGAGTTGGCAACTAATTTCAAACCACTTGCCATCGTTGGACTAGACCGTATTTCCCTAGGACCTTAAACAGAAGGTAGCAGCTTATAATCAGGCAATTTACTTGCCTTTTCAAGCTACCACTGTGATTATTTTCTCCTATCGGTTTCATACAGTCAATTAATCTCATCAATTTAAAATGCTGACCTAGCTGCTGTTGTTTTCGTATGTTCAATATATTTAGAGAGCAACTTCCCAGACTTCAGAGCCATAATGCAAAGTCCATTGTTCTGTTTCTGTATTTTTACAGTGAAATGGGAATTTTCTGGAGAATAATTTGAAATACATAATTATCAAGAGAACTAAAGCAGCACCTTCTACAAAGCCAAGCCCAAGCCTGTTGCCGTAGAGTCAGTTCCGACTCATAGCGACCCTGTAGGACAGAGTAGGACTGCCCCATAGAGTTTCCAAGGATTACAATTGCCGACCTTTTGGTTAGCAGCCTCAGCTCTTAACCACTGAGCCTAAGCCAGTGGTTCTCAAACAGGGGCAGTTTTACCCACCAGGGGATATTTCCCAATATCCAGACAGTTTTGGTTTCGCTGGGCAGGGTGGTGCTAATGGCATCTCCTGGGTAGAGGCCATAGATGCTACTCAACATCCTACTATGCACAGGACAGCCCTCTACAACAAAGAATTATCCAGACTCAAAAATGTCAATAGTGTTGAAGTTGACAAACCCTATTCTAAGCTCTTAAAACGCTTAGTTCTAGCATAGCTGTTAAAAAAGTTATTTTTGTAACTAAAACTTTTATGTTATTAATTTAATTTATAAGGGAAACAATTTAAATATTCTTTTTTTTAAACAAGAAGTATAATCATGCTCATATTTGAAATCTACCTTGTGTTCAGTGTCATCATTTTCATGAATAAGTCATTCCCAAAAGACAAGCAGTCAGTGGGCTGCCATGGGGCCTGCCTAGAGACTGCAATAGAAACTTGGCATTGCACTTCTTTTTCATCATCAGTG
Source organism: Trichechus manatus latirostris (assembly GCF_000243295.1). Classification (NCBI taxonomy): domain Eukaryota; kingdom Metazoa; phylum Chordata; class Mammalia; order Sirenia; family Trichechidae; genus Trichechus; species Trichechus manatus. The sequence continues at coordinate 13,909,300 of NW_004443947.1, read as the reverse complement.
ACTGACCGACGTGTGAGCTCTTCAGTGTCTCACACTTTATTGAATCTCACACTGAGAAACTGCTCTTCTAATAAAGATGGATTTCAAGAGTTCTCCATTTTTTTAAGTGTTGAGCTTAGTCTAGCAAGATTTTTTTTTCCCCTACAAAAACTTGGTTCTATCTGTCAAACAAACCAGTTGTTCGTTTATGAAATATTACCATGACCAGATGTGGTTAAATTTCATTAATGAAGTGATGGGAGAGAGAAGTTTTTCCCTTGTATTCATTCCAAAACAAAACTTTGCTTTTGAGGATTAAAACACTCACTTTTCCCCCACTAATTGTCTTTTAGACTGAAAGATTCTGGAGACACACTGGCTAAGGACATTTCCTATTAACTCAGATATAGAAGCCTTAGTAAGCCAATTTCCCATTCAGTTTAATCTATTTTCAGCAGATCAAAATAATTAAAAATGCTAACAGTTATGGTAATTTTCAATACACTGTGAGAGAAGCAATTTAGATAGAACCTTCTCTATGAATCTATATTTGTATAAATGCTGATCAAGAATATTTGTTCAATTTTATATAAATCAAACATGAATAATTTCTTCCATATTACTCCTTCCATTGTTGTGTTTTCCTTCTCTCTAGTTATCCACTTGCTACTGGCATGCTGCTCTAGGAAGATTTGATTAAAATCAATAACTTATTGGGAAGATGGCAATTAGCAGTCTTTCACCTATAATAGCATTGTCTGTTAAGCTTCCTTTGTGTTAATCACAATATTTTAGCATGACTCTCTTATCCAGCCATGCAATTTAATAAAATGGAAGGTTTAAAAGGCATCCTTAATTTGGGGCACTGGAAATATGCTTCTCTGTTCTTCACTGTTTTGATAGGAATACACAGCGTTTCTGCAGTGGATTTGAATCCTCATCTCCTTTGAGAGTTTCCCAATTTTAAGATATCAGAAATATCTGCACAGAAGTTTATTCTGCAAAAAGCTCAAGTAAGTTCAATGTAGCATAACAAGATACCAGCAAATATCAATGTATAGATTTGTTTAACTCTTCAAAGTGACTAATAGTTTGTTTGTAATGGGTAATTGACATGGAGAAGTTCTTCGCTTTTGCTGTATGATATTGAGTGGTGAATGCCTGGGTTAAAGACTGAACCTTGACTAATGCTCCTCGACAGCCAGTAATGATTGTCAAAGTCATTAATTAGAATGAGGTCATGGTACCCTTCTTTTTAAATTTGTTATCATTTGTTTCTTTGTTCTGAAGACACTGTAGTTCATTTTAATCACTCTTTCCTTAGAGGAGACACACAAACACACACACACCCCCTAATGTGCTTGCTCTTTCACTACGTTTATTAGAAGGGCCATTTTTATCTTTTTTTTTTTTTTTTTTTTACATAATAACAATTGCTATGAAAACACAGGCACTTAAGCTAGTAAGTGAATATTGTTCATTTTAGACCTATAAATAAGATCCTAATTCATAAATTCACTAATAATGCTCTATTTAGAGCATTAGTGCAAAAAAAAAGCATTACAATGTAGACAAATAAATAGTGGCTATTAGGAAACCTTTTTGTTTCTTAGGGCATTGTCTATTGATTTTTTGCCTAATGCTGTAAAGCTTGTGGTGTTTGTGAGCTAGCACTTATAAAGATGCAAAGACCCAAACTAAGATATACAAATTGTACAAAAGAAATATGGAAATGGGTGCAGTGCTCCACTGTATTTTCCCTTTTAGACACATCCTAAAATAAATGAAAAAAAGTTGAGAAATTCAGCTTTAGCTTTTTTTTTTTTATTTTTTTAAATAATGTCATCTCTAAGCCAGGAAGATTTCAAGTACTTGGTGTCATTTTTATGCATCTAATAAGTTGAAATGACTATTTTTAATAATAATGGGTCTCTTATTAGACTCAAAAGAAATTTGGAGAAATTAGTTTTTTCCAGCTAACATCTGAAATATTTATTGCAAAATCTTTGTGCAGAATTTTCATATTCTAATACATGTTTCTTAGATGTCAACATTACCTACAAGATAACACACTGATTGTTTTAACGAAAATAATGAATTCATTTTAACCCCTTAAAAATTTGAAATGAATAAATTTTTTCCAAAAATATATTTATGGAAATATTCTGGCAAATGATAAAATTATAAGTCTTTTAACAAGTAGTTTGCTGTTTATTTACATGTTGAATATACAGTAGCTTCAGGAATGACTTCAAAAAAACAGTGAGTTTTTAATGGTGGAGAGAAGGAGAAGTGGAAATGGTTCTTCTGACCCCACATCCTTTTTGAAATGTTTTCTTTGTTATTCTAGAACTATTCTATTTTTCTGGTATGTGACCTCCAGCTTTTTCTTAGTTTATAAATCAGAGCTATGGAAGAAATTATATTACCCAGTTAAATATCTTTTTCTAACCATTCACATTACTGTGCATTAATCAGTAAATCAATATATTTGCCCTAATGGTGCTTGAGATGTGAATGAGTTTAATCTTACAGAAGGATTAGGAGGGGCTGGACATGCACATATGAATATGGCCCACATGAGACACCACATGAAGGTACCAGAGGGCACTGGGTACTGAGTGGATGTAGGATGCTATAGGGAGGACTATGCCAGTGAGTGGGGATCCAGTGACAGGGGAGGTAATACACCAAATAAAATTTTTGCTCAATTTATATTTTGCCTTGGGCACAAGTGTTGCTTTTAAATGTGAAAAAAAAAAAAAAGAATCAACTGAGATTCCTAAATCCCATCTCTCAACTCCCATAAATTATCTCATACGTGGAGCTCAGAAATGTGGATTTTAGCAAACATTTTAATTGATTCAGATCCAAGTAGTCCCAAGTCCACAACTGGAGAAATATTGACCTAGGCACAAATGAAAATCCAGATCCACTGCCATAATTTCACACGTTAGTTAACCACCACATGGTCAGTATTATAGCTGCTGACTCCAATGTCAATGAAAGATTTGCTCAGTGAGATTTGCTGTACTAAAAGACTCCCAGGAAATGATGTAGGCTTTGTCCAGTTTTTCAAGGTTCTTAAACATGTTGCAGGGTATTTTTGATGGGACCCTGTTTTTGAAAGTTCAGAACATTATCAGATCCAGAGTCAAATTAAGGGGAAGGCTATTTAGGCAGTAGTCCAGAGCACCACCCTAGAAGGGATACTGCAAATGCAATGGGATGAAGGAAATTGTATTTTCCAGAACTCCTTTCTGGTTAAAAGGAACAACTTGATTAACTGCTTGAGAGAGGGGTGATGGAGGCAGATGAGATCCCCAAAGTAAATGCTTGAACAATGGAAGGCCCTTCAACTCCATTCCAAAGAAGGAGGGTCTGGTTAACTGAAGAAATTGTATTTTACTGAGTAGGTTATGACAGCTTAGGGACAGAACTAAGTCTCTTGAGACAGTAAAGAAGAGAATAATTATTGCCACCAGCTGTCCATCTTTTTGGACCTTCTCTTACACAATGTTCGTCCTTGCCTCTGAATAAATGTTAAATAATTGTATAGGAAATATCCATTTGCACATGTACCAAAGTATTAGCCAAGGATGCCTATTTGTGGCACTGAGTCTCTGAACAGAATCCTGGCTGTGTTTTAACAAGCTTTTCAAGTCATTATGATGCTTGTTGAAGTCTGAGAACCATTGCTATAGAGCATAGTTTGTGATTTGGGATGCAATTTATTTCCTCTTAGGAAAGAGGTATAGTTTCACAGTCTCATAATCTTTACTGTTGTAGTGATGTTTGCCAGGTCCTGCCTAGTTTTTCTGGAGTCCTTAGGTGGTGCAAATGGTTAAGTGCTCGGGTACTAACTGAAAGGTTGACTATTTGAATCTGCCCAGAGGTGCCTTGAAAGAAAGGGCTGGTGATCTACTTTCCAAATATCAGTTAATGAAAACCCAGTGGAGCACAGTTCTGCTTCGACACACGTGGGGTCACCATGAGTCGGAATTGACTTGATGGCAACTGATTTGGTTTTTGTTGTTGTTGTTGTTATTTTTTGTCTTTTGTTTTTGTAGTTATTTTTTGCCTGGTTTCCATTGGCAGGTGTTGCTCCAGTCTCCTTCACAGGAGAGCCCCCTGAGGTGCCAGCCTTCTAAGTACTGCAGCTGACCGTAGGTCTAGGACACTTTCATGGGCATCATCATTTCTGCAGAAGGCCTATATCTGGAATGTTGTGGGTGTGGGGAAGAGTTGTAAGCAAGGGGGTCAGAGAGCCAGGCAGGGACTAGATCATGGCCTTGTTGGTCAGGATTTGGTGTCTGTGTTTTATACATAATATAATGGGATGTCATTGAAGCGCTTTAATGGGAAGAAGGCTTTCAGGATCACATTTAGATTGAGAAGAATCACTCTGACTTCAATATGGAGAATGGATTATTCAGTATAGCAACAGGAATGCTGGGTAAGAGGGTAAAAATAATGGGATTGGCTGATGGATTGGCTATGAAGGATGAGAGGAATTAAGGAGACTGTCAGATTTCTGGTGCTGAAACTCAGATGGAGCAAGAAATGATCTGGATGAAGAAAGACAGATCTTCTCGTGTAAGTGGTCCCTTCCAGCTCTAACAGATCACAAGCCACTATTATCAGTAAAGCCAAGAAGTCCAAATGTTTTAAATCTCCCTTCCACACCAGTAAAAATAGTAGTAATCATTCTCCCTCACTCTCTTTCCTCCTCTCTCTAGCTATGCATATTGCTATGTAGTATACAATATATATATAACACAACACATATAAATATAGATGTATTTTATATAACGTATAAATATATAACATATATATAACATATAAATATATAACATATAAAAATATGTATTTTATATAACACATTAAAAGGATGAGATAAAAATATAATTATACATAGAAGTTCTAATATTTTCTTCATTTACCCCAATGGATTATTTTGTACATCTCACTCAGAGACTGGTACCCTGGAAAGTAAAGTACATAGCTCTGGTTGTTGCTGGATTCTGTCAAGTCAGCCCCCAACTCATGGTAATTCCATGTATACTGGAACAAAATGCTGCCCAGTCCTGCACCATCCCCATATCAGTTGCAGATTGGACTGTTGTGATCCACAGGGTTTTCATTGGCTATTTTTTGGAAGTAGATTTCTACTGAATTCAAATAACCTTGTGCTCTATTGCCCACATTTTCAGCAGACTACTACTTATTGCTCATCCTCATAGTATGGAGAGGGCAAGTCCATTAACACTGAAAGCTATGTTCAATCTATTATTCATCGTCTTCCTCCAGGCAGGCACTCTGAGAATCAATGCAAATATTCTCTCAGCTATTAAAGTGGAGTGTAATACTTGCAGAGATAATGACACTGTCTCTTGTGGAGTCTTTGATATCTCGATTTGAGAGGCGCCCTTAAGGCAACAGTTGCAGTTGAGTGTGACACTAGTAACAAAACCAAGAACCAGGTGTTAAGTAGCTAGCTCCTTTTGGATCTCTGTCCCATATTGTGAAGAATTTATAAGAGGGCAAATTAATTCTCATTTATTAGCGTTCTCAGCTACTTCTCTGTATATATTTATTCAATAAATATTTGTTGAGTTGGCTCTATATGCCAGTAACTAACCATTCTTAGTCTTGACAGTATAGTGACGAATAAGTTGGATAAGGTTCATTCTGTCTTGGAGCTTTCATTCTATTAAGATATAGAAAAAGAATAAAATGAATTTTAGAATGTGATATATGTCTTCAAGCAAATAAAACATAATAATGTGGTGGAGTACGATTTGGTGATAGTAGTGGAGGTGGCTACTTCAGACAAGGAGGTCAGAGAAGTCCTTTCTGAGGAGGTGACATTTCACACTTGAATAAAGACAAGAAAGGAACCCTGGTGGCGTAGTGGTAAAGAGCTTGGCTGCTAACCGAAAACGTCAGCAATTTGAATCCACCAGCCACTCCTTGGAAACCCTGTGAGGCAATTCTACTCTGTCCTATAGGGTTGCTATGGGTTAAAATCGACTCATCATCTTTAATTCTGACAGCAACGGGCTTGGTTTTTGTTTGGTAAAGAGAAAAAAACTACCTGCCCAAGAGACCTGGTAGAACCTAAGTCAACAGACAGTACAAAGTCCTTGAGGTCAAAAATCAGGTTGGCACTTTCAAGAGCATATAAAAGGTCAGTATAGCTAGTGTACAGTGCATGAAGGATAAAGTTGAAGGCGACGTGGAGAGCTAGGAAAGAGCCAGATTATGTGAGGTCTTATAGGCCATGATAAGAAGGCTGAATTACCTCTGTAGAGAGGTAATTTTCTGTTTACTACATAGCTTACAATAGAGTAGAAATTCAGTTTTCAGAGTGTTTGGAGTTCCTCCGGGAATAATATATATGCAACTATTTTTGTTCATTCATCAAATATTTTTTAATCATTTCTGACAAGCTGGGAAACTAAAAAAAAAAATTAAGACAGTTTATTGCTTTCAAGGATTTGCAGTCTATTTGGAAAACAGACATGTGAACAAATGGATTCCATGGGATGAGTGTTTTAATGGTTCAAATTACAGAACCAAACTCATCGCTGTGGAGTAGTTCAACCCATGGAGACCTCATGTGTTATTGAAGCAGATCGCCAGGTACCACTGGGTGGGTTTGAAACGCCAACCTTTCAGTTTGTAACCAAGAGCAAACTGTTCATGCCACAGTAGACCTCAAGGTATAAGCCTAGGAAATGCCAAGGCTTAGTGTGCCTGAGGGCATCTGAAAAGACCTCACAGACGATAACATGTGAAAAGATAAGAGGACTTCGACAAAGAAAAGTAGGACATTCTGAGTAGTAGGAACAGTATGTGCAAAGGCCATAAAGTACATAAAGAGAAAGCTCAGTAAGTATCTAAAGGCAGAACCACCCCATGGAGTTTCCAATGTTGTAATATTTAAGACGTACACTGCCACATCTTTCTCCCATGGAGCAGCTGGTGAGTTCGAACCGCTTACTTTTCAGTTAGCAGCCGAGCACTTAACACTGCACTGCCAGGGCTCCTAAAATCAACTAGGCCTTTATTATAGCATTAAATATATACTACTAATAATTTCTGAATGTAAAATTCTAAGTGAAAAAAATGGCTGGTCATCATCTTTAATTCTGTCAACAAGAAAGAAAGGTACTGAGTAAGGGATAGTTGGGAAAGATCTTTTTTATGGATCATAAAATCAAATAATCTTGAAGCAAAATCAATCTTTTGGATCAAGTCCTTCCTTACAAAGAGGAGAAACCCAGAGAGCTAAATGCTTGCCCAAGTTTATACAACTAAGTAAGAAGTTTCCAAACTCCCTATTTAGTGATGTCTTCATAAAACGCCACTGATAAGTACATTTCAAAGAGAAGCTATCTTAGATGACAGTTATCAGAAGCAGACCCTGAAATGAGGAATCATATGCAAATGATATTTTAAAAAATATGCTCCCAGGGGACACAAGTAAGTGAGTGAGAGAAGCTGGAAAGGGAAGTGGAGGGAATCAACAAGAATGCACTCTCAGGTAAAGTCACTCAGAGTGTAGCTTCAGACTGGTCCCATAGCTCTTAAGTGTAAGTAGCACCTTAGAATGGTTCTAACAGGAAACAAGGGGGGTGGGAGCTTTTGAACTCCCACATCTGTCAGGCACTGGTTAAGGGTCACACAAAACAAAAAAAAGCCAAAGCTGTTGCTGTTGTGTGGATTCCAGCTCATAGCGGCCCTATAGGACTGCATAGAACTGCCTCAGAAGGTTTTCAAGGAGTGGCAAGTGAGTTAGAACTGCCAACATTTGGTTAGCTGCAGAACTCTTAACCACTGTGCCACCAGGGTTCCATGACATGAATTCCAGGTGCTTCACGTTCTCCTTATGCAAACAAACAGGCTTCAGTAACCCACGAGCAGTTCTCCATGTCGGAGTTGATGGTTCTGGCTCTTGGAAGCAAAAGCACACTGAAGCTATGGGGCATATATAAAAGGGGTACAAAGAGATCCAAGGGAATCTGAGTGGAACACATTCTCTGTTCTAGAAGTCTTCTGAGAATCTTTCTGGAAGGCTCCCAATATAGCAACAGAAGCTCTCTGATCACTCTGAATATTTGTTCATAGAATTAAATATGATGTAATATTTCTGAAATATATTCTTCCCCATCTAGTTTATAATCCCCATGAGAGCAGAAATTATGATTATCTTGTTTATAGCCGTATCAGTCACAGTTCATTCAGAGAAGCAGAACCACTAGGATATATATGCGTGCAATATTAAGGGATTTGCTACAGGGATTTGACTTTACATAACGTGGGAGCTGGTTAAGCAGTCTCCGTAAGGTCATTGTACTCATGGTGGATGCTGAAGCTTATATGTCTTCACAGCTGATGCTGAAGCTTAAAGCCTCCAGACCGACAGGAAGAGAAGATGGATGTAAAGTGGGTGAGATCAAGACTAGGCTGGAACCCACAGCATGAACTGGAACCCACTAGGAGGGTGTCTTAGGCTGGTTTCTCTAGAGAAGTAAAACCAGTAAAGCATATAAATATACCTAGAGAGAGATTTATATCAAGGAAATGGCTCACTCAGTTGTAGAGGTTGGAACACCCCAAGTCCATGGATCAGGATAGAGGTTTCTCCTGATTCAGGTAGCCGCAGGGGCTGGTGAACCCACGATCAGCAGGTCGGAGAGCAGGGCTCTTGCTCACAGGCTGTGAAGATCAGCACATCCCAAGATTGGCAGGCAAGACCACAGGTGAGCTACTAGCTCAAGTCACAAGAACCAGAGGTCAGATGAACAGGAGCCAGCTACAGGATCCAGAGCAGGCAAAAGCCAGAACATCTGCTTATATTCTGATGAGGTCACATGCCCAAGGAAACTTGTTTTCAACTGATTGGCTATTCACAGCAGATCCCATCATAATGGTGACCACATGTCAAATCTCAACAGGCAAGTGATCACAACATTATACGACTGCCAAAACACTGAGAATCATGGCCCAGCCAAGCTGATACACAGTCTTAACCATCACAGAGGAACTGAAACCCATGATTAATTCATGTGCCCTCTGACATTGGTGGGATGGACGTTCTGTAGAGATTAGTGCCCATCTTCATGGAGCTAAACACACACACCTGGCCCAAGAGTCAGAGAAGTTTACAGAGGGTCCAGGGGAAGGTGGAGCAGTGATAGGTCCAGCTGATGCCTCACACTGATGAGGTGAGTAAGCAGATCATCGACAACGTGTATGAGTTACAAAATGACTGTTGCTTTATTTCCAGCATCCAGATTCCCCATAAGAAATATCTCTTGTGGCCCACCTTAATCAGAAATACATAGGAAAGGGAATTATGGGAAGTATAGTTGAGCCTAAGTTGACATATTCCAAAACCACCACAATAGCTATATATCTTCTGCACCTTCGGAGTACCTAACACATAGCAAAACAAACAAAAAAAACAATTACTGTCCAGCTGATTCTGATTCATGGCAACCCCATGTGTTTTAAAGCAGAACTATGCTCCAAAGGGTTTTCAGTGGCTGTGATATTTAGGAAGTAGATCTCCAGACCTTTCTTTCCAGGTGCCATTAGGTGGACTCAAACTTCCAACCTTTCAGTTAGCAACTAAGAGCTTAACCATTTGCACCACCCAGGAACTCCAAGCACATACCAAAAAAAAAAACAAAAACAAAAACCCAGTGCCATCAAGTTGGTTCTTACTCATAGTGACCCTATAGGACAGAATAGAACTGCCCCACAGAGTTTCCAAGGAGCGGCTGGTAGATTCAAACTGCCGACCTTTTGGTTAACAGCCAAACACTTACCCACTGTGCCACCAGGGCTCCTCCAAGCACATAGTAGGCACTAAATAAACATTTATTGAATGAACAAATAAATGAATTAATGACCTATCAAAAAGAGGAGGGTGTTACCAAGTTACAGAGTTCAAAGAGCAAGGATGAAGTAAATGTCTAAGTATTCCTCTATCACCTTACGGAAGAGTCCAATGCCAAATGTGAAAGACCCTTAACACAAATTTCTCTATCTCTCTCACACACACAAATACCAATGTACACTCTTTTTTCCTCTTTGAAATGTGTGAAATATAGGTAATGAATTAGTTGAAATAGTGTCCTAGTTTCCAGGCTATAAACTCATCACTGTAATAACTACAGAGTCTTTACAATAAATGGCAAATGAGTAGGAATTTGTGAAATGATGGCATTTTTGGCAGTTCATTAGTAAATTTGGGTTTTGTTTCAGCCTTAGGGAACAGAAGGGATCCCAGAAGGTATAGCAATCAGCAGATGAACTAACCCTGCCCTCAATAATGTGAAATGCTATTTTAAAAGAATTAAACAATGAGAAATAAAGCCTGGAAAATGAAATAATAGCTCCTTAAAAATAATCTTTTGGAATTATATGGGATGGGAACAAATGCATTCTAATCACCACCAAATTTCAAATAACTAATATGGTAGTTTCAAAGGAATTTTTAATATGTGTTCCCCAAAAGAATTTTCATACTGAATGCTTGAAGGTAAATGCTTCAAGATCTGCATCATGTTAATTCATCTTTGTATCCCTGGCACCTATAAGAGTGATGACATGTTGTAATGCCCACTAATATTTGTTGGATGAATGAATGAATGAATGAATAGCACTCAATAACAGACATGGATAATATTTACTCCACAAGTTTCACATGACTTGAGGAAGACAATGAAATTAGTTAATGACAGACGAATTGTATGCAGAATGAAACTAAGAACACGAAATAATGGGTTCATGTTGAGAGAGAAAACTGGCCTAGGATGTTGGTTTCTCCTCCAAAGTCAACTCTAAGAAAACTATAGAAGTCCGAGGAAAGCATGGATTTGAAACCTAAAAATAACAAAATGGGAGAACCCCCAAGGAGTCTGGAGTCTGCCTTGACAGTGTGGGAGTTTTGGGTGGGTGATGGCTGAAGTAGGGAGCAAAGAGCAACAGGAGGAAGCCATGGGAGCACAGGTTGTAGGGTGCTCATTTTCCAGCACTAAATCAGACAATCTTCTGTTGTGATCCATAGGGTTCTCACTGGCTAATTTTTTTAAAATAGGTTAGCGGACCTTTCTGCCTAGTCTATCTTAGTCTGGAAGCTCTGCTGAAATCTTTTTACCATGGGTGACCCTACTGGTATTTGAAATACTGGTGGCATAGCTTCCAGCATCATAGCAGCACTCAAGCCACCACAGTATGACAAACTGGCAGATGGGTGGTGGATTTGAGATATACTTACACTAACAAATTTTTTAATAGTTTATCTGAAATTCAGATTTAACTAGGAGTCCTGTATTTTATCTTACAAGCCTACACCAAACAAAAGATATATAAACACATTAGAATGATTGCCTTGTGAGGGTAGGGAGAAGAATGGGAGTGGGAGAATGCAGATAAAATGAAACAAACAAACAAAAAGAATGAAAACACAAGAGGGTGATCAGTGAAGATAAAGTACCATGCACTGAGTACAATTAATGAAACCAGCTGCTTCTAAGATTAACAAGGACACAAAGGCAGAATAACTCTTGGGGAAAAAGGGATCTTCTGTCACAGTTTATAGGAGCTTCATTATAAATTTGGTATGGAGATTATGGAGTGGAATTCACTAGTAAGATTCCCTAGTAAATTAAAAAAAATATCTCTGTGGGTTTGGGATTAACCAATTATTTTTAAATAAGCAAAATACCTATTTCCATTCCTTCTGAAATTTTCATCTTTAGTGAATAAAAATGCTTAATGAGTTCCAGTGCATTAAAATGATAAGTTCAGGGTTATTGCATAATAAAAACACATTTTGAAATACCATACCATATTTTAACACACACAAGTAAATTGTATACAGAATAATTACTTGAGCAGCAGAAAGTTAGATCCTAACATATTTTGGTCTTCTTCTGCAGTTGTCACTTAGAGAAAATGCCCTCAGCCTAGAAAAACAAATTTCTTGAATCATAAAATTATGAACCCATCATAAGCCCTATATTTTAGCAGCAAATTCAACCTTATTATCTCACCTGACCCGAGACAAACATAAATAGTTTCCTCAGGCCCAACATGGCAATCAAAACACTAATATTACCTTGCAAATCTAAAAAAATGTACAAATCAAAACGTTGGATTAACAAGCTCTTCTTACAAGCAGCCAAATTCAAATGAGTGTGTTCACTCATGGGGATATCCAGGTGAGCAAGTGGCAGAATTCCTTGCTGGACTTATCTTTGCATAATTAAAATAGTATCTGGGAGAGTTCGGGCAAAATAGCGCTCCAGGCAGAAGCACCACGCTGTCCCTCCATAGCAAAGATCTGAAAAACTAAGCCGAACAGAGAATACAACAATCCTGAAACCCTAAAACATCAAATGAAGAGATAAAGAACCCAGCCAAGCACCAAATGGAGTGAGAAAACTGACAGACAATGGAGAGTGAGGAGAGATTCATGCAGAGGTCCCCTACCAACAAAAGCAGCGTGGATCTGCCATCTTGGACTCCTATCAGAGACCAGCAAACAGGGGGTACAAGAAAGCAGCCTCACGGAGCTTCCAGCAGGAGACAAAACAACCGGTGATTGGTGATATACGCTTTCCTGCCCCCCACCCTTCTTCACCCCGACTCAGCCTCCTCTGCTTCCTGCGGCCACAGTCTCTTGACCGGGAAACAGTGGCTGCTTGGATTCCACACACCCGAATGGGCGGCTCTCTGAGTGCCATTTGTTGGCTGCTGGTGTTGCTTTTCTTCTGCTTCTTTTTATTTCTTCCTTGCCTCTCCCCACCTCCCCCTACTTTAGCTCAAGTACCTCGCTCCGTGCGCCATCTTTGCTTCTTCCTGAGGGGCTGCAGAGCTCCGGTAATTTGTGATTACACTTTCCCATTCTCTACCCTTCTTCACCCACACTCGGCCCCCTCTGCTTCCCACAAACACAGTCTCTTGTCCAGAAATACCAGCCCGCACTAGCTGGCTCTCTGAGTGCCACTTGTTGGCTGCTAGTGTTGCTTTTCTTTTCTGCTTCTTTTAACTTCTTACCTGCCTCTCACCACCTCCCTTCGCTCAAGTACCTGGCTCCGTGCACCATCCTTGCTTCTTCCTGAGGGGCTGCGGAGCTCCGTTCGAGTGTGGAGCTGCTTCCCGGTTTGGGCTGCCAAGCTGGTGGGATCCCAGGGCTTTTGTTCGTTTTGAATTGTTTGTTTGTTTTCTTTTCCTTTTCTTGAGTTGGGAGCACTTTCTGGCCAGGCTGAGCTGCGTGGCAGGGAGACTCCCCTTTGGCTTCCACAGATGTGCAGAGAGATCCCTGAGAGCATTTC
>NW_004443947.1:13868869-13888736 GCF_000243295.1 Trichechus manatus latirostris | reverse complement strand
TGAGAATTTAGAGGGTTAATATGTTGTGGGGTTGTTAACCAATGTCATAAAACAACATGTGTACTACTGTTTCATGAGAAACTATTTGTTCTGTAAGACTTCACCTGAAGTACAATAAAATATTTAAAAAAAAATGAGATTTCGTTTCTAAAATAAGTTTTTAGGGACATAAAATTCAGGATAGACAAAAACAAAATTGGCAGAGTGATAGAATGGTATTTTAAGGAACTATTGTAGTTTCATGCAAATAACGCTCAAGTTTTGCATTTGTTTGCCTACCACTCCCTCCCCCCACCTCCCAATCCCCACCTCACCCTCCTGTGAGGTATTTTCATAAGCGCACTATGCCAGTTTTTTTTTTTAACATGTTGCTGTAAAAAATAAATTAGTATAGCATGCTTATGAAAATAGATGGGGGGGCATGGTTGGCAAACAAACATAGAACATTCATGTTATTTGCATCAAAATACGGTATTAAACTCATGATTTTCAAGACTAGATACAGATATGGAAATTATGGGCAATATCATGATAAGAGAAAATTTTTTTAATATACCCACTGCAGTTGAGTTGATTCCAACTCATAGCGATCCTATAGGATAGTGTAGAACTGTTCCATAAGATTTCCAATGCTGTAAATCTTTATGGACACCGACCAACCACTTTGACAAGGATCACAATTGAGGATCCCGGACAGAGGGAGAGAAAAATGTAGAACAAAATTGAAATTCACAAAAAAGACCAGACTTACTGGTCTAAAGAGACTGGGAAGAACCTCTGAGACTATGGCCCCCAGACACCCTTCTAACTCAGAGCCAAAGCCACCCCTGAAGTCCACCTTTCAGCCAAATATTAGACAGGCTGTCTTAGTAATCTAGTGCTGCTATAACATAAATACCACAAGTGGATGGCTTTAACAAAGAGAAGTTTATTCTCTTACAGGCTAGGGGGCTAGAAGTCCAAATTCAGCATGCCGCCTCTGGAGGAAGGGCCTTATCATCAATCTTCCTGTGGACTAGGAGCTTCTCAGGGCAGGGACCCCAATTCCAAAGGACTCACTATTCTCTTGGCTCTTGTTTCTTGGTAGTATGAGGTCCCCATGTCTCTCTGCTCAATTTCTCTATTTTATATCTCAAAAGAAATTGGCTGAAGACACATCTAATCTTGTAGATTTAGTCCTGCCTTATTAACATAACTACCCCTAATCCCATCTCATTAACATCATAGGGATAGGATTTACAACACCTAAGAAAATCACATCAGATGACAAAATGGTGGACAATCACACAATACTGGGAATCATGGCCTAGCCAAGTTGACAGGTATTTTGGGGGGGACACAATTCAATCCATTACAAACAGTAACCCACATGAGGAAGGTGCTTCTTAGTTCAATCAAGTATACAAGACCAAATGAGCAACACCTGCCCAAAAGCAAAGACAAGAAGGCTGGAAGGGACAGGAAAACTGTATGAGTGGAAACGGAAAACCTGGGCTAGAAAGGGGGAGGGTGCTGACACATTGTAGGGATTGCAGCCTATGTCACGAAAAAATTCATGTGTAAATTTTTGAATGAGAAACTAATCAGCTCTGTAAACTTTCACCTAAAGCACAACTAAAAATAAAGAAAGAAAGAAAAAAATCTTTGTGGAAATATTATACCGTACATACACAAATGCATACTCATAAGAAGGAAACACCATAAAATTTTTACAGTGGGTATTTTGAGAGGTTTTTACTTTTTTCTTTGTACCTTTCCATATTTTCCAAAATTTCCAGAATAAACACACTATTTTAAAATCAGAAAAATGAAATAATTTTTATAGAAGACCAATGAACAAAACTTGGGATTTTCTAGAACTATCAGTTATTCTTCTCTCTCAGTCAAACATAGTCCAATTTTTCAGCAGATTCTCATTGAACACAGGACTAGAACCTTGAGAAAACAGTAGTGGTATTTTTTGTTCTACCAGTCTGGAAACTTCCAGTCAAGTTTCAATAGCTGACAAGTGGCAGAACCTAGATTCTGAGGCCTTCTGACTCCAAATTCCTCTCTCCTTGTCTTCATCCTTATAGCTTCCCTCTAAGCAAAGATGAAGCCATGCAGGACAGCTTGGTATCCACTCAGATCTATGAGTAGGACCACCCTCAGGAACTGTAAATTTACTGAAGTTTGGCTTAGACAATACTATAATAAGTGTGTAAGGAACACTTTAATTTAAACAGATTTAATACCAGTACATAGGCATAGGAAAAGAGTCCATAGGTGGCACAAATGGTTTAGTGCTAGACTACTAACCAAAAGGTTGGCAGTTCAAACCCACCCAGAAGTGCCTTGGAAGAAAGGCCTGGTGATCTGCTTCTGAAAGATCACAGTGTTGAAAACCCTATGGAGCAGTTACACTCTGACACATGGGATCACCATGAGTCAGAATTGATTCAACAGCAAGTAATAACAACAATACAAAGGCAAGTACTAACAACAATACAAAGGGTTATATCTCACTTGTTGAAATTTAAGGATGAGCATAGTTTGGGAGGGGAGGAAATTTTCAATCTAAAAATTTAGTAACTATACGAAATAGAGATTTAATTATTTCTCTTTTGAAAACAGAAATACCAACTACTTTTGTTCAGTCTGAAGGGGATAAAAGGAAATGTATATATTTATGAAGTAAACCTTAGAAAATAAATCACCATGGTCTCTGGATGGATCCTTATCATTTCCCTAGGCAGCCCATGCTCTGTTTTGGCAACACTTGATTTTATTAAGTTCTTATATCATGCTTAAATCTGTCTTGGAGATTTTCCACCCTCTGAACTTCCTTGTACTTCTCTGGGGTCATTGTGGCAAGATCATGAGATGGACAAGTCTCTACAAGGGACCAGAATCTCAGAATGTCCCTACCTTCCTGCTTAGGAAGCTGATATCATGATTCATAGTTGTTCATAACAAATACCTACATTTGAATCCAACTTTATAACTTTCAAAACTTTTAGTATCCTTCTCACATTTAATCTTAGCAACATTCTTTAATGTAGGTTGGACAGGGTCTCTTAAGAGATAGCTCAGAATAGTTAAGTGACTTGCCTAAGGACACACGGCACATAGATGATAAAGCTTACAAAAGAAGTTACAGTCTTCTGACTCTTGTCACGATTCTCTTTCCACTAAACCTCTCTGTAGATTTCACAAAGGGGACAAAGACAAAGCCAAAAGACAGACTACTAAATTTGTTAGGACATTTCACTTTGTTTCAAGTTGAAATTTTCTGTAGTTGTTCAAATCCAACACTGAATCTTGTACAAGTGAAGCAGGAATCGTGGTAAACTAGGGCACTTTTAGCCCTGAATGTTATGTACCAAAATATCATTTGGATCTATCTACTCGAATCTACATTCCAGGATTTTTCATAAAAAAAATAAATAAACGTGCATTCTTGAGCACAATGCTTCATGAATTTGGGAGTTTCATTTTGTAATGAAACAGCGGTTAAGTGTAATGGTGCAAGGGTTAAGTGCTAACCAAAAGATCAGCAGTTCAAATCCACCAGCCACTCCTTGAAAACTCCATGGGCAGTTCTACTCTGTCCTCTAGGATCACTATGAGTCAGAATGGTATTGCCTTCGAGTCGATTGCAACTCGTAGTGACCCTAGAGGACAGAGTAGAACTACCCAACAAAGTGCCTTTGGGTTAGCACCAAGCTCTTAACCACTACACCACCAGGCTCTCAGCCTTAGCTCTAGCTACCCAAAAAGATGTATAAAAATCAAACACAGTCACAGCCGATTCTCAGGTATCCACAAACCAAATCACCAGGATAAAAACAGGAAACTAAGAAGTATTTTACTGGATGATTGGAGGAGGTGGTGATGTGTAAGCAGAAATTAAACTACAGCAAAATAGACATTGTGAGTTCCCTATTTGATCTATAGAGAATCTTTCAAAAAGTATAACAAATTTTAAGTTTTAAAAGCTTTTCATAAAGCGCAGTCTACTACAAAGCAGAAATTTGAATTTCATACAATTTTATGTGTCGGTAGATATTATATGTAATATAATTTATGTAAATATACATATATATATATCCTGATTACTGTTCCAAACTTATCTTTTGATCTTCTAAGAAATGATACTTTCTTTTTTTTTTTAGAAAATTGCTATTGAAGTTGCTACTGTATTTTGGCTTTGATATGCTACTTTATTCACAATCTCTTGTTTTTCTTACTGTGTATTACAGTTCAGAATTTTGAGAAACACGCTTTTCTTTTGTAAAATTCTGATTACATCTTTTTAATAGAAAGGGGTGTGGTTGGATGTATTTGTTCTTGTGGACTGAATAAAAATCCATTAGTAAATTAAACTGAAGTTATTTCTTTCACAAAGGAAGAGATTTATAAACCAAGATACCCAAGGTTACCATAGCAATGTGTGGCATCTAAAGATTAGCAACAGAGAACTATATTCTACTTTCTAGAAAACACTTCATTAGAGGAAAGACGTATGAAATGTCTTCAGGGCAAAATACGACAATAAAAGTAGATCATCGCTTAACAAAAATACTTCCATTTTTTTCCCCAACTAAAAATAATGCAAGGTAATTTGGAAAAATTTTTATCATAAATGTACATAGTACTTCTATCTCTGGCACTGCTTGATATTTATTCAATAAGAGGACTGGGGAGGATTGCATAATCAGCTGACAATATTTATTGAAAATTTGCTACCTATAACAAAAGTGTTATATGGGAAACTGGGCAAAAGGAACGAAATTATAGAGAGGAAGACATTTTTAAAAGCAAGGAGAGAACCCAAGGGGAACAAAGTAAGTCAAATCTGAGTGGACTTATTCTAAGAATAAACTCAAAATATTGACTGTGTGTTGGTATATGTGTGTCCCTGTATGTGTCTTTGCATGGTTTCTGGTCTATTGGCTCATCAAAGATGCGCCAAATAGACCTGCTGCAGTGGACATCTGTTGTTTTTGCCTGCCCAGCATCCATTCCCCCTTCTTTTGGTAACGGTGTTTCAATTTTCCTTTGAAAAACTACCCCTTGCCTGATGTCTGTAATGTTTGTGTGATATTCATTCAAGGTGTCCTGTCCTCCTCTGGCCAAAGGATAGGCACATGACCCAAAATAGACCAGCCAGACCTTCTCTAGGCATCTGAATCTTCAATGAATGATATAAGGGCAGGAAATGATTGGCAAGGATCCATCCCAACTGTAGCACCATGAAGAGATTATCCTTTGCTTCCTGCAATTTAGATACTCAGAGTCATTCAGTTTCCATCTTCCAGAAGCTTGATTAATCAGGTTTTTCTTGTATTAAAATTATTTTAACAGTAATTTGAGTTAGCTAGAGGTAATTTCTGTTACTTATAACTAAATTCTAACTAATGTCAAATGGGGCATGAGACATTATAGGTTGCTAGATTGTGTATGTTAGATTTCTCTATTTTGTAACCGCATATGATTTGAGAAGCAATATGATCCAAACATCACAATTTTGTAGGGGCAGGATTTTATATTTTTTGCCATGATTTTTGTCTTCAAGGTAACTGTCAGTACCCTAACTCATTAAATTTGAAATTGAGGATGCATGAGAGGAAGAAAAAGCATGATGAATTTTAGGAGCCAGGAGTCTAGTTTGGTTAATTGCAATGAAACACCAAAGAGACAGGAGAAATTATAGCAATATTCCAGAGTCAAGTATACCCATAGGTAGAACTTTGTGTGCCAAAGACAATAATGCGCGTAGCCGCAGACTGAGGCTCTACAAAGTGAAAAGTACTTATGAGAAGGGCAAACCTCACTCGTTTATGGGAGTATTTTATTAAAAATAATAATATCAAGATATTTCATAAAAGTAATTTAAAAAACTTAGGGGAAAGAAGTAATCAGCTTTGAGAGAAGGATATTAGATTGTTGTGTATCATACCCCGAGACCCACGTTTTTTATTTATTTATTATTTATTTGTGTGTGTATGTTCAGAATCCACCTCTGGGAGTTCTTTCAGCTATTTAGGGAGATAAAATGAGATTATTTTTCAGATGAGGTAAATTGGAATCTCTGGTAAATAACTTTTTTTCAAAATAACAAAGTTAGTAAGTGGCTAACTGTCAAGTTTTGGCTCTTAACAATCTCAACTTTTATGCTTTTCATAATTTAAAATAAATTTCAAATGCCATACATATTGTAAATTACACTATGCTTGTTTAGGTGGAGCAGTTGTATATGGGAATTTCTCTTGTGTTGAAGGACTGTTTGTTTCAGGCTCAGAAGATTATTAGTTTTTCTCAGAACCCCAGACATTCTGAGTCTCCTATGCTCCTTCATCAGTGTTGATTAAAAGTAAGGTTAATAATAGTAATAGACCTTGTAGATTACTGGTATGTCTCACACTGTGTGCTAACCTTAGCATATACTTCCTCTCCTTTAATCTTCACAATAACTTTCCAAAATAGACATCTTTTATTACCGTTATCTTCCTTTTATAGATGAAGAAACTTAAGCTTAGAAAGATGACTTGCCCAAAGTCTCCCAGTTGTTAAGAGGTAAAGATAGGATACAAATACAGGCATTCTAACTTCAAAGCCTATCATTCCCATCTTCTAAACTTGAACTTCACATTTTCTTGGTGAGTGTGCCTTGAGTTATTATTTCTTATAGGGTTATGCTAAAAGTTACTGAGAGTGACATTCTTTTCTTTCACAACATCAAAGATGAGTCAAATTAAATTATCCTTTTAGTAACGGTATCATTCTCTCTCTTTTTTATTGAGTTAGTAATGGTGTCCAATTCGAAAGGTACTGTGGCAAACCTCATTCCCACCCTTGTCTTTCAGGCATCTAGTGCTTCTCCTACATGATGTATTTTAAACCCTAACTAGAATCCATCCTTTGCTAACCTTCCTGGCCGTTGGTTGGTCCCTGTTACAGTGTAAAATTTTGGTTATATAGCTGTCTTCCTCATTAGACTGTGAATTGCTCTAAATTTAGAACTCAGCTTATGCATGACTATGTCCCCAGAAACCCCGTTGCCATCGAGTAAATTCCGACTCATAGTAGCCCTACAGGACAGAGTAAAACTGCCCCATGGGATTTCCAAGGAGTGGCTGGTAGATTCGAACTGCCAACCTTTTGATTAGCAGCCGACCTCTTAACCACTGTAACACCAGGGCTCCATGAGCCTAACACGATGCCTGGCACGTGGTGGCACTCCATCGTAAGGGTCAAGGAAAAAATGATCCAATGACATCTGTATCTGAAATTCAATCTGACCTCTGCCTTGCAAGTACATTTTTAAAAACAGAGCTCTATACTCTTGATGTCCTCCCCTTCCCATGATTTCAATTATTTACGTCAGAATTATCTAATCATGTAGTAGATAATTAAGGAATACATTATTTATGTTAAATAAATTAACCCAACTCATTTCTCCTCTCCTTCCCCTTGGCTGTGGAGCCTGAGTTTCAGTCTTCTCACAGCAAACTTTGGCATATTCCGGTCCCAGGCGGCGGCACCACCATGATTTCCTATTCCACCAGGTTCTTTGACAAGTGTGCCTCTTGGCACTTCTGCCCCGCACTCCATTTTCAATCTTGTTGCTGCTACACCTCAGTTTTTAGTCCTGGTAGCTGCACAACCAGGGCCAGCCCCTTAACCTCTCTGGTTCTCGGTTTCCCCATCTGTTAATAGCTCACAAAGTTGTGGTTCAAGATTTAATAAAGAAATGACTTAGACCTTTTAGGAAATAAAATGCCAGCTTAACCAATTTTATGCTCCCGAATGTGTTATTATCTTGTTATATGTCTGCAGGAGGCATTTATGTTTACCAGCAATAAATTGGAATTGAAAAACTACGGAATGCTAGAACTGATAACAGTTTATCATAATAATCTATATTCCAACTTCTTTTGGCTCATTTTCCCAAGCTTTACTAAACATTAATAGTAATGATGAACATTAATTAATCATAACTAACATTTAATGGGTCTTGATTTATACAAGCCATTGTCCTAAGGGAGTAACATACTTTATTGCATTCAATTATCACAACAATACCTTAACAAAGTATTACTATCCCCATTTTACTGATGAGAAAATTGAGATAGAGAGTTTAAATAATGTACCCAAGGACATAGGGAAGGAAAGTGGCAGTGTCAGGGCTCAAACCCACACACATCTTAGATCAAGAGCCCAAGTTCTTGCTCACTATGCTAAATTACTTCCCCCAGGCAGTAGCCAGTTAGGGACCCAGGCAAGAGTAGGTACTGAAGCCCTGGTCTTCTGCTTTCAAGTCAGTGAATCTTTGTGGTACTATCTCTTGTTGGTAGGTGAGGTGCCGTTAAGTAGATTCCTATACATAGCGACTCCATGTAACAGAATAGAACTGCCACATAGGGTTTTGTAGGCAGTAGTCTTAATGAGAGCAGATCACCAGGTCTTTCTCCTGTGGAGCTGCTGGGTGAGTTCAAACCTCCAACCTTTTGGTTAACAGCTGAGGGTTTAACCATTGTGCCACCAGGGCTCCCTACCAAATTCCCAGCTACACAGCTCACAGGCGTACAGCCCATTTCAGAAAAAAATGTCACTTTGTTGCAGGAGGAGCCACATTAGGTCCCTCATGATCTCTTCAAAGTGCTTTATGGCTGGGCTCTGCATGTCAGCATCCATGCATCTATTTAGATATGTCAGCCTTTGTGCTTGTGGAGTTTTAGCACTAGTAAGTACACGCTCTCCTTTACCACCAAATGCTAAATGCTCTCTGAAATATTTGTAGGATTTTCACACCTCATGGATCCATAAGAGCACATTGGTTAATAACATACATTTAACCTATTGACAATAGCTATTTCCTGTGATTTAGATGGGCACTTACTTGTGTGGTATATGACACTCAAGTGTTCCGTCAGCCCCCAAACAGAGCTTTTTGATTTCAGATGTTGAATATAACTGTTGATTCTGGCTCAGCAGTATTCCGTTTTCTGTCCACTGTTTATGTGGAAGTAGTTGAAGCCTTCAGGGAATTTATGTAGCATGCCAGTACTTTTGTTCACGTGAGGGAAAATGCCGTGCCCATATTCGCTGCATGGACTATGTGTTTTATTAAATCTGCAATGATGGTTGGACATGCTGTGTTTCGCAGAAGACAATGTTTTCCCCGGAGAAGAAATCCTGTGTCTGATTGACAGGGCAGGTGACTGCAAGGTCAAGGTTACTTAGTGGTATTGGCCATCTGTTATCTTGGCAAGTATTTGACTGGAGGGCATTAATGTGTTTGTAATTTCCCACTTGATCTGAGAATAGGTCTAAAAAGATATTGTCGCCATTGGGAGCTGCGGAGCAGACCAACACCAGCAGTCCCTTTCCCTGCATCCTGCTCAGAATGGCATGGGCTGTGCTCAACCTTCCTTTCTGGATCCCCCTCCCTGACAAGTCACTGAGAGGGCAGCCCATTTTGTCATGCTGCTTGTAAAGAAAAGCACAAAAGTAGCTCCCATCAGCGGGATTATAATAAACAGTTTTAAATCACTCTGAAAGGTCTTGATCATTATAAACCTTTCTAAAGTGAAACAGCCAGCTCTTCAGTTTTGTTAGAAAGCAATGAAATCTTAATATCTATCCGTGTGTTCATTTCTCATTGTCCCATCTAGATGAGACGTCTGTGCTAAATGAAGCAGAGGATTTTGATTAAGCATTTTACATGCAAGGGGACATTTACCTATTGTTTACCCCACCATGGGTGACAACAGGAGTCTCTGGGTGCCACAAATGGTTAAGCACTTGACTACTAACTGAAAGCTTGCAGGTCTGAACCCACGCAAAGACGCGTTGGAAGACAGGCTCAGGGATCTGCTTCCAAAAGTTCCCTCTTTTGAAAACCATGTGGGACACAGTTCTACTTTGCACACATGTGATCGTCATGAGTTGGAATTGACAAGATGGTGACTAATAGCAACACTAACGGTATGGGTGAGAACAGAGGTTATTGCTCTGGAGCTTTTGTGGTAAATAGTCAAGAGGCTTCCTTTTACCTTCATCAATGCAGAATCCTCAACAAGTAAAACCTTTCTGGGATAGCTTAGCTATCAAATGTCCTCACAGTCAAAATGAAACCTTAGGTGCGCCATATGGCTAACAGGAAACAAGACTTTAACATCATAATGAATGCTTCCATACATCCTGCTCTCTGTTGATCTACTGAGTTTAGGCAGCTCTTCCAAGGAATCAAAGCAGATGGAGAAGAAATTCTTAAGCAGATCTTAAGTAAATAAAAAAAATAACGCATTTTCTGACTTGATATCCTTTTAAAATGAGTAAAGTCATCCTAAGTGGTAGGTGAATCTGTCAAGAAGACTACCATTGCTGAAGTTTAGCTTGTGGTTGGGAACTTCAACTCCCAAGAACTATTAGTCTATCAGAGGACCAACATGTGTAATTTAAACTTTCAAAAGGTATCCTAAAAACTTCAAAATGTTATTAAGTAAACTCAGATCTCTCTTTCCTCAAGATTTTTTTCTTTGGCTGAAGACACCCAAGCAAATGTATAACTTTAAAACTAGCAATATCTCTGCAAGGAAGTCGGACCTTGACTGAAAAATAGACCTCATCTCTGAGAGATGAAGGGATTACAGGACTCAGCTGGGATTTATAGTGGGGAAATCTAGAGGTTTTGACCATTGTGATACCACTGATTTGCTTTTGATTGATACCAAGAAATAATTCCCAAAAACCACTGTTTTCCTTATATTCCCCCAATTATTCAAATCCTTTCCTATGGCAATTTTTTGAAGAATCTCACCTAAACTTTTTGTGATTACAATAAGAGAACCAAAACTGAGTATCAGGGAAAAAAAAAAAAAAAAAAAAGACTTCACTTTACGTGTGTCATATAAGAAGAAAGGGGTATAGACGTTATGCTATAAGCTAAGTCTTCCACCCAAGTGGTGAAAATCATTTATGTCCAGTACCATATCAGACTGATGTTTACTGAGTTCCTCGAGTTTATAGACTTTTGTTACAGGCAAGGAGAAAAATAAATGAGAAAGAAGAGAAGTGAATCATCAAGTGATTATATGTAGGTTGCTTTGCCTTTCTGAGTGTCAGTTTGCTTAACTTTAGAGCAGGTGTCCTACTAATGAATTCTCTTAGTTTTCCTTCATCTGAGAATGTCTTTTTTTTTTTTTTTTTTTTTTTTTTAAGGATATTTTCACTGGATATAAAATTCTGGCTTGATAGAACTTTTCTTTCAGAACTTTAAAAATGCTATGCTACTTTCTTCTGGCCTCCATGATTTCTAAAGAAATATCTGCAGTCAGTCAAATCAATGTTTCCCTATAGGTGACACACTGTTTTTCAAGACTTTGTCTTTAGTTTTCAGCAGTTTGATTATGTTTCTGGGCATGGATTTCTTAAAGTTTATCAGGCTTGAGGTTCACTGAACTTCTTGAACCTGGAGGGTTCACATCTATTACCAAATTTGGGATGTTTTTAGCTATTATTAATTCCTATATTTTTTCTCACTACTCTACGCTTCATCCTCATTTCCTGGGACAACAATGGGCATTTTGTTTTTGCCCCACACATCCCTGTTTGTTTCTGTTTTTTTCAATCTTGTTTTCTCTTTGTTGTTCAGATTTCTTTTTTGTCTTTGTTGTTAGATAATTTCTATTGTTCTATCTTCAGATTCATTAATTATTTCTTCTTTCATCTCCTTCTACTGTGGAGCCCAGGCAGAGTTATTTAATTTCATTTATCATAATTTTTTTTCCATTTGAAATTTCTATTTAATTTTTCTTTATACTTCCTGTTTCTTTGAGGAGACTTTGTGTTTTTCATTTGTCTTAAATGTGTTTGCAATAGCTTGTTGGAGCATTTTTTATGCTTTACAGTCTTTATAAAATAATTCCTACACCTCTGTCATCTGGACATTGGTGTCTATTAATTGTTTTTTCTCAAACAAGTGAGATTTTCCTGGTTCTTTTTATGCCTGGCAATTTTGGATTGAGCCCTGAACATTTTGAATATTATGTAATGAGACTATGTGTCTTGTTTAAATCCTATGGAGAATTTTTATATTTTTGTTTTAGCAGTTTAGGTTCTAGCTGCAAGTCGCAACATACCCTGTGATGGCAGTGGTCCAGATGCTACTTCAGTGTTCAAACTCTTTGCAGTGCTATTCAAATCTGCCCCACTTGTGTGCTACATAGTGGCCACTATGGTGCCTGGGCAATAGTCTATTTGTTAGTTCAACTCTCAAATTCTTTAATATGTGGATTAGAATGAGATACATGTATGCAAAGCTTGGGGTGACTCTAGCAATTTATAAAGAACTTTATGAGGTTACTTTCCCAAACTTCTTCTTCACAATCTCCCCAGTACGTTCCATTTTGCTGGAGCTCCCTTCTTAATTCTCCAGCCAGGATGCTGGCTCTTTGGTAACACCACTCGGCTGCACCCTGCTGTGATTGTGCCCATATCCAGGGCAAGAGGACAGGAAGAAAATAACAACAAGGGTTCTCCCCACCCTTTTGGAACCATAGCTCCACCAAGTGAAAGAAAACATTCCTTTCCCTCAGAGTTTTGGCTCCTGTTATCTGCTGCTTTTCTGCAACTAATACTGCTACTGTGGGGCTGCTTGGTGCCTGGTGTGTGAAAAAATTGAGAAAAAATGAAAAAGGGAAGAAAAATGGATATTTCTCTCCTCTTTCTGAGTATTAAAAAAAACAAAAACAAACCGTTGCCACTGAGTCAATTCCAACTCATAGCAACCCTGTAGGAGAGAGTAGAATGCCCCATAGAGTTTCCAAGGAGCTGCTGGTGGATTTGAACTGCCGACCTTTTGGTTAGCAGACAAGCTCTTAACCACGGTGCCACCAGGGCTCCTTCTGAATATTAGGAGTTCCTTTTCCCACTCCTCCAGACAGATGAGAGGGAGCGCTCTCTCTCTTTGTGCCTCACTGCCCACTGTTGGATTTTAAGGTATATTGAGATCAGGTTGTAAGATACTAGAAGAAAAAAATTGGTAAACTCATTGCCAGTTTGGTGGTGCTTTGAATTCTTACTGTCTTCACTAATCTGTTTGATTCTATTTACTTTTCGGAGTCCTCAAATAGTTGTTCCATGCATTCTCTTCAGGTTTTACAGCTGTCATCAGTGTGAGACATGGCCCTGGAACCAGGTTGCTTAACTTTAAAGTATTAGTGATAATAGTGCCAGCCTCACTGGAGCTCTTAAAATACTGAACACTGTCCTTGGAATTTACAATGTTAGTTCTTCCTATTTAGAATTACCATTACTATCAAAAAGAAAGCCTGCAATTATGCATTAATGAATTTTAGAAATTAATAGTTAGTTTGAGGGTTTTACATTGAGTAAATAACTGTATCAAGTTCACAAAAGATTGTCTCTTCTTTAAGCCTACGAAGTGTATTAGGTGACGTTTCATAGCTGCTGCAGTAAGTACTCTTAGTGGAGAACTATGTGATTATGGCTTATCTTTTTTTGTGATGAAATGACCACTGTTACTTTTACCTTTAAATAAATATATAATACACTAACCACCCTATTAAAAAAGAAAAAAAGAAGCAGTGTTTTGTTCATCAAGATAAACCAAAAGCAAACCTGTAGCCACCGAGTTGATTCCGACTCATAGTGACCCTATAGGACAGAGTAGAGACGTCCCATAGGGTTTCCAAGGCAGTAATCTTTCTGGAAGCAGACTGCTACATCTTTCTACCACAGAGCAGCTGGTAGATTCGAACTTCTGACCTTTTGGTTAACAACTGAGCTCTTAACCACTATGCCAACAGGGCTCCTTCATCAACATAGAGGTTCAAAATATCAATCCGTGAAAACACCATTCTGTAAGACTATTCCACATTATTTAAATTCTACACAAATGACTGTCCAATACATTCTAAACTGCGCTATCTCAGGGAATGTAGAGTGCCTGTGGGCATCTAGGGACCATGTGCCATTTTAATTAGTATAGTTTATGCAAGATTTCTTCTTAAGAAGAAACTGAAGCAAAAGTTTTGGTGTACCCAAAACATAGGACATCACTAGCAGTCTTTTTTTTTTTTTTTTTTTTTGCTAAATGGAAAGACAGGTAAATTGGAAGTCTTGTGATACTGCTTGCCTTCCCTGACACTTCTCTCCTCTTCTTTCCCATTTCTATAAGGTCATGTTGTCTTTTTCTAAGCCAATAAGATGATAAGTGATTTCTTATTAAAGTTTTGGCTGACACTCTCTCGTGAATGGTAAACTGTTGAAGACTTAGAAAGACTGAAAGGATGGAATCCATGGTACAATTTCAGGCATGGGGCAGGCCAGAGAGAAAAATTTCTGGGCAATCTGAGCCCTTTAAAATAAAATTGCTTGACTAAATACTCATATATAACCTCATGTTCATCTTCTCTGCCTCTCTACTGTCTTTGAAAGACCTTATTTTCAACACTGTTACTCACAGAGCTGTGAAAGGTCAATGCTATCTAGCATCACTATATGAAAAAGGAATTCAATTAACCATTTATTAATATATTAGTGGATGAGGACAGAAATTCCCTTAACAAACCGTAGATGGTAACTGTGGGTGTTCTTTTCTCCCCACTAACTTGATACTTTTTGTTCTGTGATGACAAAATTCTGTTTCCAAAAGGGTTGACTCAGTCTGTAATATAATATCTTCTTACTTGCACAAATAGATTGCTAAGGCTAAAAGAATGAGTCTTTTCACTTAGAGATCTGCCATCTCTCAGATTTCCAAGTGACAAAATGTGTTTGATATTTCCCATGCAATAATAACACTGATAGCCAAAAGTAATCAAATCCTTATATGTGCCAAGCACTGTGTTAAGCATAATGCTTAATTAACACATTATCTAATCACGTCTGTCTTAATTACCTAGTGTTGCCATGACAAAATTACCACAAGTGGGTGGCTGTAAAGAGTAGACATTTATTTTCTCACACTTCTGGAGACTAAAATTCCAAATCAGGGTCTCAGCCATGTTGATTCCTTCTGTGAGCCTTTCTCCTAGTTTCTGATGTTTGCCAGTGATCTTTGACATTCCTTTGAATTCCTTGCATCTTTCTTTCCCATGTGTGTATCTCCGTGTCTATTTCACTCTTCTTACTCAGAAATGGTTAGGTTTAGGACACATCTTACTGTCATTAACCTAGCAAAAACCTCTATTGTCAAACAAGGTCATATTTACAGGTACAGGGATTAAGATTTTAGTAGACATTTTGAGGGAAAAATTCAACCCGTAAGAGCACCTTTACCACACAATTTATGTGGTCAGATACTGTTTTATTTTTATTTTACAGATATGAAAACCAACACACAAAGGGGTGAAATAAATTGCCAAGGATAATTCAGGTAGCAAATGGCAGAGGTAGTATTCAAAACCAAGTATACCTGACATGAAGGCCAATGTCTTAAGCATTCTGTTATCAATAAATAGGAAACAACAGATGTTCATAACCTTTTATTTTAATTTTATTTTTTCTTTTTACCCCTACTCACTTTTGCGGTCTTATTATACCTTCCCCTACCAAAACTACTCCAAGTATTATAGGCGTTTCCAGGCATGTCTTCAAGAGCTCCTGAAATAGTCTCTGCAACAATTACATGACTTCCACATTTTATCTTCCTTTGTGGTTTCCATGGAGCTACAAGTGGATGTCTATTGCCCTTACTCCAGTTATACCTTTTACAGCTGCCATTGCACCCTACCATTGGCCCCCAGAAATCCCACTGTTCTAATGTCTCACTACACCTAAAGTAGTATCCCTATAGAGGTTGGTTTTGGCTTTCCCCCCTCCCACTATGTACTAGTACAATTAGCTTGTTGTTGCAGCCCTTTTCTCCCAACTTCTCATAATGTCATCTTTTCATTTTGCAAGCTGCCTGAAAGAAGTCTTCTTTAACGACAGCATCTAAACTATATCTGCGCTCCTACCTGTGTTCATTTACACAAGGGAATTCATCCCAATTTGTAAATACATATGTATTTGGCTCTTAACTGTCTTTTCATCGAGTAGGTGGTAAATTCCCATGAAAACAGATCCATTTTTACTTTAACTGTCAGAGTGTTCCTAACAATTAGCATAGCGCCTGGCATGTAGTGCATGCTGAATAAATACCTGTTGAATGTGTAAATGATGTTCAGCTTGAATTTGAATCCCTTTGCCTAAGTCTGGAATTTAACATAATCAACATATAAGTGGGGCTGCATGTATTCCAAGGTACAAGATGAAAATATTGTATATTTTTATTATGCTTATATACAAATTGATCTAAGCTATCCTCAGGGAAGAGTAGGAAATCCATAATGATGGGGTTTTTCTGAAGGTCCCCTACTCCTTTGTTTATGTGTAATATGTTGAGATGTATTACAATTTATATATACTTTGTTAATTGAACACACAGACTTTATTACAAAGTTTTTACTACACTAATTTTGCAAAATGCAAGTGGCTTAAATAGATTGTGGCAAAAAAAAGTGAACTGGAAGCTATAAAGTATTAATAATGCAAGCAAAAATGAACAATTGAAAAGGAGGGAACTAACACAGCTACTGCTAGAATGAAGTCTTCAAGAGCCACAAAACAAGGTGAACAAACAAACAATGATTATCTAATGACATATGACTCATTGAAAAGTTTCTACTCCTGAATCTAATTTCACAAGAATATCTGGTGTAAAGATTTATGTTCACTGTTGCCAAGGATCAACTCTGTGCTAAGTGTGCATTGTGCCCTGATGTACTAGCTAATGTTAGTAGAATGAAGCCATTACAATTAGTGAGACATTTAAAAACTAACCATCCGGAACTCTAAGGCAAACCCTGGAGTTATTAAAAGGCATAGAACATTCATTTCAGTACCTTACAGCATTTTAACACATAGTGGTTAATGTTTAGAAGTCTATTTTGAGGTTCTTGGTAGCAAGAGATAAAATGGCATATTCCTGTTCTTCCTGCTACTATAAAAATAGCTGCTAACCTACAAACGATAATATAGAACACAAACTAAAAAGTATACCTGTGTCAATAAATACTGCAAAATGATGCATAGAAAATATAGATGCAAATGTGAGAAAACAATTATCATTACATATTGTGAAATATGAAACTTAACCTGTACAGTTTAATAAAGGTGCAACTGTTATAACTTGTCCCTATTTATTCTATTTGCTAAATTTTGTTTCAATAAGGTACTACAAAAGTACTTTTTTTGTGCCACTGAAGGAAACATGTTTCTAAGAAGTTATATTTTCACTTTTATACAACTTCTTTAACACAAATTATGTTTTAAGAAGTGTAGGATTCCACCAGTAAGTGGAATTATTGATGACGTGGCTTTATTGACTAGAATAAATTAAAAAAAGATACCAGTGTTAAGGTTATAGAAAGCACCAGACATGAAGTTCATTCACCACCTCCTTTAGGGTCAAACTAGAAACACTTTATATTCGTACAGGTTATCAACAATGTGGTTAATTTTACAAAAGCAAAACGATTAAATTATAGAAGAGTCTTTATACACAATGTAATGAAATAGAGATTGACTGAAAAGATTTTTGTCTCCCATGTAGGTTGTCTGATATTCTCTTGGCAATGTTCTTAAAAATATTATTAAATTCAAAGATGAGTTATGTGTTAATTTACTACCTAGAACATATACATAGATATATATATAAGTTATAACAGCTGCATCTTTATTAAATTATACATGTAAGACCCATATTTCATAATTTGTCATGATAGTTGTTTCTTCAAATCTGTGTCTATATTTTCAATGTATCATTTTACAGTATTTATTGACACGTAAACATTTTAGTTTGTATATATATATATATATAAAAAAACACACTCAGTCTCTTTGAAGTAAAGGTGATATTTTCACAATGAGTGTGAAAGTAATACATGTTAAAAAAAAAACTTATGCTCTGCAAATGCATCTTGAAATAAGATGTTTGCAACTATTTACAGTGACAGATGATTTTGTTGTTGAGAACAAGTGTGTCACATAAAAGAATTAGTATCTGAGCACTGAAAAATTGTAAATGGCATTTCTAAGCTATTTTAAAATCTTTCAAATGATATTTAAGCTGTATTTTGAACTACTTTTGTTTTTTAGAAATATAATGAAAACAACACTTACTGAATAGTTTGCAAGAATAGCTGTATGATATTAAAGGAGATTGAGATTTATGACCAACATTTCAGCAAAAAAAAAATCTTTATATAATTGGTGGATGAGATTGAAAAATGAATATCATCATTTAGTAAGCACAGTCAATCATTTGTAAGGTTTCCTTTTTATCAATGACAATGACTGAAAACACATATTAAAAAAAAAAATGACCTTGGTACCAAAACTGTGAATCACTGTAATACAAAGTACATATTCGATCACTTTGCTTTCATTAAAAATAGATTAATGATGATGATGATGATGATGATATTCTTATACTTATAGCCCCTGAAATACAGGAAGGAACAACAGATTGCACAGATAATGATTTGCCAACCCACAATATATGCCTTTGTTTTCCTAACATCCAAATACAGTTATATCCCTATTAAACTTTTAATCAGCCACAATAACAATTTAATTGCCTATTTCCCAAAATCAGACTACTATCTGTAATATAAATGACATTAATAATAATCATTATTAACATATTTTAGAAAGAACATGAATATTCTGGACCACTAATAGATAACATAATACAAAATATCTAATGCTTTTCTCGGTCTTTTGAATCTCTATTTTTATGTGTTTCATAATGTACATTAATTAATTGATACAATATTAAATATGTATAATATGTGTTTAAACAATTTATAGGATTCATGATCAATAAACTTCTAGTGAGAAGGATGCTCAATTAAAACAGTTGGGAGGCAAATAGAGTTAATTTTCTGTCCATTAGTAGCAGTTGAGGGTGGTGGCTTGAAGGACAACTTTAGGGGTCAGACAGATCAGTATCTGAACGTCAGAACTGCAGTATGTTTGCTGCTTACTTCAATTCTCTGAACCCCGATTTCCATTTCTGTACAATGGGAAAAAATTTACATACTTCAGACTATTCCAATGAGGAGTACATTATATAAAGCATATAGCCCAGTGGCAGTACCTAAAAAGATCAAAATACAAGTTAATTAAGGTTAAAAAAAAAAAGTGACAACCTCATAGAAGATGTGGGGAGATGGCAACACATACATTAGACATATTTATCCCAAGCAAGTAAGAATTTACTTATATATACAAACAAGAATGACAATAGCAGCATTGTTTATAATTGTTCCAAAAAATAGAAATTGGCTCTTCAATAGTTGAATAGAGCATGTAATTAAAAGCAGTTGTTGTCATCATTAATTGCTGTCAAGTTTGTTCCAACTCATGGCAACCTTATATTCAACAGAATGAAATGCTGCCTGGCCCTATGCCACCTTATGATAATTGCTATGTTTCAGTCCCTTCTTGCGGTTATTATTCAAGTAGATAGTATATGAAATTAAAAAAAAAAGTACTATCATGAATAAATCATGAATACATAATTTTGAATGAAAAAAGTGGTAGAAGGGTACATAACTCATAAATATTTAGAAACATGAATAACAATATAGTATATTGTTTACAGATAGATGCATACAAAGTGAAGGTATAAAGAAAGACTTGGAACAAAATTTCAAATTCTTATGGAATCCAAACTGTCTGAAACCATTGAATCTGGATGAATCCCTGAAACTATTGCCCTGAGATTATCTTTAAACCTTAAATCTTAAACCAAAAATACCCCTCAAGCCTTCTTTAAAGCAAACAATAGCTTAATTAGTAAAAAAAA
>NW_004443947.1:13857819-13868769 GCF_000243295.1 Trichechus manatus latirostris | reverse complement strand
AGTCTGCTTCAAGCATCGTGCTCTTTTAAAGAGCTATACGGGATAAAATTGACAACAGCAACTTGAAAGGTTAGATAGGAAGCTTAGGGGGCAGTGAGTTTATGTTAATGGTGGAGGAATAATTTGGAAAAGAATGGTGAGAATGGTTGGACAACTTGAAGAATGTAATCAATGTCACTGAATTGTACATGTAGAAATTGTTGAAATGGAGTATGTTTTGTTACGTGTATTTTCAACAACTAAAAAAAAAGGAAGAAAGAACAAACAAGAAAGGCTGAGAATGAATGACATAGACCAAATTCAAGGTAACCATTACCCTTAAGTGCATGGCAAAGGAACGGGGCTGAGAGGTGAACACGTGCACTTCAATGGCATTTGTAAAGTTTTATTTCTTAAGTAAATGATGAAGACATAAAAGTTCATTATATTACTCTTTATTGTTTTTATGACAAGACATTTCATAATCAACCAACCAAAAAAAGAAAGAAAGATGTGTCTCTACAAAAAGTAGTGATTGGTTGACCATTTGAGACCACACTCTTGGGAAAAAAATAAATAAAAGGAGAAAGGAAAGAAAATATTTTGAATAAAAGTAATTTACTTGGCATTTTCCTTCAAAAGGCATTTTGGACAAGCAAGCCAAAAAAAAAGGAAAAGTACAGCTGGGTGATGGGCTGGCATTGAATGCTTAATTATTCCACTTTTTGACATAAGGACATGTTTTTAACATCTTGAATATCCAGGTAACTTTCCTTGTGTGAAGCCTAAATGAGAAAAGGAAATGCATTGTTAGTCTCTATGCCTTTCTTCTTTTTATTTTAATAAGAAATGGTATCATTGTAGGCAGACAATTTGATGTCATATTTTTCTATGATATTTTCACAGTGCGCACCAGGGCACCTGTACTCTGCAGCTATATGACATGAAGGGATTTTTTTTTTCCCCCCACGTCAGAGCCTCAGAAACAACTCCACAGCATCAGGCACAAAGACTATCAATAAGTATTCCATCGTTTCATTTTCCTCCTTTGTTATTTAATAAAGAAGAGGCAGACCCGTGATTTTTCATTGTTAAAGAGCAAACATTTCAGATAGAATTTCTCTTCTCAGGGACCTTCGATGGTCAAGGGCTCTCGCTGCCTCTCGCCTGTCTGCTCTGATCCCTCGGGAGTGCAATTCAGAAACTTGCTGAGCACAGTTCTCGGTGCACCGCCCTTCCAGAGGGTTGTGGATGCCTTCCATGGATCCCACCGCCCTGGCTTGGGCAAATATCCTGGCTGTTTTCTGGCACCACTGCGTGTGCGCTCCAGGAAGGTACCCGTTCCAGTTCCCTCATGTCCTTGCTATCAGTGGGAGTGGCTTGCTGACATACCTGGCAGAATGCAGGCCACTCGTGTTCACATACCAGCAGTGCAGACCGGGTTGCTAGGGAGCTGCCCTCTGCGAATCCCTTGATCTATTTTTAAATTTCCACGCTTGTTTCCTCTCTGAAAGGAAGCAAAGAATAATACTGCTTGACTTTCTCCTCTCTTAAGAAACAATGTAACCAACAAGGCTAAGACCTGTTGTGAAGTTAAAAAGCATTTGCTAATTAAGCTTCAGAATGTTATGCTATTTGTGCCCATCTAGTTTCTGCTTAATTAATTTCCAGATAAGGTGGCATCTCAGAAGAGGTAGGAGGGAGCATCTATAAGAAGTGTAGGTGAAATTTGCTGGTACTGGTTTTCTGTTTTGTTTTGTTTTGTTTTAAATCCACTATGAAGTCCTTCAACTACTATCCTCCCAAAAATTTTACAGTAACTCATTGTGAGGCCCCCAGAGTCCCCCACCACCAAGAAAAAATGACCAATTTGGAGGGCTATTGAACAGCAAGTTTTCACAGCTGATACACAGAAAACTATTTAGCACAGGTGTTTCAGTAACTGTGAAATACTAAGGAAATTCAGTCTTCTGTGACACTTAGATTCACTGTCTTGTGTGGGATAGAGTCTTATGGAACTTGTAAAATATCTGTAATATAAATAAAAGAAGAAGAACAAAATTAGCTTTACACGTAACTCCAGAAATTGTGCCTTGTGTGGAAGAGTCTTCCTTTTTGGCCACTGGTAACTAGCAGTTTTCTTGGTATTTTCTCCCAAGTTAAAATGAATCCAATTTCAAGTGTTGTTAGTGAATTTTTAAAATGACGTGTTATATGCATGCAGGTGTGAAGATATCTGGTGGAATAACAAGTATACTAGTCTCCATGTGACATGATATTTTTATGAGCCTTTAGGAAAAGATTTTTCCCCCTCCCATGACCACTTTCAACCTTTAACATCAGCTGATCACAAGGTTAGGAGCTGTTAACTCTCAAAATTACAATGCTATAAGTAAGCTTGAATTTCTAGAATCTACAGTAATATTGCAGTCCAACCATGTGGGAAGTCATGAGCTTGTACGTTGTGGTCCCTCTGTCGATCAATATGAGGTACAAGAAAACAAATAAATACCTTTCTAGGGTACTGTTATTCTGTATCAATTTCTGTAAAGATCTTTACTTCTTTTTTATTAACCTTCAGCCTACCATATTGGCCATTTTGAATCAGATAATCATATGGTCTACTATGCCAAGAATGACAGATTGAAGAGGAATTGCATCTCAATCATTGTCAAAAAGAACATTTCAAGATCTATACTGAAATACAACAGTGATAGGATAACATCCACACGCCTATAAGGAAGTCCCATTAATACGACTATTCTTCAAATTTATGCACCAACCACTAATACCAAAGATGAGGAAATTGAAGATATTTACCAACTTCTGCAGTCTGAAATTAATAAACATACCATCAAGATCCATTGATAATTACTGTTGATTGGAATGCTAAAGTTGGAAACAAAGAAGAAGGACTGGTAGTTGGAAAACACCTTGGTGACTGAAACAACACCAGAGATTGCATGATAGAATTTTGCAAGACCAATGACTTCTTCACTGCAAATACCTTTTTTCAACAACATAAACAACAACTATGTATGTGGGCCTCACCAGATAGAAAACACAAGAATCAAATCAACTACAACTGTATAAAGAGACAATGGAAAACTCAGTATCATCAGTCAGAAGAGGGCCAGGTTTCCAGTGCAAAACAGACCATCAATTGCTCATGTGCAAGTTCAAGTTGAACCTGAAGAAAATTAAAATAAGTCTAGAACAGCCAAAATACGACGTTGAGTATGTTGTTGTTGTTAGGTGCCATGGAGTCGGTTCCAACTCATAGGTACCCTACGTACAACAGAACAAAACACTGCCCAGCCCTGTGCCATCCTCACAGTCACTGTTACGTTTGAGCCCATTGTTGCAGCCACTGTGTCAATCCATCTCCTTGAAGGTCTTCTTCTTTTTCACTCACAATCTACTTTACCAAGCATGCCGTCCTTCTCCAGGGACTTGTCCCTCCTGATAACATGTCCAAAGAACATGAAACAAAGTCTCACCATCCTCGCTTCCAAGGAGCACTCTGGCTGTATTTCTTCCAAGAGAGACTTGTTCATTCTTCTGGCAGTGCATGGTATATTCAATATTCTTCACCAACACCATAATTCAAAGGGATTGATTCGTCTTTGATCTTCTTTACTTATTGTCCAGCTTTCCCATGCATATGAGACAATTGAAAATATCATGGCATGGGTCAGACACACCTTAGTCCTCAAAGTGACATCTTTGCTTTTCAACACTTTAAAGAGGTCTTTTGCAGCAGATTTCCCCAGTGCAATATGTGGTTTGATTTCCTAACTGCTGCTTCCATGGGTGTTGACTGTGAATCCAAGAAAAATGACATCCTTGACAACTTCAATATTGTCTCCATTTATCATGATGTTGCTTGTTGGTCCAGTTACGAGGATTTTCGTTTTCTTTATGTTGAGGTGTAATCCACATTGAAGGCTGTAGTCTTGGATCTTCATCAGTGCTTCAAGTCATCTTTGCTTTCAGCAAGCAAGGTTTTGCCATCTGCATATCACAGTTTGTTAATGAGTCTTTCACCGTTCCTGATGCCACACTCTTCATATAGTGCAGCTTCGCAGATTATCTGCTCTCCATACAGATTGAATAAGTATGGTGAAAGGATGCAACTCTGACGTGCACCTTTCTTGATTTTAAACCATGCGATATCCCCTTGCTCTGTTTGAATGACCTTGAGTATATCCCAACTGAATTTGGAGACCATCTCAAGAATAGATTTGATGCATTGAACACTAATGACCGAAGACCGAATGAATTGTGGGATGACATCAAGGACATCATACATGAATAAAGCAAAAGGTCATTAAAAAGACAGGAAAGAAAGAAAAGACCAAAATGGATGTCAGAAGAGACTCTGAAACTTGCTCTTGAATGTAGAATAGGTAAAGCAAATGGAAGACATGATGAAGGAAAAGAGCTGAACAGAAGATTTCAAAGGGCAGCTCAAGGAGGCAAAGTATTATAATGAAATGTACGAAGACCTGAAGTTAGAAAACCAAAAGGGAAGAACACCCTTGACATTTCTCAAGCTGAAGGAACTGAAGAAGAAATTCAAGCCTTCAATTGCGAGTTTGAAGGATTCTATGGGCAAAATATTGAAAGATGCAGGAAGCATCAAAAGAAGATGGAAGGAATGCACAGAGTCACTGTACCAAAAAGAACTGGTCGACCTTCAACCATTTCAGGAGGTAGCATATGATCAGGAACCAATGGTACTGAAGGAAGAGGTCCAAGCTGCACTGAAGGCACTGACGAAAAACAAGGCTCCGGGAATTGATGGAATATCAGTCGAGAAGATTCAACAAACAGATGCAACACTGGAAGTGCTCACTCATCTATGCCAAGAAATTTGGAAGACAGCTACCTGGCTTACTGACTGGAAAAGATCCATATTTGTGCCCATTCCAAAGAAAGGTGATCCAACAGAATGCAGAAATTAGCAAACAATATCATTAATATCACAGGCAAGTAAAATTTTGCTGAAGATAATTAAAAAATGGTTGCAGCAGTACATCAACAAGGAACAGCCAGAAATTCAAGCTAGATTCAGAAAAGGATGTGGAATGAGGGATATCATTGCTGATGTCAGATGGATCCTAGCTGAAAGCAGAGAATACCGGAAAGAGATTTACCTGTGTTTCTTTGACTATACAAAGGCATTTGACTGTGCGGATTGTAACAAATTATGGATAACATTGCCAAGTGTGGGAATTCCAGAACAATTAATTGTGCTCATGAGAAACGTGTCCATGGACCAAGAAGCAGTCATTCAAACAGAACAAGGAGATACTGCGTGGTTTAAAATCAGGAAAGGTGTGCATCAGGGTTATATCCTTTCACCATACTTATTCAATCTGTATGCTGAGCAGATAATCTGAGAAGTTGGACTATATGAAGAAGAATGTGGCATCAGGATTGGTGAAAAACTCATGATTCATGGCAACCTTATGCATAACAGAAGGAAATGTTGCTGGTTCCTGCACCCTCTGCATGATCTTTGATATTTTGAGCCTATTGTTGTGAGTATTGTGTTAACCCATCTCATTGAGGGTTTCTCGTTTTTACTGACCCTCTACTTTATCAAACATGGTGTCCTTCTCTAGATTTCTCTTTCCTGATGATGTGTTCAAAGTAAGCAAGCCAAAGTCTTGCCATTCTCGCTTCTAAGGAACATTCTGACTGTATTTCTTCTAAGACTAATATTGGGGAAGGGGGATCATTTTTTATGCTCTTCATTGCCTTAATAATAATAAAAACACTATAAGGGAAATACTATTATTATTTCCATTTTGCAGCTCAAGGTCATTCAAATTCAGGGGTTCAGATCATAGAGCCTGGAGACTTAACTACTACCCTATGTGAACTCCCTTATATAAACAAATAGTACAGGTTACTGATTTACATGACTCAAATTTCTGTACCAATTTTTCAACTAACCGGTTCAAGACATTTGCCAATATGGAATCCTGAAAAGTTGCATATGAGATAGATCACTCATAAGGCATGAGCCAGGGAAGGCAAGGTGGCACATGACCTTTGGGAGTCAGGAAAATATAGATTTAAATTCTGACCCCTCTACTGCCTAGTTTAACTTGGGAAAATTACCATAACTCAGTTTCCAGTCTGGAAAATGGGGATAATATTACCTCCCTCATGGGATGGTTATAAGGATTAAATGAGATGATACACATAAAACACCTGGCACAGTTTACCAGTTGCGGCTCATGTTGAAATGCTTAGAGCTGGAATTTCCAGGCAGCCTGTTTTATTTGCAATCCATCATCACAGCTGATTTGATTTGGTTGTGGTTTTCAGTTGCTGTTCTTTCTATTTAATTATAGACTAACCCAGTTGCTGTTGAATAGTCTGATTCCTGGCGACCCCATGTGTGTCAGAGTAGAACTATGCTCCATAGAGTTTTCTTCAATGGCTGATTTTCCAGACATAGATCTCCAGGACTTGATTCTGAGGTGCCTCTGGGTAGACGCAAACCTCCAGCCTTTCCATTAGCAGCCAAGCACGGTAACTATTTGCACCATCCAGAGACCTCACCTGTCATGTAGCACTCAATAAATAGCTAAAAATTAAAACTTCCACTGCTTAAGTGTAATTTGGAAACTGCAATCACAGATTACCCAAGGAGTTAAGGGCTCATTCTTACTGTTGCAAGTTACTGTTAAGTGCTGAGCACTGGAGTCCACATCTGTATTTTCAGTAACATAAACAAAACTCTGTAGCTCCAGTCTTGAAGGGAAGATACCAGAAGGACAGAACACGTAACCAGTACAAATTGTCAGGGGCACCTTCATGTGTGCTCTCCTTTATTTTGGTGGGTAATGATGTTCTTGGAGAGATAAGAATTGTTTCCTCATTGCCATTTGGCTTTTCATGGTTAAGAAATCCTTTGATGGCACAAAATGAAGCATCACTGGTGAGAAACTGGTTTTGGTTTCTTAGAATATTCTGGTATGGCTTGGAAGTCAATGACTGACATTTTGAAGTCTTCTCATACTGGTGAATTGTCATTTGTAGAAGGGGGACACAGAAATACGTTGAGTATCCCTAATAAAATGTAATATTCTTTTTTTTTTCAAAGAGGAATTCATGTTTATTATAAGTGTTTGAAAAGTGCATCAATAACATTCCTTTTTTGTTTTGTTTTACCTTTATTGTTTAATTGTACTTTAGGTTGAGGTTTACAGAACAAACTAGCTTCTCATTAAACAGTACACATATTGTTTTATGACGTTGGTTAACAACCTCACGACATGTCAACACTCTCCCTTCTTGACCTTGGATTCCCTATTACCAGCTTTCCTGTCTCCTCTTACCTTCTAGTCATTGCCCTTGGGCTGGTGTGCCCCTTTAGTCTTGTTTTGTTTGATGGGCCCATCTAATTATTGCATGAAGGGTGAACTTCAGAAGTGACCTCATTGCTGACCTAAAAGCGTGTCCAGGGGCT
Source organism: Trichechus manatus latirostris (assembly GCF_000243295.1). NCBI lineage: Eukaryota > Metazoa > Chordata > Mammalia > Sirenia > Trichechidae > Trichechus > Trichechus manatus. Next base: position 13,861,301 of record NW_004443947.1, on the reverse strand, counting down.
ATACTCTCGGGGTTTCTCCAGTGTCTGTCAGGCCAGTAAGTCTGGTCTTTTTTTGTGAGTTAGAATTTTGTTCTACACTTTTCTCCTGCTCAGTCCAGGACCCTCTACTGTGATCCCTGTCAGAGCAGTCAGTGATGGTAGCTGGTCACCATCTAGTTGTACTGGACTCAGTCTGGTGGAGGCTGTGGTAGTTGTGGTCCATTAGTCCTTTGGACTAATCTTTCCCTTGTATCTTTAGTTTTCTTCATTCTCCCTTGCTCCTGAAGGGGTGAGACCAGTGGAGTATCTTAGAAGGCTGCTCACAGGCTTTTAAGACCCCAGACACTACTCATCAAAGTAGAATGTAGAACATTTTCTTTATAAACTTTGTTATGCCAGTTGAGCTAGATATTCCCTGAGACCATGATCCCCACAGCCCTCAGCCCTCAGCCCAGCAATTCCGTCCCTCAGGGACTCTAGATGTGTCTATGGAGCTTCCACGACCTTGCCTTGTACAAGATGTGCTGGCTTCCCCAGTGTTGTGTACTGTCTTACCCTTCACCAAAGTTACCACTTATCTATTGTCTATGTAGTGTTTTTCCATCCCCACTCCTCCCCTCTCTCATAACCATCAAAGATTGTTTCTTTTTGTGTGTAAACATTTTCATGAATTTTTATAGTAGTGGTCTCATACAATACTTGTCCTTTTGTGATTGACTTATTTCACTTCAGCATAATGCCCTCTAGATTCATCCATGTTGTGAGATGCTTAGCAGATTCATCATTGTTCTTTATCATTGCGTAGTCCTCCATCGTGTGTATGTACCATAGTTTTTTAATTCATTTATCTGTTGATGGGCATCTAGGTTGTTTCTGTCTTTTTGCGATTGTGAACAATGCTGCAGTGAACATAGGTGTGCATCTGCCTATTTGTGTGACAACTCTTACTTCTCTAGGATATATTCCTAGGAGTGGGATTGCTGAATCGTATGGTATTTCTATTTCTGTCTTTCTAAGGAGGCACCATATTGTTTTCCAGAACGGTTGCATCATTTTGCATTCCCACCCAGCAGTGCATAAGAGTTCCAGTCTCCCCTCAGCCTCTCTAAAATTTGTTGTTTTCTATTTTCTTTGATTCGTGCCAGTAATGCTGGGGTGAGATGGTATCTCATAGTAGTTTTGATTTGCATTTCTCTAATGACTAGTGATCGTGAAAATTTCTCACGTGTCTCTTAGCCACTTGAATGTCTTCTTTGATGAAATGTCTGTTCATTTCTTTTGCCCATTTTTTAATTGGATTATTTGTCTTTTTGTTGTAGAGGTGTTGGATTTTCTTGTAGATCTTAGAGATTTAGACCTTTGTCTGACTTGTAATGTCCAAAAATTTTTCCCCAGTCTGTAGGTTCTCTTTTTACTCTTTTGGTGAAGTCTTTTGATGAGCATAAGTGTTTCATTTTTAGAAGATCCCAGTTATCTAGCTAGTCTTCTGGAATTTGTGTGTTGTTAGCTATGGTTTGTATCATGTTAATGCTGTGTATTAGGGCCTCTAGTGTTGACCCTATTTTTTCTTCTCTGATCTTTATAGTTTTGGGCTTTATATTTAGGTCTTTGATACATTTTGAATTAGTTTTTGTGTATGGTGTGAGGTGTGGGTCCTATTTCACTTTTTTGCAAATGGACATCCAGTTTTGCCAGCACCATTTGTTAAAAAGACTATCTTTTTCCTATTTGATGGACTTTGGGCCCTTGTCGAAGATCAGGTGACCATAGATGGATGGATTTACATCTGGCTTCTCAATTCTGTTCCATTGGTCAATGTTTCTGTCTTTGTACCAGTACCAGGCTGTTTTGACTACCATAGCTCTACAGTAGGTTCTGAGGTCAGGTAGTGCAATTCCTCCTACATTATTCTTCTTCTTCAAGAGTGCTTTAATTATTCAGGGCTTCTTCCCTTTCCATATAAAGTTAATGATTAGTTTTTCCATCTCTTTAAAGAATGTTGTTGGTATTTGGATCGGGATTGCACTGTATTTGTAAATTGCTTTGGGTAGAATTGTTATTTTCACAAAGCTGAGTCTACCGATCCATGAACATGGTATGTTTTTTCCTTTATGTAGATCTCTTTTGGATTCTTGCAGTAGTGTTTTGTAGTTTTCTTTGTACAGGTCTTTTACATCCCTGGTTAGTATTTTATTTTTTTAGGGGCAATTATAAATGATATTGTTTTCCTGATTTCCTTTTCATTGTTCTCTCTATTGGTGTATAGGAATCCAACTGATTTTTGTATGTTGATCTTGTATCCTGGTACTCTGCTGAATCTTTCTATTAGTTCCAGTAGTTTTCTTCTGGAGTCTTTTGGGTTTTCTATGTATAGTATCATATCATCTGCAAATAGGGAAAATTTTACTTCTTCATTACCAGTTTGGATGCCCTTTATTTCTTTTTCTTGCCTTATTGCTCTAGCTAGGACTTTTAGCACAATATTAAATAGGAGTGGTGATAGAGGGCATCCTAGTCTTTTTCCTGTTCTCAAGGCAAATGTTTTCATCCTCTCTCCATTAAGAATGATGTTGGTTGATGGTTTTGTATCGATGCCCCTTATTATGTTGAGGAATTTCCCTTCTATACCGATTTTATTGAGAGTTTTTATCAGGAATGGGTGTTGAACTTTGTCGAATGCCTTTTCTGCATTGATTGAGATGATTGTGTGACTCTTTTGTTTTATTTATGTGATGGATTACATTGATTGATTTTCTAATGTTGAACCATTCTTGCATACCCAGTACGAATCCTATTTGGTCATGGTGTATTATTTTTAATATCATGCTGAATTCTATTGGCTAGAATTTTGTTGAAAATGTTTGCATCTATATTCATAAGAGATATTGGTCTGTAATTTTCTTTTTTGTGGTGTCTGCCTGGTTTTGGTATCAGGGTTATGCTGGCTTCATAGAATTAATTCGGAAGTGTTATTTCCTTTTCTATGTTCTGAAATAGTTTGAGCAGTATTGGTGTAAGCTCTTCTCTGAATGTTTGGTGGAATTCTCCAATGATGCTATCTGGGCCAGGTCTTTTTTTTGGACTTTTTTTTTTTTAAAAAAAAAAAACCTTTTCATTCTCTTCTCTTGTTATGGATCTCTTCAGATTTTCAACAATAGTTTCTGTTAGTTTGGGTAATGTGTTTCTAGAAATTTGTTCATTTCCTCTAGGTTTTCAAATTTGTTGGAGTATAGTTTATCATAATACTATGTTATGCTCCTTTTTATTTCAGTTGGGTCTGTTGTAACATCCCCCATTTCATTTCTTACTTGCGTTATTTGCTTCCTCTCCTGTTTTTCTTTTGTCAGTTTGGCCAGTGGTTTGTCAATCCTTTCAAAGAACCGACTTTTGTTTTTTTTTGTTTTTTTTTTTAATTGTACTTCAGATGAAGGTTTACAGAACAAATAGTTTCTCATTAAACAGTAGTACACATATTATTTTATGACATTGGTTAACAACCCCAC
>NW_004443947.1:13830041-13856406 GCF_000243295.1 Trichechus manatus latirostris | reverse complement strand
CTGGAGAATGTTCCATATGTGTTGGAAAAGAATGTGTACTTTGCAGCTGTTGGGTGGAGTGTTCTATATATGTCTTTGAGGTCTAGTTGGCTGACTGTGTTCTTTAGATCTTCTGTATCTTTGTTGAGTTTCTTTCTAGATGTTCTATCTTTATCAAGATTGGTGTGTTGAAGTCTCCTACTATTATTGTGGAACTGTCAATTTCTCTTTTCAGTGCTGTTATAACTTATTTTATGTATTTTGGAGCCCTGTCATTGGGTGTGTAGATATTTATTGTGGTTATGTCTTCACGATGGATTGTCCCTTTAATCATGATATAGTGCCCTTCCTTGTCTTTTATGGTGGATTTTATTTTAAAGTCTATTTTATCTGAGGTTAATTTTGCCACTCCTTTTTTTTTTTTTTTGGTAGCTGTTTTGCTTGAGGTATTTTTTCCATCTTTTGATTTTTAATAGATTTATGTCTTTATTTCTAAGGTGTGTCTCTTGTAGACAGCATATGGAAGGATCCTGTTTTTATATCCATTCTGTCACTCTCTTTTTATGGGTACATTTAGGCCATTTACATTCAGAGTAATTATTGATCAGTGTGAGTTTATTGCTGTCGTTTTGTGGTGCTTTTTTTTGTGGTGCAGACCTTTTTCTGTTCCACTTACTCTCCTGTGCTGAAATTGTTTTGTTTGTGGATTTGTTTTTCATTTCTTTTGTTTTTGTAGATTTTGTTTTTACTGAGACTTCATGTTTTTCTTCTTTATTTTGATGAGTAGATTTGATAACTTTCTTTGTGGTTACCTTGAAATTTACCTTTATCTTCGTATGTTTGAACCAGTCTATTATTACTTGGTATCGCCTTGCCTTCCACTCCATTAGAAGGTTCTATAATACCTATACCGTTTATTCCCTCTTTTAATGTTCTGACGTTGTTGTCAACTGCAGATTAACCTCTCTGGTTACCTGTTGTAAATCTTTTGGTTTTGGATAGTCCTTGAGAGTTTGTTTTCTAGTTTAGTATCTGGCTGGTGTGATCCTGCATCCTAGGTTCCTGCTGTTGTCTGATGTTCCTAACCTGAAGGACTCCCTTTAATAATTCTTGCAAGTTTGGTTTGGTTTTCACATATTCCCTTAATTTTTGTTTGTCTGGAAATGTCCTAATTTCACCATCATATTTGAATGAGAATTTTGCAGGATATATTATGCTTGGTTCACAGTTTTTTTTCTTTCAAGATTTTGTATATGTCAACCCATTGCCTTCTTGCCTGCATGGTTTCTGTCTAGTAATCAGAGCTTAGTCTTATTGTTTCCCCTCTGTATGTGACTTTTCATTTTCCTTGAGCTGCTCTCAGGATTCTTTCTTTGTCTTTGGTTTTAGCAAATATGATTATGATATGCCTTGGTGATTTTCTTTTGGGGTCTATCCTATATAGGGTTCATTGAGATAATCGGATGGTCAGCTTTTCATCTTTCATGATATTGGGGAAGTTTTCTTTCAGCAATTCATCAATGATCCACTCTGTGTTTTCTGTTTTCTCCCCCTGTTCTGGAACTCTGATCACTTGCAAGTTTTTGCTTTTGATTTTATCCCACATAATTTTCAGGGTTTCTTCATTTCTCTTTGTTATTTTTCTGATTTTTCCTCAGAGTTGTAACCAAGTATTTATCTTCAATTTCTCTGGTCCTGTCTTCCATTGTTTCAAACCTACTTCTTAGACCTTCTATGACAGTGTCCATTTCTGAAATCTTGTTTATCTTTTGGATTTCTAATTTTTTTTTGTATGATTTCTAGTTGTAAATTTATTTTGACATTTTGTTCCTGTATTATTTTCCTGATGTCTTCCATTTTTTTGTCTGTATTTTCCATGAATTTGTCTGCATTTTCCATGAATTTGTCTATTTTTTCTTCATTTTTGTCCACATTTTGCTTCAGCACTTGGATAGCTCCAAATATTAGAGGTTTGAATTCCCTATCAGGTAGTTCTAGTGCCTTTTCGTCTACTGGAAAGTCATCTGTTTTTTTTTATTTCGGACACCTACTGGAACCATCCTGTCCTTTTTTTTATATATATTGATATTGTCTACTGTCTTTGGGACATTCAGTAGTTATTTTCTTCATTTATTGATTGCAGATGTGTTTGTTTCATCCTGCTTTTTTGTTTTATTTGGTTACGTCTGAGCAGGCAGGCTGTGCATTCTTTGTTGTTTGCCCATCTGTGGGCACGATATTTTTCATCTCTTTGTCCAATGGGCAGGGCTAGTTGCTCAGCTATGTTGCAGAAGGGCAGGTCCAGCTGCAGGGGAGGGGCTGTGGTGGTTTTTTTGTGGCACATATTAGGGCCAACCGGGGAGGGCTGGGTGTCAGTGCAGGGCAGGTTCCAGTAGGCTGTGCCTGTGCTGCTCGGGGGTGTGATGTTCAGCACATGGTGCAGGTAGGCAGCAACGGGGGGAGGTTGTGATGTGTGGAGCTAAAATGGGTATGGGAAAGAAGAGAGAGAAACAGGAGACAAAAAACAAACAAACAAACAAAAGTGCTGACAGAGCTTGCCATTGGAGTGGAGAGATGAGATACTGAGAAATGAAGAAAAACAAAAAGGAAAAGAGAAAAAAAAGAAAGGAAGAAAAATTGAAAAAGAAAGAAAGAAAGAAAGAAATTCCCCCAGGGATCACTCTGGCAACCGGGGAAGTGGCTTCCAGGCCTCAGGGCACAGCCCATCTACAAGGGGTGGAGATGGCACACAGTGCCAGGTATTCAGGAGACAAGAAAAGAAAGCAGAGAGTGATGAGAAACTGAGAAATGAAGAAAAAGAAATGAGAAAAGAAAAAGTAAATAAATTTAAAAAAAAAGAAAGGCCCCCAGTGATCCCACCAGTGAGCAGGGAAGTGGCTCTGAGGCCTTTGGGCACAGCCCATCTAGTAGAAGGGACAGAGATGGCACACAGCACCAGGTATTCACAAGACAGGAAAAGAAGGTAAGTAGAGAGAGACAAGAAACTGAGAAATGACAAAAGACAAAAAGAAAAAGAAAAAAGGAATTCCCCCAGGGATCGCACCAGTGGGACTGCACAGAGCAGGGAGGTGGCTCCCAAGACATGCAGTACAGCCTGGCTAGAAAAGGCTCCTAAGCCACAAAAAGAAAAGGAAAACAAACAAACAAAACAAAAAACAAAAAAAGTCCCCAGGGATGCCACCAATGTTGCAGCTTGGATCGAGAAAGCAGTTCCCCAGCCGAGTAGTGCTTCACAGCCTGTCAAGAAGAAGCAAAGATGGCATACAGAGCCAGGTGTTCAAGAGAAAGGAGGAGGAGGAGGTGAGAGGCAAGAAAGAAACCAAAAGAAGCCGAAGAAAATAACACCTGCAACAATGAAATTACACTGAAGAAGGCAGCTGGTGTGGGCAGGGCAGATCCAAGCAGCCCGGAGCTGGTGCCTCCTGGCCAGCCAAGTGACCTTGGCCTGCTGGGAAGTGGTGGCCGAGTGGAAGGAAGAAGGGTGGGGGGTGGGAAGGTGTGTATTGCTGGTTACCAGGTGCTCTGTCTCCTGCTGGGAGCTCAAGTGAAGCTACTTTCCCATACTCCCTGTCCGCGGATCTCAGACAGGAGTCAAAGATGGTGAATCTGTGCTGCGTTAGCTGATATGGGACCTCTGCTCATATATCTCCTCACTTCCTGTTCTCTGTCAGTTTCTTTATTCCATTTGGTGCTTAGTTAAGTTCTTTATCCCTTTATTTGCCGTTTAGGGTTCCAGGATTGACGTTGGTTTTACTTAGTTTTTCTGGTCTTTTCTGTGGAGGAATGGCATGGTGCTTCTGTCTATAGCACCGTGTTGGCTCTGCCCCTAAAATGTAATATTCTAGCTCTGTTTTTGGTGCAGTTCCAAAAAGCATTATGCTTTTCCCGGAATAATACAAACACTCTGATGTTACTGCTGGAATGATAACTTAAGAAGGTACTAACGAAATCTCTGGGAGTTTCTTCTTTCTTCCTTTCTTTTTTTTTTTTTTTTTTTTGTACCTTAGATGAAGGTTTACGAACAAATAGTTTCTCATCAAGCAGTTACTACACATATTGCCTTATGACAATGGTTAACAACCCCATGACATGTCAACACTGTCCCTTCTCACTCTTAGGTTCCCTATTACCAGCTTTCCTGTCCCCTCCTGCCTTCTAGTCCTTGTCCCTGGACTGATGTGCCTCATTAGTCCTGTTTTGTTTTATGAGGCTGTCCAAACCTCGGCTGAATGGTGAACCTTGGGAGTGACTTCACTGCTGAGCTAAAAGAATGTCTGGGGGCCATACTCTCGGGGTTTCTCCAGTTTGTCAGGCCAGTGAATCTGGTCTTTTTTTGTGAGTTAGAATTTTGTTCTACATCCTTCTCCGGCTCTGTCCAGGACCCTCTGTTGTGCTCCTGGTGAGAGCAGTCAGTGGTGGTTAGCCAGGCACCATCTAGCTGTACTGGACTCAGTCTGGTAGAAGCCTTGGTATCTGTGGTCGATTAGTCCTTTGGGCTAATCTTTTCCTTGTATCCTGTTCTCTTCATTCTCCCTTGCTCCCGAAGGGGTGAGACCAATGGAGCATCCTAGATGGCTGCTTACAGGCTTTTAAGACCCTGGATGCTACTCACCAAGGTAGAAGCTAGAACATTGTCTTTATAAACTATGTTATGTCAATTGAGCTAGATGTTCCCCGAGACCATGGTCCCCACAGCTCTCTGGTAGTTTCTTATGCTCTTTCATTTACTGAGTGTGTACTACATGGAATACATAAGAGAGAGTGCTATGTACTATGTACAAATATTGCTAGATGCCAAGTATACAGATGCCAAAAGGCTCCAGCCCTGGCTCAGTTGCATGAGAAACCAGACAGGTACCCAGGAAAAGGAGTGCTCTAGTATTTCTCTAAGAACATTGCTGAAGGAGGTAGGGAAACCTGGAGCAGAATTCTCAGAACATACCAGCTATTCACTCCCTTCTCCCCACTGGCTTTTAAACCAGTTGAATGGATGTAGGAGCAAGATAGTGATAAAATGATCAACTTAATTACAATAAAGCTGGACTGAAGAATGTGGCTTGAACTGGAGGTGATCATAGGCTTCTACCGCCTGCCCCCCCCCCCCACCAGCCTGCCCTACTGAATGGATTTACTCTTCCCCTGCTCTCACCTCCAACAGTGGAGGCAGATTCCTGCAGGTTCCCCTGGCTGGGGCAGAGCCCAGCTCAACGACTTACTGGGAGAAGATAAATCGGTGTGGGGCTCAGGTAGTTAGTTTCAGAGTGAGCCTCAAAAAGGAAAGAGAATGCAATAGCACGTTTGCTCTCACCACATAAGTTAGGTCACCCTCCCACCCATGAATACAAGTGAGAAATGGTGTTGGAGAGCAGGGTGAACACTTCCTATTGCTCTGGAAGCAAAAGGAAACTATATTTTGGCTCAAAAAAGAAAACATGTTTAGAGAGAAAAAATATTCCCCTTGTAACGCTTTTTTAAGCTGAATCATGCAGGATGAAGAGGAGTTTACAGAAAGTGACGAAAGAGAAAGGCATTTCAGGCAGAGGGCACAGCATGTGCAAAACCAGAGATGCTTAAAAGGGGCACAACGTGAGGCCCAGATAAATAAAATGGAGAAATAGATTTACATTACAATTTATGTTCACAGCTCCCAATATGTTTACTATCAATGATTTCATTTTGATTTTCACAATAATACGACAAGGTAAAATTGTGATAGCAATTGTTATTCCTATTTTATACAGCAACTATGATTGAATAAGTTAAGGTATATAAAGCACTTTGCACAGTGTCTAGAATGCAATTAACAAATATTACCTATTATTATCGCTACTACTATAATTATATTTACTACTGTTAGTGTTATTATCACTACTATTGTTACTGCCAAGGTCCCATAGCTTGTAAGTGGCATAACTAGTAAGTTCTATCACTAGTAAATGACATAGCTAATACGTGATGTGACTTGTAAGGTGTATAGCTAGTACGTGGCAGAACTGAGACTTAGTGATGTGGTGTCTAGGAAGATCAGGGACTTAATAAGCACTCTCTAGAACTGTGAAAAGTCTGTGATTTACCCTATTATATTAACAAGTTCGTCTGTCACTGTTTTGTGGACCCTGGGAAAAGACACAAGATTTCTGGCTCAGAAAAAGAAAAGAACTTCATTAGTCATGGCACAGCAGGAAGCTTGAGCTCTATGTTTCCATTGTTTCTCCTTGCCCCCAAGTATCATGAGGTGCATGGGTTGTGGTCCGGTGGATGCTGTGCGCTCAGAAGGTTTGTATCATAGCTGAGGAACCTCGAGCTTAGGAAACCCCAAATCTTATAAGAAACTGAATCTATCCCTTCTTCTGAAGGAAGATATTATCTTTAATATCTTTGGTCAGGAAACAAGTCTGCCTTTGCTCCCAGAAGGAGATTCTAGATTCTATCTTCCAAAGCTGTTTACTGCACAGTATCCTTAAAAAAAAATCTAGAACATAAACAGATATGAAATACAGAAACACCATGGAGATGTACACGAAAGAAAGTCACTCTCACATCATTCTGGAGGTCACTTGGCTAATCTGAATACACCTACAGGAAGCTAAATTGACACAAATAATGAAGGGATCAGAGATAAGCTTGGGACTGATGCCATTCACCTGGAACTTCCTCGCAACCCTTCCGTTGAGTCACTGGTAGAAGAGAATGGAACTTTCTCTGGGAGACATCCAGCAAACTCTCAGATCCCTCAGAATAGTATTGTTCAGAGACCCATAGGAACTATAGTCTTTCCAATGTTTGGAAGGAAGTACTGGCTTTTGTATGCCCAAGAAAGTAAGGATGGAATTGTATATATGATGAAATGGAGACATAACCTAGAGAAGAACCTATAGCTGGCTTTAGAGGGGACAGCAGTGAGGCTCTGCATTCTTTTGTAGAGAAGCACAGATTCAAGCCCTGAATTTTCTCTTTCTCCCCCAATATGCCCAGATATATGCTTAATGCATTCTTTAAATTCCACTCCTACGGTTTCTCATTCACTGTGGTCTAAGAATCCCTATTGTGAATAACCTTCCCAGGTGATTAATGTACAGCAGGGACCGGGAACCAGTGTTTTAGGAAACATTTTAATATTTGATTTCATATGTGAGTAAAATAATGGTTTGTAAATACCTGTTACAGCAGCTTACAGTTTAAGAATCGTCTTTAAAAAAGCTCCCTCCCAAACAAAGTAAGGAGAATTAAATAGTAATCTTCTAAATCCTGTCTTATATTTGGTATTAAGATGTGTTTTTTCATTAAGTAGCTACTTGTGGAAAATCTAATGCTTCCTCTTACAAGAAAACAGGTTATCAGAGTACGTAAACTACACTGGGTAGTGGACTTGGATTTTGTTTTTTGACTTTAGAAAAATTAGCCCTCCCTAAATATCCTACAAAAGGGAAAATTCTTATGTTAGCTTTGCTCAGTTGTGGTGCCTCTCTAATGCACAACTTCACAACTCATCTTGAGGCTGTCAATTCTACCATCTAATCTCTAATCAAAAATAGGTGCCAGGTTACAACAGTTCGTTGTCATCATAATCATATGCTAATTTGACTTTCTGTTTTTCCTGACACCATCATACAATGTCAAGACTCTTCATACCTCTCTTCCACCATTCAGTTTTTCAAAGAGCAGTGCTATCAGCCAGAGGCCATAAAAATTGTCTTCATGTTTTCCATACTTACAGATCACATGCAGCCACGGTGGCTCCAAGACAACTGACTTTGCACAGACACCTCCAATTCCACATGGAATTACACAGGCGGGAGTTTCATTCTCACCCAACTATGAATATTGATACTAAATTGGCAAGCAGAGCATTATACGGCCCCAGGAAGGATTACTCTTTTCAGGACATTATGAAAGAAAACTGGATTTTTTTTTCCTGATGAGTAAATCAGTATCGACCATTTACTTACATGTTTTATTAGGAAATTTCTGTCTTGTCTCATGTACTGGAGTTGTTTTGATATGTTAGGTTTGGTTGTTCTAACTAGGCTTCCTAAAGAAACAATTTTAGTGGAAGCAGTTATACTCTATTTGGAAGTAGGAATGGGACTTTGATAACTTTAGAGGCGAGATTAGTCTACTATGTTTTATATTAGACCATTATTTCATTCAACAAATAATAATTTAATGCCTTCTATGGGCAACAAGTAATTGACATGAAAAAATATACAAATTAATAATTCCATCATTTTACACTGTATTTTGTAGTTTAAACCTCTTTGATGTTGATTGTCTTGTTTTGTTAAGATAGAGAAAGTATTGCATTTTCCTTCAAGGAAATCATACCATTTTGGAGTGAGAGTTGAAAAATGGGGTGTAGTAAATAATAAATCAATTATTAGGCTACAGATTAAAATATAATCTCTTAACAATTGAATGCTTTTCATGCAAAATAGTACAGTTACAGAACTTATATTGACTGATAATTCACAAAGTCTCAAATCAATCATGGTGAGTGGGCCAAAATTATGAGCATAAGCTACATTGGTAGTGGAGTAAAATTGGCTTCTCTTTAAGATAATAGAAGTTGATTTGGAAAAAGAAAAAATGTCCTAAGCAGCTTCACTTTAACTCTTAAAAGGCTTTTGGATGTACGCTTTTAGAGAGGAAAGAAAGGACTCCTGCTCAGAGCTGAATCCAACTGTCCTTTAGCAGTAGTAACAAAGGGATCCCAAAGATGAACTGTTGGCTCTTTTCTGTAATGGATACTGTAAATGTCAGAAGAAGTAGGGAATGTCTGTAACGCTAAGGCAGGCCCAGTATCTAGAGTTCATTCCAGCATCTAAAGAAGATGAGGAATGAAACCAAGAAAATTGGGTTTTCCAACAGGTGATTAAAAGGTCAAAACCAGTTACACCAGTTACCATCAAGTTGATTCCCACTCATGGCAACTCCCTGTGTGTCAGAGCAGAACTGTGCTCCATAGGGTCTTCAGTGGCTGATTTTTTGCAAGTAAATCACCAGGCCTTTCTTCTGAGGTGACTTTTGGTAGACTGGAACCTCTGATCTTTTGGTTAGGAGCTGAGCACGTTAACTACTTGCACGACTCAGGGACTCCTAAAAATTCAAATTCAGGGTAAATTTTTCCTGGAATTGTAGACAACTACAAATGCTTACTACAAGCCTGTGAAAAGAAAGGAAACTTAGAAATACACCCACTCCTCACTTATCAGCATGGTTAGTTTCCAAACACCAGGTCGTTATGTGAAAATTGTCATTATGCGAGAGTCGGGGCCATGCCCTGTCTTCAGCAGCAGTGCCCCCCAACCCCATCACTCACCACCCATTGGGTGCCCCCTGGACATCTGGAGTTGTATGTGTTGCAACACTCCACTGACCCTGGAGACAGGCCTCTGTGATGGGCAGTTCCTGGGCCTGCGGGCAAGTGAGGCCCCAGCAACCTGGGCCCAGTGGAGGCTGTGGAGATGGCAGAGAGGCCTCTTTGGAAGAAGAGGGCCCAGCCTGGCTCTTCTGCCTGACCTGAGGAATACAAACTGCTGGCAGCCCACATGGTCTCACTCCCTCTCACAAACCTTGCCCTCTTCCTCCTCCCCATCTCATCTCGGCTCCTCATTAATGCACATTAGTTGGATAGTAGATTTTTTACTATTGTAAATGTGAAACGTCAAATAATGAGATAGTCTCAATAAGTGAGGAGTAGTTGTAGAAGGAAGCATTATCTGTTGCTGTGTAACAAATTACCCCAAAATTTTATGGCTTAGAACAACAAGCACTTATAATTTTTAGTTTCCGTGGGTCAAGAATCCAGGTGCACATTGCTAGGTCCCCTGGTTTACTGTTTCTCATACGGCTGAAATCAAGGTGTTGACCAAAGAAGGTGTCAGTCATCAAAGGCTCAACTGGGGGCAACTCATGTTGCCATTGGCAAGATTCAGGTTTGTGCTGGCTGTTGGCCAAAGAAATCAGTTCCTTGCTTTGGAAGCCTCTCCGTATGGCTACTCACAATTTGTTGGATTGCTTCCAAAAGAGTGAAATGAGAAAGAGAGGTCACAGTCTTTGTAACCCAAACTCAGAAGTAACATCCTATCACCTTTGTCTTATTCTATTTGTTAGAAGTGAGTTACTAGGTCCAGCCCACTCAAGGGAAGGGATTACACAGGGCATGAACACCAAGATGTGAGATCGTTGGCAGCCATTTCAGAGGAGGCTTGTCATCTACAGAGATAATCTAATCCAACTTCTTATTTTACAGACAAAGAAATTCAGGTGGAAAGTAGTTAACCTGTCCAATGTAGCACTGTCTGTTGCTATTTGTGTAAAATCCTGGATATTCTGACCTAGCCCAAAGCTCTTTGATAAACAATAATGGACAGCAGTGGAACTGGAGACATTATCTTCCATCAGTGATTTTTAAACTACAGGTAGTCCCCAACTTGTGACAGGGTTCCATTCCCAAGACTACTCCATCATAAGTCGGTTCTGAGGTAAGTTGAATACCTCATTTTTTAAAAATTTTCATTATTATTGTCTTTTATTATCAGTATCTTTATAAATCCAATCTTTATTAGTCTTCAGGGGTTGGAAACATTACATCTGAGAATGATAACATCAGTAAATTATGCACTGGAACATTGTATGTCATACGTAATACCAATGGTAAGATGTATATAAAAAAAAAGGGACAGTTGTAAGTGCAGTTCTGAAATACAGCATAAGTTGGGGACTACCTGTATGTGCATTCATAGAATAAAGTGGATAGGTTTGAGATGGCTCATCCAGTCCTTCAGCTGGATAAACTATATTTCAATTTGTTTGGGTATTTGTCTTACTTACAGGATGTCTTTGAACGAAACGGTTCTGCTGGTTACAAAATTATTTAAAACTGATTTCTCTTCATAAATTTTATTTGACGAATTTTCTTAAGGCTTAATCCTGGAGCTGAAAAGATACTCTGACCCTATTTATGCATTTTTTCTGACCCTTATATCATTTTATCTAGAAATTATTTAGGTCGCTTATGAAAAAAAATAAAGGTTTTTAAAAATCAGTTTTTCCAGAAGACTCAATATGTCTGAAAATGTCAGTTTTTAATCCTTTTATCAGTAACTTAATTAAGCCAATACAAAATATACCTTCTTTGAATTGTACTCTCACATCACATTAAAATTAACAGAATGGAAAGACTTCTTGGGACCAGTGGTATGATATCTTTGAATAAACTCTTATCATCTAGTAAAAAAGAGTGACGCACACCTATTTTGAGGGTTTATTACATGTAACTGAGTCTTTCACATATTTCTGTCAAATCCATTTTATACTCTATCACATACACAGAGTAAAGCAGCAGCAAACCTCAGGAAGATACAGAAAAATAGAGAAAACCCTTCATGGGGGATCTATTTATTCTTTTGCCGAGTTTGTGAAGCTTTTGCTCGGTGACTTTGATTTTTTTTTTTTTTAATGCATCATCTCAACAGTCTGTTTTTAAACCTGCTTTTTTTTTCACTTATAATTTCATAAACCCTATTTTATTTCTCTGAAAATACATTTTGGTCGCTTTAATGCTTCGTTGCCATTTACAATGCATCCAATTTTATAAATTTATTATAAACATCACTGTGAAGTGTTTCCATGTACACTCATCTGTGTACATCTCTGAGTATTTCCTTCTAATAATTCTTTAGAAATAGAATTTCCGGGGGATAAGGTGGGCACATTTTACAGACTTTTGATTAAAAAAAAAAAGAAAAATCTCCAAATTGCTCTTGAGAAGTTCACATTCCCTGGGGCAGATTATGAGACTAGAGGAATCTAAATTTAGATTTGAGAAAGAAACAACCTTTCTTTGTGACAGCCCTTTTGTTTAGCTTTTCTATATTTCTGTCTCTGGAAAGGAAAATGCCACCATTTTCTGAGAGGAAGAAAACTTGTATAGCGAGAAAATATCAGTTTAGTTTTGCATCTCAATGCCCAAGAGGTCTGAGTGGGTTCTACCTTTGGCTAGATGCACTCCTGCATCCCTAATCATCTATGTGTTCCACCAGGAGAAGGCGGTGCTCTATTTTGCTCACTGTTTCTACCATTCATTCCTATACCATACCACTTTAGGAAGTATTAAAAAAAATCACAAATATTTAGAAGGGAGCAGGGAGCTCATTGATTTTCTGAAAGCAATTTGTTAATTAACATCAAAGGAATGAAATCTGACTTGCACAGCTTAGTGAGTGGCATTTTTCCATAGTCCTGGTTGCTATGGTGATGAAGGAAACTCGTTTGTTCTGGGTCACTCCTAAATTTGTGCATGAAAGCATAAGAGATTATTCCTGTCTAATCAAGTTGTATGGAAAAGTTGAAGGGGAGGTGCTATGTTTTAAAGCCATCAACCCTCAACAGAATAAAACACAATAGCTGAGAAAAGGGGATTATATCTTCCTTTTAGAAACAAAGCAGAGAATTTCTAACTGACCCCAGAGCCCTTTCCAGCAGAATATCTTTTTTTTTTTCTTCCCCTGCACTAATATGAGGAATGTGGAATCATGTTTCTTAAAGGGAATTAGAGTACGTATTGAAAAACTCTACAACCCGACTTTGCATAATGAATAAGGAGTAGGGTGTGCATTCATTAAACAATTTTACTTTTGAACTTAAATTCCACAGTGTGCCAAATGCCTCACTAGCTCTGCATTGCCAGGAAGCCAAGTTCTGTTACACAATTAACATAATTGGGGAAGCTACAATCGGGAAGCAATGGCTCACCTCTTTTTTTACCAGATGTCCTGCCCCTGTGGTATATAGATTTAAGCATCTCTTACACATTCCACTGCCTGCCCAAACACTCGGTTACTGCTAAAGCAGATGGTAGGTTTGTATGCCATTGTTGGACTTTTGGTGCCAGCCCAAAAATTGTTTTTATAGAGGGTTGTGACTTCATTATGTTTTATTTTTTAATTATACAAACCTTACATTTATTTATTTGTTTATTGAGCCATATAGATGTGAATTCAAATCTTCAGCCTGCCATTTATTAGCTATGTGGTTTATGAAATCTCTTAGCGTCCTTAAACCTCAGCCTCCTTATTTACAGAATGAGGATAATAAGATTTACCTTATATAGGATTTTTAAAAGTTTCCTCCATATTAGTTACCTATGGCTGTATAACAAATTATCCCCAACACTTAGCAGTTCAAAGCAACAAGCATTTATCTGACCCAGTATCTGAGAATCAGGAATTGGAGCAGCTTTCCTGGGTGATTCTGGCTTGGGGGTCTTTTCATGAGGTTGCACTCAGACATAAGCCACAGCTAGAGTCATCTGAAGGCTTGTCTGGGACCAGAAAACAGGCTTCCATGCTCACTCATGTCGTTGTTGATAGGCCTGAATTCCTCACTGGCTGTTGGCCTGAGACTTCTATTCCTCATTATGTGATCTTCTCCAAAGCAGCTGACTCCCACCGGAATGAGGGATCCAAGAAGAAAAAAGCAAGAGCATATGAGCAAGAGAAAACACGCACCACAGAAACCACAGTCTTTTTATAAACTAATCTCAGACATGGTATCCTATCACTCCTGCTATATTCCGTTCTTGAGAAATAAGCCACTGAGTCCAGTCCACTCCCAAGGAGAGGAGAATTCACCTCCATCTCTTGAAAGGATAAGTTTCAAAGAATTTGTGGCCATATTTATAAAACCATCGAGTCTGCCCTAGATTCACAATTTATTTACATTCATCTCACATGCAAATACCCCCTCCCAAGGCCACCAGAAATTTCTTCCTATTACAGTCTCAGCTCAAAGACCAGAATCCTGTCATTTAGATTGGTTCCAGATATGGATAAAACTCTGGATTTAGTTCCGAAGTACAGTTCCTTCCATACTGTTCTAGACCTATGAAACTAAAGGCAAGTTATCTACCCCCAACACACACAATATAATGGTGGGATTGGCTTAGGATTATCACTGTAGATGTCCCTGTTTAAACAGGGTAAATATAGGAGGCACGAAAGAGTCATTGCTCCATAACTATTCTGAAATCCATCTGGACAAATGTAGGAAATTCATTGATAAGATTTCAAGGCTTAGGAATAACTCTTCATGGCTCTGAGCTCCACCATCTGAGTTCCCCCTCTTCATTCCTATTTCATGATGTATAATACATGTTTGTAGCTGAGCAGTTTTCTCAGTCTGCTTCCTGATTTTGGGGTTCTAAAGACCTCTTTTAATTTTGTGTTGTCGCTGTCCTTTTCAGTTCAAATTGGTGATGTTTCAGCATATGTAATTCTTCTAAAAACCTTGTTGGTCTTCTGTGAATCTTTTTGAGGATCAGTCTATTAGATAAAAGCCACACCCATCAATCTCTTGAAGATAAGGCCTTCTTTGTTCTAGGATTCTTCTGAGACTCCTGAAAGACAATGCCTTTAAGATTCTTAACAACCCTATAGTCTGATTGAGAGAATCTGTGAGATACACAATTGCTCCCTTAAGACAGTTGTCTGACCTAAAGGGACTCTGAGGTACCACCATAGCACTTTCTGAAATCTGATGAAATAATTTTACAGTCATACTTGTGGCTTCATCTTTAGACCATTTTTCCTGGCATTACCCTGGATATGCTCTCTGTTGAGAAAGCATTTCTTAATTTTAGAGTTGTTTCCAAAAAAACCGAAAACCAAACCCATTGCCATCGAGTCGATTCTGACTCATAGCGACCCTATAGGACAGAGTAGAATTGCCGCATACAGTTTCCAAGGAGTGGCTGGTGGAATTGAACTGCCAACCTTTTGGTTAGCAACTGAAGTCTTAACCACTAACTGGAATAACTGAGATTTTCAAAACTATAAAGGTCCAGCTCCTTCATATTTAACAATGTAATTTTTCTCCTCTCACATCATTCTATAAGTAGCAAGAAGAAACTAGGCAGTATTTTCAAAAACTTTCTTAGACATTAGGAAGTTGCAGTCAGCTATCCGCTGCAGTCTTCTCAAGGTTCAGGTGGGACTAGAGAATCCACTGCCAAGCTCATTCATGTGGCTGTTAGTAGACCTCAACCTCACTGGCTCTGGGTTGGGAGCCTCTCTTCCTCACCAAGTGGGCATCTCCATGACAGCTCATTTCCCTCTAGGACAAATGATCAAAGAGGGTGAGACGGAGAGTGTGAGAGTGAGAGAGAGAGCACCCA
Source organism: Trichechus manatus latirostris (assembly GCF_000243295.1). NCBI lineage: Eukaryota > Metazoa > Chordata > Mammalia > Sirenia > Trichechidae > Trichechus > Trichechus manatus. Next base: position 13,841,231 of record NW_004443947.1, on the reverse strand, counting down.
ACATGGAAGCTACAGTCTCTTTATGGTTTAGTCTCAGAAGTGCTATCCTAACACTTCTGCCATATTATAGCCATTAGAAGCAAATCACTGAGTCCAGTCCACACTCAAAAGGAGGGGAATTAAACTTCATCTCTTGAAGCGAGGAGTATCAAAAAATTTGTGGGTATATTTTGCAAAACTGCCCTACCTCACAAACCAATGCTAATGAAAAACAGAAGGAATTCAAATGTCTGAAGGTCAGAAAATCTAGCCCCAAATCCAGCTGCATGTGCAAAATTTATTTGCACTTTCCTTTTCTTTTATTTGTAAAGTTTATGCAAATATTATATCTTGTGTAACACCAAGTAAAAACTGATGTTCTGGAACAACGTGTTTTGGTTATACTGTGCTGGCTTTATAGTAGTAAAAGACCTATCATATACAATAGGTGCTCAAAAAATAGTAATTTTTTATGAATGATAAGCATTTACCTATATCATTTATTCTAATCTGCATAAAAACCCTATGAGGAATGGTACTATTATCCCTACTTTATGTAAGAGAAACTTGGGCTCAGAGAAGCTAGTAGATTTGTCCCAAAATGGTGCTCCTAATTAGTAACAGAATTGGACTTATAGTACCAAAGCTGTGCTCTTTCCACTGTACCTGGCTGCCTTTCTAAAGAGCTCACACTTATATTTTGAAACAGTTCACTATTTGGAAAGTTGACATTTTAAAGAGGAATATTTCAGTGTTTTTCAGAGAAAAAGATCATGAGTGGAGAACCCGGTGAAAATAATTGTATCTTACAGAATCTTCGATTACATGAGATTCATGGTTTTTGTTTTGTTTTGTTTTTGTTTCTTTGTTTTTAATTGCAGAGACATCAAATATCAACACACTTAGGGAAATAGAAAAAAAAAGATATTCATTTTTTCATTCAACATGTTTTGAGCACTCACACCCTGCATAGGACAGAGTAGAACTTGCCCCCATAGGGTTTCTAAGGCTGTGCAACCGGTAGGTTCGAACCGCCAACTCTTCAATTAGCAGCTGAGTGTTTAACTGCTGTGCCACCAGGACTCCTTCACATCCTGCAAGGTATTGTATTAGTTATTGTTGGGATTCAAAAAACCACTTATAGAGGCTCTGAACAACTTTGGAATATATAATCTGGTAAAGGAAATTATATATGACTACAAAGAATTATGAGTATATCAGCTATTGTCACAATAAGGACGTATAACAAACCATTCCAAAACTTAATGGCTTAAAACAACAATAATTTATTACTGCTTACTTGTGTCTGGGCTTTCCAGGCATTGGATGACCAAGCATGTACTCTGGCTTGGCCCAAAGTAATAGGTTACAAAGAGTCCTGTTCCAAATGTTTCTCATTCTCCTTGAGCCAGTGTGCTGGCCAGCGCATGTTATTGCCATGGTGATGGCAGAAACACAAGAGGGGTAAGCAGAAACCTTCAACGCCTGTTAAAGACTAGGCTCCAAATGAACATACTGTCACTTCCCCCCAAGTTCCATTGGCAAAATAAGTCATATGGCCAAGGCCAAAGTTAATGAGGTGAGGTTATATACCAGTACCAGTTGCCATTGAGTCAGTTCTGACACCCTGGTGACACCATGTGTGTCAGAGCAGAACTGTGCTTCATAGGGTTTTTAATGACTGAGATATTTTGGAAGATCATCAGGCCTTTCTTCTGAGGCAGCTTTGGGTAGAATCAAACCTCCAACCTTTTGGTTAGCAGCCACCCACATTAGCCATTTGCACCATACTCTGCTTTTAATGGAGGAACTACAAATTCACATAGCAAAAAAAGTGGATAGAGATAAGGATAAGGAATTGAGAACAATAATATAGTGTACCACAATATGAAAGAGAAAAATGAGCAACGGTCAGGATCAACAGATCTTGTCGTAAGCCCATCTCCATCCCTTACTAACTGTGAATTAATTGCTTAACTGCTTGGAGACTCTGTTTCTTCATCTGGGAAGTGATTTTTGTAAGGATCATAGGTGACTACAAACATGGAAGTGAAGCACAATGTCTGGCACATAGCAAGAACTCAATAAAAGAAGGAGAATTACAAGACTGGAGCCGTAAGAGTTCATATTCTACTAGAGGAGGCAAGAAATTCATTTGTCTAGAGAATGATTGCAGGCAACCTCTAAGCAAGAATAAACAGCATATAAAATTTGATCCATGTGGACAGGGCTTAGTCAGGGAAGTTTTCTTTGTCCATGTGGAATGGAGCTCAGCAAATGAATAAGTTAAAGTTGCTCTCTCTCTCTTTCCTTAACAATTAATTTCAGGAAGGCATGCATATATTTCCATTCATCTTAACTGTTTATAAGATATTCTGGCAGTGAAATGACATGGTTGTCATGGAAGCAATCAAGAATCAGAAATCAGAACTCAGGAGAGTATATGAAGCTGACCATGGCTCATTTTTACAATACAAAAGAATTTATTTTTTTTTCTTTACAATAAGTCACTTGTGAAGGAACATGTCTATCAAAATTTTCATTTTGTGATACCAAATCAAGTTCATTAGACAAGCATAAGTTGCATAAGTGTCTGGATGCAGACACATAAAAATCTATACGTACTCAATATCTATGTGCATATTACACATATTTATGCATTTGTAGGCATGACTCATTCTCATTTCCTCATTGCCTTGACTTAACTTTAGAACTTTCCTATTACTCTGAATATTGAAACCAAACCCAACACAAGGATCTGTTATATTTAACTTGGTGTCCTCAATGGGTAAATTCTCTGCTCTCAAGAAGTTTGCAATTTACTCAAGAAAATGGAAGATACTCTAAAATAAGTGTTCAAGAAAACAGATAAGGATATACAGAAGGAATAATCAGACTGCCCCAGGTCCTATATCTAGTTTTCCCTACATTCTGGTTACACTTCCTTATTGTTTTAACTTTAAATATTTGATCAGAGTCTTTTAAAAGATGCCATCTTTTTTTTTTCTATCCAAACTCTTTATTTCAGTTCAATTTAGCAGTGATCATGAATGTTCTAATTGTAGCAAGATAGAAAAATTGTAGGACTGTGCTAGGTGCTTTGGAAGGTGCACTCACTAAGACATCATGATTAGGTCACCATGCCAAGATCCTAGCACATGGGGACATCAAAGAAATAACTGTTTACTATTTTGTGTTTTCTAACTCTAGGTCTTTGCACGTGTCATTATAATACTTTACTTTGTCTTCTTGAGCCACCGTTTGAAATCTTCTATTCAGCTCTTTTACTTCATCATTTCTTCCATTTGCGTTAGCTGCTCAATGTTCAAGAGCAAGCTTGAGAGTCTCTTCTGACATCCATTTTGGTCTTTTCTTTCTTTCCTGTCTTTTAAATGACCTCTCGCTTTCTTCATGTATTATGTCCTTGATGTCATTCCACAACTCATCTGGTCTTGGGTCATTAGCAATCAGTGGGTCAAATCTATTCTTGAGGTGGTCTCTAAATTCAGGTGAGAAATACTCAAGGTTGTACTTTGGCTTTCATGGACTTGTTCCAATTTTCTTCAGCTTCAACCTGAACTAGGATATGAGCAATTGATGGTCTGTTCCGCAGTTGGCCCCTGGCCTTGTTCTGAGTGATGATATTGAGCTTTTCCATCGTCTCTTTCCACAGATGTAGTCGATTTGATTCCTGTGTATTCCACCCGATGATGTCCATGTGTATAGTCGCCATTTATGTTGTTGAAGAAAGTATTTGCAATGAAGAAGTCATTGATCTTGCAAAATTCTATCACGCAATCTCCAGTGCCGTGTCTATCACCAAGGCCATATTTTCCAACTACCGATCCTTCTTCTTTGCTTCCAACTTTGGCATTCCAATCACCAGTAGTTATCAATGCATCTTGATTACATGTTTGATTTCAGACTGCAGAATTTAGTAAAAATCTTCAATTTCTTCATCTTTGGCCTTAGTGGTTGGTGTGTAAATTTGAATACTAGTCACATTAATTGGTCTTCCTTGTAGACATATTGATGTTATCCTATCACTGACAGCATTGTACTTAAGGATAGATTTTAAAATGCTCATTTTTGATGATGAACGCAACGCCATTCCTCTTCAAGTTGTCATTCCTGACATAGTAGACCATATGATCGTCTGATTCAAAATGGCCAATATCAGTCCATTTCAGCTCATTAATGCCTAGGATATCGATCTTTCTGTGTTCCATTTCATTTTTGATGATTTCCATTTTTTTCTAGATTCAGACTTCATACATTCCACATTCCAATTATTAATGGATGTTTGCAGCTGTTTCTTCTCATTTTGAGTCATGACACATCAGCAAATGAAGATCCTGAAAGCTTGTCTCCATTCACATCATTAAGGTCAACTCTTCTTTGAGGAGGCAGCTCTTCCCCACTCTTCTTTTGAGTGCCTTCCAACCTGAGGGGTTCATCTTCTGGCACTATATCAGACAGTGTTCCCTTGCTATTCATAAGGTTTTCACTGACTAATTCGTTTCAGAAGTAGACTGCCAGGTCTTTCTTCCTGGTCGTTCTTAGTCTGGAAGCTCAGCTGAAACCTGTCTGCCATGGGTATTTGAATACCAGTGACATAGCTTCCAGCATCACAGCAGCACGCAAGCCCCCACAGTACAACAAACTGACAGATGTGTGTTTGTGAAGAATATTGAAAATACTGTGGACTGCCAAAAGAACAAACAAACCTGCCCAAGAAGAAGTACAGCCAGAATGGTCCTTAGAAGTAAGGATGGTGAGATTATGTATCACATACTTTGGACATGTTATCAGGAGGGATCAGTCCCTGTAGAAGGATATCGTGCTTGGTAATGGAGAGGGTCAGCAAAAAAGAGGAAGACACTCAAAGAGATGGATTGACACAGTGGCTACAATAATGGGCTCAAGCATGTCAACGATTGTGAGGATGGTGCAGGACCGGGCAGTGTTTCATTCTGTTGTACATAGGGTTGCTATGAGTCAGAACTGACTGAACGGCACCTAACAACAACATCAATGCTATTCTGTGTATTATAAGGAAGAATGGCATTTTGTGCATTCCTTGCTTTACGGGAAGAATTCACAAAGTTGGTGACATTTGAGCTGCTCTTAAAAGATAGGTAGGATTTCAGTACAGAAACACAAAGTGGGCAATGTAATCTAGAATAAGAATATGGGGATGTCTAGCAGACCTTTGAAACTCTGAATCTTGGGCTCAGGCAAAAACCAAAGCTGTAAATGTAACTATGGAAGTTAAAAGAATGGTACTATTGTATGAAGCCATAGAGTGAAAAGGATGGCTGAGAGAGAGAGCAGAAGGAAAGAAGACAGCATAGAGAACCATCAGAACTGGGCAGGGGAGGAAAAAAAAAACCCAGCAGAGGAGACTCAGACATGATCACAATGTGTAATAAAGCAGATGCAGTATCATGGAAACTGAGGGAGTATCAAATTCACAAGAAAAATCAAATGGAGGATGGCTGAGGACCAAGAGGAGGAAGTTGGTAGAATTTAACTATCTTACTGGAGAGAGGATTTTTCTTATGAGCCATGAGAAAATAAGGAAAGGACTAGTGAACAAAAAGTAAAATTTCAATAAGAATGGGAAAGGAGTTGAAGAGGTCCATTTAAAATCATCTTAGTGTTACTGTTTTATTGATTGATTTTGATTTAGAAGGGTGAAGCCAGGAAGCAACTTTATGCTTTCTCTCACTGCCTTTCAGACCTGATCCCTGGACTCATTCTTTCATGCTCTGGATGAAATCTCATCCAAGTACTACAGCTTTTTTGGTCTCTTTTATTCTCATCAATAGCCTTTTTTACTAATTCAATAGTCCCAGGAAATATAATGTTTAATCTCGAAATGTATCCAATATTCTATACTCCCCCAGTTCAGGATGACTTTAAGCTTAGAAGATTGTGGCGGAGAAGGATGGATGAATTCATTCTTTTCTCTCCCTGAGTCACCTCTTCCCCCAGTCACTAGTTTTTACTCCTCCAGGTTCTGGTCTGCTAGAGACTAAGGGGGAAATCGGTCTATTTGCCTGGAAAAATTGTCATCTGTTGTCCTTATCCTCTCAAGGTAGATGTACAGTTTCTGTCTTTATATCTCTTAAGAATCTTTTGTTGAGTTTCTCAAAGATACTTCCACTGGAAAGCATCAGTTGCAGCTCCTGTAATATAGGCAAGGCCTCTTGTCTGGCCAGCTGCATTCAATTCCACCTTCATTCTCTGACCTTCAGGTTGTCCACTTCTCCGCTGGGTCATCATCCCTCCACGCAGTTCTTTAGGACACAGCCCCTTCTAAGATGACCCCAGGCTGACAGTCTACCTCCAAACCAAAAAAAAAAAGAAAAAATCAGTAGCTGTCACGTTGACTCTGACTCATGGCGACCCCATGTGTTTCAGAGTAGAACTGCACTCCATAGAGTTTTTATGGTTGTGACCTTTTGGAAGCATATCATCAGGGCTTTCTTCCGAGGTACTCCTGGGTGGGTTTGGGCCTCCAACCTTTCAGTTAGTAGTCCAATGCTTAACCATTTGTACCACCCAGGAACCCTAGTCTCCCTCCAGGGCCATGTTGTTTCCTAGGAAATATACATCCTTGCCAAGTGTAGGTGGAGGTGCATCTGCTCCTGGTGCAGCCTTTTCTTTCCTCTTTGCTGCAAAACAGGTCACTTCAGCCTTGCCTTCAGTCTCTTCCCAGCAAGAATCAGATTCCAATCTTAGGTTCTTCAACTCCGTGGATACATATTAAGGAGTCTTTGGAGGTTCTTTTGAAAAGCTTTTCACATGGTTTAAGGTGAGGAGAAAAGACAGGATGTCACGGTATTTCAACTGTTCTGTCCAATGAAATTCCCTCATAATCTCTTAAACCTCAGTCTTTTATACATTAAAAAGTTAGTGGTGGGCCTGTGGTGGCAGAATTGGTTTTAAGCCATCTACTTTGCATTTCTTATGTAGCTAGTTTAGCATCTCTCTTAAGAATGGGGGAGCATTTGGCAACTATTGTGTTATTCTCAGCCAAGGACCTATACAGAAAATTCAAGACAACAGGAAAAGTTGAATTTAACATCCTGATACATTAATAAAGTGGGTGATTAGATCATTTATTGAGACTGAACAAGGTCATTTAGGGAGTTTTGTGGTTAATAAGAGACAAAAAAGGGACTCCAATAAATGGAGTAGAAAGTCAATTAGCAATGAGGAAAAGATTTAGTAAATAACAACTGTGATGTTTGATAATATCAAAATGAACTACAAGCCATCAGTACAGTTATGGAAACTTTGCTGTCAAAAAACCAGCAAAATGGAAGCTAGAGAGAAAAAAGGAAAATGATTTTTTTCTGTTATGTTCTTTGTTGTTGTTTTGTTTTTTAAGTGATGATGACTGGCAGAATGGTTTGCAGCACAAGATGGTAGCAATCAGTTGTAAAAATTTGCTAGAAAAACCAGTCTAGATAGAAAAAGAGTGACAATAACAACCTTGACCACTCATTAAATACTTCCTGTGTGCCAGAAAGTTGCTCAGTTCTTTGCATGCAAATGCCTCATGTGATATCAAATTTATTTCACAGAAAACGAAAAGGAGTCTTAGGTTAAATAACTTTTCTCCAAATTCTACACCACTAAGTGGAAGATGAAGTTTGAACTCAGATCTGTCCCACACAGCATTAGCACTCAGAAATAAATCTGAAGAGAACAGGTAGACCTGAAGATGAGTAATTATAGATCATAATGAACAGAAGAATGGATGTAGTATGGAATGGAATGAAAGGAGCCTGTAAACCAAGAAGGAATGTTCAAAGTTACTATTTTAGAGCACTTGTGAGTTACAAGTATAACTGTATAAGTGGGTTTCCCAAATGGAGTAAAGCTGAAGGCCAGTGAAGTAGATAAAAGAGAAAGAAAAAGAAAATCAAAGGACTGGTATACAAGAGTATTTGTTAATTGACACTTGTGCATGATGTAGCCATCCAAGGAAAATGTGGAGGACTGTGTGCAAAATAGGGAATCTATAATCTAGGAAATAAAGATGTCAAATAATATAGGGGAATTGCCATGGAGGTAGATAAAACTTGATGGCTGAAATGGTAAAAGTCAAATGGCATAGGCTTCAGAAGGAACTGGAATCTTTGAAAAAGATGGTAAAATAATCAGGAAGTGGCAGTGGGAAGCAAATAGAATTCTGACACTGACTCCTACACCAAGATATGAGAACCTGATTTATTTCTAGAGGGAATGGAGACAAGTGTGTGGTTGTCAAGGAAAGAAAGTAGGAGATCATTTTCCTCACTCTACACGTTCTCAAAGAGGCCTTTCCATGCCATCCAATGTACAGTAACTCCCTCCTCCAGTCATTCTCCATCATATTAGCCTCTTTTATTTTCTTCATGGTGCTTATTGTTATATAAAACTATTCTTGTTTGTTGGTTTAATATTTTTCCCATCACTAGCTCATGAGCTCCATGAGGGCAGGGACTTTGATTTGTTCACCATGTAACCTCATCATGTAGACAGAGTCTGACCCATAGTTGGTGCTCAGTAAGTATATGTTGAATGCATGGGTTGGAACAAATGTTTTTGGAAAATCTTGAGAGTATGTTCAAGCTTTTTAATAACATAATAAGAGTATCAAAGAGCAGAAACAGGAAGAGTAAATAATAGATTGATATAGGTCACAAAGAATGGGCCTGAACTAGATAAAGTGTTGAGTGAGATTAAAATAAACCTAACTGAAGAAGTTTATCCTTTATTGGTAAGTGAAGTTAATTTACCTTTGTATTGATAAATGAGGAGTCCCTGGGTGGTGTGAACAGTTAAGTGCTTGGCTACTAACCAAAAGGTTGGCAGTTCAAATCCACCCAGAGGTGCCTCAGAAGAAAGGCCTGGATGGAGATCTACTTCTGAAAAATCAGCCACTGAAAACTCTCTGGAGCACAGTTTTACCCTGACACATATAAGATCTCCATGAGTCAAAACTAACTTGACAGCAAGTGGTATTTATCAGTAAATGAAGGTAAATGGTAAATAAGGTTGATGGAGGTAGAGAGCAGAGAAGCAGCAGGCCGCAGGATTAAGGGCTCAGTATTTTGAAGATTTACTTGGGACTTGGGTGAACCATGGTTTCTTCAACACCTGTAACGTTACCAGACTTCAGCTCTTTGTGACCACTGAAGAAGTTTAGTAAGGACATCGAAGCCAATAAGTAACTGCCTTTCAAATGAATTAAGTTAAACTAATTAAGTTATATTGAGTTAAGGTGATCTAAATGAAATTCAGATAAAATGGTAAGGAACAGTTCCAATTTTAGCTATTAGTATTGTTGTTGTTGCTATTGTTAGGTACCGTTGAGTTGGTTCCAACTCATAGTGACCCTATGTACAACAGAATGAAACACTGCCTGGTCCTGCGCCATCCTCACAATCATTGTTACACTTGAGCCTGTTGTATCAATCCATCTCATTAAGGGTCTTCCTCTTTCTCCCTGACCCTCTAATTTACCAAGCATGATGTCTTTCTCCAGGGGCTGATCCTTCCTGATAACATGTCCAAAATATGTGAGACATAGTCTCACCTTCTTTGCTTCTAAGGAGCACTCTGGTTGTACCTCTTCCAATACAGATTTGTTCATTCTTTTGGCTGTCCATGGTATATTCAATATTCTTCGCCAACACCACAATTCAAAGGCGTCAATTCTTCTTCAGTCTTCCTTATTCATTGTCCAGCTTTCACATGCATACGAGGTGATTGAAAATACCATGGCTTGGGTTAGGTGCACCTTAGTCCTCAAGGTGACATCTTTGCTTTTCAATACTTTCAAGAGGTCTTTTGCAGCAGATTTGCCCAATGCAATGCATCTTTTGATTTCTTGACTGCTTCTTCCATGGGTGTTGATTGTGGATCCAAGTAAAATGAAATCCTTGACTACTTCAATCTTTTCTCCATTTATCATGATGCTGTTTATTTGTCCAGTTGTGAGGGTTTTTGTTGTCTTTATGTTGAGGTATAATCCACACTGAAGACTATGGTCTTTGATTTTCATTAGTAAGTCCTTCAAGTCCTCTTCACTTTCAGCAAGCAAGATTGTGTCATCTGTATAATGAAGGTTGTTAATGAGTCTTCCTCCAATCCTGATGCCTCTTCTTCATATAGTCCAGCTTCTCAGATTATCTGCTTAGCATACAGATTGAATAAGTATGGTGAAAAGATACAACCCTGACGCATAACTTTCCTGACTTTAAACCACGCAGTATCCCCTTGTTGTGTTCAAACAACTCTCTCTTGATCTATGTGTAGGTTCCTCATGAGCGCAATTAAGTGTTCTGGAATTCCCATTATTTGCAATGTTACCCATAATTTGTTATGATCCACACAGTCGAATGCCTTTGCATAGTCAATAAAACACAGATAAACATCTTTCTCGTATTCTCTGCTTTCAGCCAGGAGTCATTTGACATCAGCAATGATATCCTTGTTCCACGTTCTCTTCTGAATCTGGCTTGAATTTCTGGCAGTTCTCTGTCAATATACTGCTGCAGCCTCTTTTGAATGATTTTCAGCAAAATTTTACTTGAGGATGATATTAATGATTCTGTTCAATAATTTCCACGTTTGATTGGATCACCTTTCTTGGGAATAGGCATAAATATAGATCTCTGCCAGTTGGTTGGCCAGGCAGCTGTCTTCCAAATTTCTTGGCATATACAAGTGAGCACTTCCAGCACTGCATACGTTTGTTGAAACATTTCAATTGGTATTCCGTTAATTTCTGGAGCCTTCTTTTTCCCCAGTGCCTTCAGTACAGCTTGGACTTCTGCCTTCAGTACCATTGATTCCTGATCATATGCTACCTCCTGTATTATTATTATTAATTTGTAATAACAATAAAAACTATTTGAGCTCCTTGGTTCAAGCAACAGAAGATGGTTTTGGTTAACTTCAGCAAAAACATTTTATTCAAGAGATGTTGTCAGCCTGGAGAATTAGGCTTGGAAATGGGTGGGTACTAAGTCAGCCTCAGAGGTTAGGACTTAAGGAACAAATAATGGTAGGTTCTCATCATGGAACATTTTTTTTTTTTTAACTTTTTTTTTTAATTGTACTTCAGGTGAAGGCTTACAGAACAAATAGTTTCTCATGAAACAGTAGTGCACATATTGTTTATGACATTGGTTTACAACCCCACAACAT
>NW_004443947.1:13726912-13828080 GCF_000243295.1 Trichechus manatus latirostris | reverse complement strand
TTTGCCTTTTCCAGAATGTCATATAGTTGGAATCATACAGTATGTAGCTTTTTCAGACTGGTTCTTGCACTTAGCAACATGCATTTAAAGTTCCTCTACATCTTTTCACTGCTTAATGGCTCATTTCTTTTTATCTCTGAATAATATTCTGTTGTATGGTTGTGTCACAGTTTGTTTATCCATTCACCTGTGTGAATGTAGATATTTATATATGTGTGCTATGTGTGTTTCAAAAGCTTTTCTGACACCTGCCCGTTCCCATTCCTCTTATATTTAACTTGAAATCATAAACATGACTCAAATTAAATAGAAGACTGACCCCACCCCAGGTAAAACGAAGTGTTGATATAATTCCATAAATAATTTTGTTTCTTAAGAAAGCCATTATTGGAGAAGGATATAGGATAGCCCACAGAATACTTTCATTTACTTACAGGGTTTCAAATGGTAGGGGATAAAGAGAGCGATTTAGGATATGATTATTTCACAATGTTAATGTTTAAAACATGCAGAGAAGTCAGAGAGTGGCGGCAAATGGAGGGACTGAGAAAGCTGGAGTTTTCTTTGTGCACATTGAAAACAAAATGGAGTTTGAATTAAATAAGCAGTATAATCGTCAGTCTATGCCAAGTTTGCTTAGGGATCCACACTAGAGATAACCAGAAACAACCTCCAAAATGTCTCTCTGGATTGCTAATTTGCCTTTTGTTTCAAGGGAGTGAGGTAGTCTGATGAAGCTTCCTGAACTCATAGACATGTAGAACTTTCCAAGAGAGTGAGTCCCTGTGATAGTCTAAAAATAATAGTAATAATAATAATAAAGCAAGCAAAAGAAACAAGGTCCTGGAGTTTGCATTTGAAGTGTATTTAAATCTGAACTGACTAAAGAAAAGAAAATCACTGAAATGCGTAAAGAATTGATTCCCTTAATTCTGACCAAATAGTTAGGAATGGTTGTTGTTTATCCCAATACATTAGGGCTCATTAGATAGAACACAGACATTGTCAGGGAGGATTAGTAGAGGTTCTTTCTGTTTGTTTGTTTACATTTTCTTTCTGAGATTTAAACATTTAGCCAAGGATAGAAGGAGGGATATAGCAGTGACTGATGTGAAAAAAAATTAATTAAAATTTAGGAAAACGAGGGAGTTGGTAAATGATCCAGATTAGAACTTTGAACAAACATTAAAGCAATTCAGAGAACAAACAGCATTTAAAAACATAGTGAGGAAGGAGGTCTCATTAACTCCACAGTCCTCTTATAGGAACCTGGAAAGGAGCTCTTCAAAAGCCCCAGAAGTCAAGGCACCCCTACTGTATGTCAGACCTTCGAGGCTGTGCAGTAGTGTGGTTGAGGCTGCTGTAGTCAGTAGTCAGCCAGCTGGATTCATAACTCAGCGAGATCACTTATTAGCAGATCTTGGGAGAATTACTTTTCTTCTCTGAACCCTCGTTTCCTCACCTGTGAAATGAAGATAATAATGGAATTTACCTTGTTGTTGTGGACATTAAATGAGAGAATGCTTAAGTAAAGTCTAGTCTTCATAAATATCAATTATTATTTTTACCATCACTATCATCATCATCATCATCTGCGGTACACATGGCAGACACTTAGTAAATATTTGATGACTGACTGAATGCCAGTCAAAATGAACCTTTTCCACCTCCTGTTATTACACTTAAAAGTCTAACATGAGGGGTAAAGCTGGGCAACAAACTTGTTGTCTACAGGATTCATCTAAGGTACGTAAATGAGTGAAACAGACTGAGTGTAAGAAAATGAGATAGCCTCTTGGTCTACCTTTCATTTTCCCACTTTGGATACACTTATGGCACTGAGAAATATTTTTGTACTCTCGGCGAAACAATAGCTCAAGCACTGATAAATGAAAACTGACTATTCCTCCAAATCAGAGACACAATAGGGAATGGTGGAGACTGTGGCAACCTAGAGACACCACAACCTTCTAGAGTGGACACCCTCTATCCAGTTCCAGCTGAAAGTTGCATTGGAGAATGCTAACATCGTTTAGCCAAATCTTTGGTTTTTTCAGAAGAACTTAGAAATATTTTAATGTAATTTTTTTTAACGCGGTGTCTCAATGTTTTTTATAGTTATTGCTTGTCTTTTAAACATTGAATGGGCTAAACAAACCTGATTGCTTGCTTGTGATTCAGTGCAGGAGCCTCAATTCTGTATCCTGTAGGTGGGAGAGGAACCTATTAAAATGCAAATCCCCTTGGGATTCCTAGCCCCTGACAACACTGTTATCAGCAAGTGTCACTAGGGGGAGGACTGCAAGAGGTAAGATAAAAGGGCAGGTGGGAGGGAGCCAGAGGCCAAACCTGCCTACTTCACCATTTCAGTAAAAACTGGCCATAATAGAGAAGACTGGTGGAAAATGAGAGCTATTTTGGAGTGGTTATGAGGGAGAGTTAAAGGGAATATTTCAAAGTAAGAGTTCTTGGGAAAGGTGAATAAATTAAAAATACTCCTTTCTTTCCAGTCAACATAAGAAGTGTGTGGAAGGAAGTTTTAAAAAGCACCCATTTAGAAATACAGTGTTATTTTCCATTTACCTCCATCTACCTCATTTTTGTTTCTTAGAGACCTGAATACCTCAGTGCTTTTTTAATCTGTGAGATGTTTGGAGCAATTGAGAATTCTCTGTTGTCTGCACCACTGCTGAGCATGATTTTGTTGTCATTGATAATGGCTTTGTCACATATTTGCAGAATGCCTGCCTTTGATTCTGGTTATGACCTATACTTTTGAAAAGCATTCAGAAGCTCCCTTACATGCAGAAGCCAGCCATGCCCCTGCCTCGGGGTGCTAAATTCCTGCCATTGCCCACATCAGTGATTACACTGCACGTAATACACTACTCAAAGAAAGCCAGGCAATAAAACAGAAATAGAAGATACAATCTTGGCCCTTCAGGAGCTTAAAATCTAGTAGAGAAGACAAAATATCACACATTAACAATGTAAAACGTTCCCTATAGTATATTGCTGAAAAGTACTAACTTGCAAAAAGAAAAATCAGGACTTGAATCCCACTCCTCTCCTGACTAGCTGGATGGCTTTAGGCTTATCTATAAAAACAGAATAATGATACCTAGTTCCAGAGTAGTTGAGGATGAAAGAAATTACTGTTTGTAGAACACTAAGCATGCAGTGCCTAGCTCATAGTAAATGCTCTGATAATAAAATAACATGTGGCTGGCCTTCAGGCATCTTATAATCTAGTTACAGACAAAAGATATATAAGAATTTAAATAAATCCATTGTTATTTAATTATGGAATATAGTAATACAGATATTTCAAGCCAATAATAGATAATTAAAATAATGATAAAGACATTGCTAAGAATTGCAATATGGAGTATTAGGGTTTGTCAAACTTGGGGATATGTCTTCTCTCTGAGTCAAATGATACACACACATATATTTATAGATACATATGTATATAATTAAAAATGTTAATTGAGGTATAGCATACATATAGTAAAATTCATAGACTTTAAGTATACATACAGATCAATGAGTTTATGTACATACACACACACACACACACACACACACACACACACACACACACACATACTGCCCAGTCCTGTGCTATCCTCACAATCTTTATGCTTGAGCCCATTGTTTCAGCCACTGGCTCTCTACCAAGCATAATGTCCTTCTCCAGGGACTGGTCCCTCCTGAAAACATGCCCAAAGTGAGACGAAGTCTCGCCATCCTCTCTTCTGAGGAGCATTCTGGCTGTACTTCTTCCAAGACAGATTTGTTCATTCTTCTGGCAGTTCATCGTATATTCGATATTCTTCGCCAACACCATAATTCAAAGAAATCATTCTTCTTCGGTGTTCCTTATTCATTGTCCAGCTTTCACATGCATATGAGGCGATTAAAAATGCCATGGCTTGGGTCAGGCACATTTTAGTCCTCAAAGTGACATCTTTGCTTTTTAACACTTTAAAGAGGTCTTCGGGAGCAGACGTGCCCAAAGCAATGCATCTTTTGATTTCTTGACTGCTGCTTCCATGGGTGTTGATTGTGAATCCAAGTAAAATGAAATCCTTGACAACTTCAATCTTTTCTCTGGCTATTATGATCTTGCTTATTGGTCCATTTGTGAGGGTTTTTGTTTTCTTCATGTTGAGGTGTAATCCATACTAAAGGCTGTGGTCTTTGATCTTCTTCAGTAAATGCTTCAAGCCCTCTTCACTTTCAGCAAGCAGGGTTGTGTCATCTGCATATCACAGGTTGTTAATGAGTCTTCCTCCAATCCTGATGCCACGTTCTTCATATAGTCCAGTTTCTTAGATTGTTTGCTCAGCATACAGATTTAATAAGTATGGTGAAAGATACAACCCTGACACACACCTTTTCTGACTTTAAACCATGCAGTATCCCCTCATTCTGTTCAAATGGCTGCTTCTTGGTCTATGTACAGGTGCCTCATGAGCACAATTAAGTGTTCCGGAATTCTCATTCTTCAAAATGTTATCCATAATTTATTATGATCCACATGGTCGAATGCCTTTGTGTAGTCAATAAGACAGGTAAACATCTTTCTGGTACTCTCTGCTTTCAGTCAAGATCCATCTGACATTGCCAGTTATATATATATATATATCTCCATGACCAAATCAAGGTATAGAACATTTCCATCACCCACAAAGCATTTTTTCCTCCTTTCTTATCTTTATCCCTCATGACCTCCCCAAAATAATCACTATTCTGACTTCAATCACTATAGATTTACTTTCCCTATTCTTAACTTCATATAAATGTAATTGCTCAGAATGTATTCCTTTATATCTGGCTTCTTTCACTCAACATTTTTCCTGTGACAGTCGTCCAAAGCAATACAGAAAAGTTCCAGTTGTTTCAAATCCTCACCAACGGTTCATATTGCCGATTTTTAATCTTAGACATTCTGGGGAGGGTGTTATAATACCCACTTGTGATTTTGATTTGCTTTTTCTCTATGTCTAATGATGTAACATTTTTTCATATGATTAGTGGCCATTTGGTTATTCTCTCTCTCTCTCTTTCTTGTTTCTTTTTGAAGTAGCTGTTTCAGTCTCTTCCCCATTTTTTAAAATTGGTTGTATAGTATGTTGTCTCTTTCTTATTAATTTCTTCATTATATTGTGGATAGAAATGAGAATATATTGTCTCAAATTATGGCTTGCCTTTTCACTCTTTAAATGGTATCTTGGTGAAAGAAATTCCTAGATTTTAATGAATTCCCACTTATAAAAATTTTCTTCTCTGAATATTTTTGTGCAAATTTAAGAAAATTTTGCTTATCAAAGTAGTCCAGGTCATATTTTAGTCCTTCTGATTCTCTTGAGATGGATATTTTGTAATACCAAGGATCCGAGTTCTGTCAAAAGATTTGAACATATATGTTAATCCTAATGAAAGATTTGCCTAAATAATATCAGATCTTATTAATACTATTTCCAGTGCTTTAAACTGAAGGTGAGAGATTTCAATTATTGAAACAGCCCTAAGTCTTAGTGCTGGATTGCCCATTCAGTGACTCAGGACCAGTATAAAAATGGCTTGTGGGTGATGCCTGGCCTCTTCTAACTTCACAAGTGGGAAAGAAAATCAAGATCAACAGCCTAAGGGTGATTACTATGAGGCGGAGGTCAGAAATGCCTTCTCTCTCCGCCATCTTTACCAACTCTGAAACAACCACCCCTCATGGCTGTCTATATTTCTCTGCTGGGTTTGATAATTCATTGCAATGGCCACACGAAACTCACAGACCATACTCACAATTATGGGATTTGTTAGGGAAGTAACAGGTTCAGAAACACTCAAAGATACAGGTCTTCCATCAGGACAGCGTCTTCCCAGCTGTGCTCACAGGCACACCTCTCTCTGGCCCTCAGTCTCTGCCCAAAGGCACGCAGCTTTCTCACTCCATGGGCCAGGAAGCCCACTGCTCCATCTTCTGTGGGTCTCTCCTGTGGGTCTCTCTTGCCAGTCTCTTCTTCCTTGGTGGTGGTGGGTTCTTCTCTTTTCAGCCTCTGGGGTGGCTCATTTCAAGCCCAGCAGGATGGTAAAACTAACCAATCCCTTTGGTGGGCCACAGTTACCATATCTGCAAGGTTCCGCCCAATCACTTAGGTGGGAGTTACAAGACCATGGCTAGAAAGCCCACATAAAAGCAGTCTATGGCACCACAACCAGTCTCAGAAATACCTTGTCTACAGCCTACAATTCATCACTGAGACACTATCTTGAGTAACTGGAAGAAGTTTCCACTATGGGGTAGGGATAAGGGCTTCTGCCTCTTTTATTTTGTTGGATAAAATTATTTATTCCAAGATTAAACTTTTCCCCAATGGCTATACATTACCTTGTTTAGAATTTGTCCTTTAGTTCCATCCTCCATAATTTTCTAAGTGTTTGGAGAAGAACATCTGTGACCAAGAGGGGTTCTATCCCTTTTTAATTCTTTTCGCCAGGACAGAAATTATAGTCCTATTGTGAATCCAATCCCAACTTCCTTTTAATTTATATGGAATACCAATGGGTGCAATTCTCTCTAATCTATGGAGGAACAATTAAAAAACATTGCTAAAAAATAAATTTCAAGAAAGATGTTTGAAGATATTACTTATTCTCTTTTTTAGCTTAACTTTTAGTGTCAATGGAGGAGTGGGATTTGGATCACTGGCGGGTATTTTAAAAGAGTGTAATGAAGAACAGTGCAACAAAAGGAGAAGATGTGTTCAGCAATCTGCAAATATGCAATTGCCACAGAAGCAGAGGTCTCAAAAGATGGAGCAGACATGAAAACTCCACAAAACAATATTATGCTGGTATACAAATAAGTAGAGAATAGATTGAATAGGTAAGCACAGAGGGGACTTGGTTTAGGATCACTCACTTAGTCAAGAGGAATTATGAAGCAAGATTTTCTGACTGAGAAAAGTTGGGAGATAATTTTGAGGAGATGAAGATCATGGATTTTCTGGGAATGGGGGACATTCTCCCAGAGAAGGAATTGAAGTACGCAGGTCAAGTGTTGTCAGCCAGATATAAAAGAGGGGACAGGATATGAATGTTAAGATAATAGGTCATTTTACTTGATTCTTTCCAGATCTGCCTTCTGGAACTCAGTTTGAAGCATGAAATAGTGTCATCAGTATGAGAAAACATTTATTTAAACCCCTATTGGAACAAAACTCTCATGGGATTTAAGCTCTTGTTTACTGAAGGGAAAAAAGAAAATTCCCTCACTATGCTCTTTAATACAGTTAAAATCTGCCAACGTGCTCTCAGTGCCTCCAAATCCTAGGACTCAGATGTCTTGTGGAAGATCTTTAACTCCTTGTGGGCATGTCAGTCCAAAAGTCTGATATAGAAGATCATGTCTGAGATCAGTGGCAAGGAAAAAGGTGAAACTACAGCCAGCTCCCTCCTGGAGTGACTCCTACCCACAGCCTGTCTCGTGTCTACAGAAGCCCCACATGAGCCAATCACTGGACATACCTTAGGTGAAAATCATCTAAGAACTGCTTGCCTAATGATCTTCGCACCAAAAATTATTAGAATATTCTGTCCATGAAAATTGACATTCTCTTATTTTAAAATCAAAATTGAACTAGGTTTATTATTTTTCTCTGCATAAAAATATGTACATTATCTAAAATAAATTGAACATACTACAGAATATAAAGAAGGAAACAAAAATCACCTGAAAATCTCCCACCTCCAGTTATCCTTTTGGTGACTATTATTTCTGACATCTCTCTAGGACTAGGTATTTTTATAATTTTACATAATTGAGATCGTACCACACTAGCTTATTGGCAACCTGCTTTTGTCATTTAACAATATGTTATGGATACCTTTTTATCTCAATGTATTTAGATCTACATCATTATTTTTAATGGCTGCATGGTATTCCTTTGTATGGATAAACCATTATTTTTTAACACTAATCTGTTTTTGAAGGACCTTGAAATTGTTTCCAACTTTTTTACCATTATAAGCAGGCTTTAATGAACACCCTTACCCACTATTGTACACTGTCCCTATTATTTTCTCTGGATAAATTCCTAGAATCTGGAGACATCTTTAAAATGGCTGTTTGTGTATAAGATATAAAATTGTCCCAAAATATATCAGCCTTCTCTTTTGTTTTTAATCATTTTGTATAGAATACATATGGCTCTTTTTCAATGGCTTTCCCTTTCATCTTCAATGATTCTGCAGTACAACCCTCGCCCTCAGTACTTCTAAGTTATTGGAAAGAAAGCGCATGTGTTGGTATTTTTCTTTCTATGTTCAAGTGGTTGGGAACTATTCCTAATGTATGGGAAAGATAGAAACTCCTATAGTAATTCAGTGAAATACAAGATCACTGTGGGGTGGGTGATTTTTACTGGGTCTCAAAAGGATAGTATTTAGGGAAAGCATTTTAGGGGAGTGGAACTGGAAGGAAAATGGGCAAAGTAATTATAATGTGCTTGGCATTTGGGGAGAAAAGTGGGGAAGTAGTGATTAAAATATTTTGGTTCAAGCTCTGTCCCTGCTTACCTCTCCAGTCATAGCTCTGTTTCTCTTCTTGCTCTCTACCCCATCTAGCGAATGTCTCAATCCCTCCCATAGGACAAGCTCTCTCTTATCTCTGCTTATGTTGTTCCCTCTGCCCTACGCCTGGAACATCACCTCCCTGCTGTTCCCCGCTCCTTAGAACATACAGTCTTCACTTGCTGAGAAGAGCCTAGTCAGATGTTCATCATATGCCACATTTTGTAGGTTGTTGTCACTGTGAAGCCTTCCTCAAATCATTCAGACAGCATTAGGTGGCCTTTCTGTTTGTACCCATGCAACCACTAACATCACATCAATTGCACTGGATTTAAACAGCTCATGTAATTGCCTGTTTCCCCTATTCAGTGGTGACTCCCTTGAGTTTAGTGTCTGTGTCTGTCTTATCCACCCTCATATCATTAAGATCTAATCCAGTGCTTGGCAAGTTATGTACACTTGTGTGTTTTTAACGAGTGAATGATAAATAAACAAAATACAAATGGCAGGACAGTCTTGGTGGAATGGACACTAATGCAAACAGAGTTGGGAATGAAGATGGAGAGACAGGTTGAGCCTGTGCTGCAGAGGATCTTGGATGCAGGAAATGGAAAGTTAAAAATGCTACAGCACTAATATCTTAATCTAGGGACATCTACAGAACTCTAGAATCTAGAACAAGAAATTCCAAATGTTTTCAAAGCCCAGTTAAGTGTTGTACTAAATTACTTTCTCTTGCAAAATCAAAGAGGGCCAATGACTATTTCCTGGCTGTCTACTTGGGGATGGGGTTATCACAAGAAACTCTGTGATTTGTTGGGGAGACACCTGCCTTCTCTAGAAAAAGTGAGAACAAAAGGAAAATTGTAGATAAGACAAAATCCTGTTTGAACTCATGGATAACGTCATCTTTTATAAAATGGTGTTTTGTGGAAAACAATTTCAGGTTTACTAAAAGATTAGCAAAAAAATATTTAAGTGTGTAAAATAATGCATACTAAATCCACCTCTTGGAAATTCACCACATACATCACATACATTAGTATATTGGAGGCTCTGAGAAGTCCTGCAAAGAAATTATTCAGCTTCTTTTAACCTCATGTCTCCCAAACTTAATTATAATATAGAATACCTTTTCAAAGCAAACCTTCTTACTTGTTGAAGAAAAACTGAAAAACTGTCTTAAGAAGTCGGAGAGAGAATGTCTGAGATTATTCAGATCTAAAATGTTTGAAGCCACCTGCAACTGTGTTCCATATGGCTTATATAGTCTTGTGTGCTCTGATTATAATTAAACTACTTACTTTAAATTATTTAAAATAAGCTCACATTCACAAGTTTAAGACAAATCTATGAAAACAAAACATATAAGCAAAAGTATACTGATTCTAAAAAAGACATGTTTATCATTCTTAGGTACACATGAGGCCCAAATATATTGAAGAGAAGATGTACTTCTCGACTACTTTTAATAATGATGCAAAAATCATTTGAGATTGGCATACTCTATGGAAACAGCTACAAGACTTTTTTAAAAGTGCCTCAAGTGTGTTTTGCTAAGGAGGATAAATGTTCCCCCTGAACTCCTGCTTATTTTCCTAAATATGCTCATCTCTAAAATTCTATAAGTCAATGAATTTCAAATTGGCAGTGTTTGAATTAATGTGATTTAGATCATAGATCAAAGACTTAGCATTTTAAATGAAAATACAGCTTCTATTGTAGTTGTCTGGAAGATTTTTGTGAAGTGTACAAAGCACCCTTCACGTGAGTAAGCGACCCTAAGAATTACCTAGTCCATTAGTTTTCAGACTTTTTCTGTGAAAAACTTTCTACTGCTAGAAAATTTCATGTGCAAAGAAACCCGATATGTAAAAGCAGATGAAAGCGGAGAGTTTTGTTTGAAGGGGGGGTGGGGCAAGAGGGATAGGACCCAACACTCTAATTGGATCATCATCATTACACAATGAGCACGAGACAGGTTGTCAGAAAACATGTGTCTAGAATGGGAGGGCATCTCTAAATGTTAACTCTTATTATTATCATTTCCCTGTCTTATTATAACAACTTATCATACGGTTAACAAATCAGAAGCCACTGTTTATTTCAATATTTAATTTTCAGCAAAACAGGAGTATGCTTAATTATCATGTATAATTTGAAGCTGGCAGGGGCTAACTTCAGAATCTTCTCTCATTTTAGTTGTTGATGCATTTTTCAACTTCTTTTCTTCATATCAAACAAATAAGATAGCAACTATACATTTTAAAAGATCTCATTTTAAAGATCCCAGTCATCGAAGACCTCCTTGTTTGATGCTTTGTCAACATTTTAGGCAAGGGTATTTTGAAGAATATGAAGAGCTCAGTGTACTCTCCAGCTAAATAACCTAGTTTTAAGCTCCAATTAAAGTAATTTTTGGAATGTGATGCAATGTAATTGAACAAACACAAAATTTATATGTGTACGTCTGTATGTGTGAGTGTGTGTATGTCTACACATACCTATACATACACACGTCACACATCTCTCCTCCCTCCCTAGGGACAGGTAGAAATCCTGCCAAATTTAGAGCTAAGTAAACCAGACTTTGGGAATCCAAGCTGCTTGTGTGATACAAGTCAGAGTAATTCAGTCATAGACTCATTCAAAATGCATATATTGGCAGCATGCTGGAGTTGAAGACCTTGGCTTTGGAGCGTCACCGTTCTGGGTTCCATCCCATCTCTATCACGCATTGGCTTTGTTACCATGTGCAAACCAGTTAGCCTCTCTGATCATCAGTTTTTTTGTGTTTGTTTAAATGGGAATGCTAATACTCTCTATAAGTTAGCTGTAAAGAATAAATGAGATAACATGCTTGGCCTGTAGCGACGACCCTGCCATTGCTAGTAGTCTTCTCCCCACAGCCCTCCACTTTGTGCCCAGAGTAGGTTAAAAAACAAAAAGGATAATTAAGAAACAGCTCCTTCTGTCACAGAGATCCCAGACTAATTGTTGCTTGCAGAGTGGACCAAGATTGGGGAACTGGGAGCAATGGTGACTGCTACTACATCTAGGGCTTACCCCACATGCTAGTTTCACACAGTGGTGGAGTTTGGCCTTGAAAATTGATTTGCCTGAATGTAATTTCTAGCTAAGGAGCCATGGTGGTGCCAACCATTAAGCTCTTGGCTGTTAACCGAAAGATTGGCGGTTCAAACCCACTGAGCAGCTCTGCAGAAGAAAAACCTGACAGTATGCTTCCATAAAAATTACAGCCTAGGAAATTATTTGGGCTACATGGAGTCGCTATGAGTGAAAATCGACTTGACGGCACACAGCAATGACAACAACAATTCCTAGCTTGACTACCTACTAGCTCTGCGAGCTTAGGCGAATCACTTAACCCCTTTAAGCTTCAGTTTTCTCATCTGTAAAATAAAGATAATAAGGATAATAGGAATACTTACATCATAAAATTATTGTATGACTTAAAACCAATAATATATGAAAAGTATGAAGATTTAGTGAAAGTTTTTGTTATTATTACTGTTTAATAATCGCTCTGCAGCAGCAAGACAGCAGATATGAGTCATTTTTTTAAAAGACAGTTTCTCCCAATTATCA
Organism: Trichechus manatus latirostris; assembly: GCF_000243295.1. Classification (NCBI taxonomy): domain Eukaryota; kingdom Metazoa; phylum Chordata; class Mammalia; order Sirenia; family Trichechidae; genus Trichechus; species Trichechus manatus. The sequence goes on along the minus strand of NW_004443947.1, from coordinate 13,815,894 downwards.
GAAACTTTAGAAAAGCTCAGAAGCAAGTTAAACAAGCATAGGCAGGAATGATCCTTATTATATTCTATCTTTTTTCAGACATTCAGACAATGGGTTCCCACTGAGCGCCACACTGGGGACACTGAAGCTAATATTAATAAGAAAAAATGATGACCCCTTTGTAGCCTGAGAGAAAATAAAAAGCCATCAGTTTTTGAATGCTCTCCTCAAGGAGCCTACCATTGCCTCTTCTAAGTGCTCAGGACATTATCTAGCTACAGATATCTCCACCCTTGTGGCAGAGTCTACATTATTGTGGTATCACTAATAATAACACAGTGAGCTTCAGATATTTTACTCTAATTAATGTCATCTTAAAGGGTGTGCTGTGATGAATGTATGTAAATATCTTATGAATTTGACCATGCTTTCTACTCTGAACTCTGGCTTCCAAGAGTCAGTGCGAACTAATTGAATGACAGAAAACTCATAATTCGTTACTGTACAGAAACGGAAAGTGTCCTGTAGACTATGCAACTGGGTCAGCGTACGTGATTATCTTTATAATAAAATTTGAAAGAATTCTCTAGTCTCTTCGTGCCTTCTGAATATTGGCTGAATATATTCAATTGGAAGAAATGATATGATACCGCTTTAGAAATTGAAGACGTGTTTTATATGTCACTCCTATGGTCCACAATGTAAAACATACTTCTTAAGCCCTAAATGGGTGCTCCATAAATGCCTGTTAACCACAGGAAAAGCCCTGGAAGGTCACAAAGGAAATGGGTAGGACTCCTCTGTGTTCTTTATTCAGGTTTTCATTGCTGTGTATCCTCAGGCAATGTCCTGGGTTTCTTTCTCTTAGCTTAGAATAACAGTTACACCTCCTCTCTCGCCTAAGGCCGGACCTTCATCAAGTCCCATTTATATTGCTACAGCTGTGTTCTGGCTTGTCTCCCTGAGTCTGGCCTTTTCCACCCTGCACAGATCTGCCAGATGAGTCTCCAAGTACTTGAGTTTCAAGATATTACCCTCTTAAAAGGACACTGAAATGCTCTGAAATAGTCTCACCTGGTCAGATAATATAGTAGATAAATGTAAGACCATAGCCAAGGAGTATAGGTGTGAAATGTGGTAGTAACAATTGTTGAAAATGAGAGAAAACCCAACTTTAAAGGGACTGAAATTAAATAGGCAAACTAACTAAAACTATCAGAATTTACTGACTAACTCAGTTGAAAAATCCAGCAAGACATGTGGCTTCAAGTGAGCCAGACTACCATGTTAGAAAGGTCTGGTTTCTCTCCATCTCTTGGTTTTACTCTCCCCATGGATTGGTGTCATTTTCAGACAAGTTCTTCCTCATGGTTCTACTGATGGTTACCAGCAGCTCCGAGGCATGTTGTCATCCAGAGGAAAGAAGCCCATTTCTTTTCTGATACTATCCAGAAATGTCCTGAGAGTCTCTCTGATTAGACAGCTTTGGTCACATGCCCATTCTTAAACCAATCGCTGTGGCCAGGAGAATGGAATTCACTAATAGTCTTAGGCCTAAATCACATACTCCACTCCTATAGTCCTCAAAGAGGTGCAGTGACTGAGAGTACTGGACGAACAGATTCTTTGATGATAATCAGGGATTACTGAAGTAGGGTGAATGGTTGCTAGGTGGCCCAAACAACAGATATGTACAGTGCAGGCCTATTACCAACTTAAACCCTTGAGGCACAGTATTATCCCAGCTTTTAAACTGGTGAACTGTTTGGGATGTGAAGATTTACAAATATCCAAAAATGCAAAATATGCCACTTGTTGCAAACTCTTTGTAAAAGGTGAAAGAATACTACGGCTACTCAGAGGCAGATGTAAAAATTGTAAGAGAAAGCCACAGAGGATCAAAGAAAACAAATGAAAATGAAAAAAAAAGAAAAAAACTCCAGAGCTTTGATTTGTGATATTTTAGAAGATAAATTTATCATTCAAGTAGAAATGGGGTAAGTGGATAATTCAAGACGATAAGGCAAATCATTTACTGATTAGTATGTAATTTGAGAAAATATTTTTAATAAAAATACCTAAAGATTTAATATCTAAAGAATTTTTTTTCAACCTTCAAAAAGATGAAATGTAATGTAGCTTCTAATAGTCTAGCTAATTTTTGACATTTCTGCTCAGTAAGGTCTGTATTTCTAAAGCCACACAGGGGCTGTGGGGTGGAGGGAAGGAAAGAAAAAGAAACCTTCCTTCTATGTTTTGATAAGTAACTAATTCTTTCATACAAATAGAAGGAGCTGCAGACTCCTCTCCATAGTTGAGCTGTATGTATTTCCCACATACTTATTAGTCTCTGAATATCACACTCTTCTCATCCTTTCTCCCTAACATATTTTTGTACGTGGCATTAATCACATCCTAATGGTAATGCCGGTAATTGTACAGCAGATTCTGATTTTTAAACATCCCCTCCAGGTGCAAGTTGCCATTCTCTACGATTTTTGGAGTCAGCTTTCCTATCTTCTCCATGTAGGGGGCTATCTTGCTGGTATAACCTACATGAAGTGGACTGTGCAGGGTTAGATATGAAAGCGTCCAGTATCCAGCTGACTCTGTTTGAAGTATAGCCACAGTACTGTGGCAAGAGATGTTTTAAATCAAAGGAACAGAAAAGCACCATGGAGGGAGCACTCTTTTGTTCCTGGAGGTTTGTATTCCTGGAGATACTCCTTGGAAGCCAGGCTTTTCCTTCTAAAATTTTGATTTCCTGATAGAGAATGAATCGCCCTTTTCACCATTTGGAGAGACTCAGAAACAGAGATTATGGGACAGTGGCACAAAGTATAGTCCCCTCTTGCCACAGTAGCCAGCACCTGGGGGGAGGTGGAGTGGTGGTGGTGGTACTTATTATTTGTAGGATTGGAATGAGGAGCAGCAACAGCAACCAGCTTAAATAATAAGTCATATAGTGTCACACCTGGAGAGTGCAGCCTAGAGCAGTACTCAGCAAACTATGGGCCAAGTCAGACCCGTCACCATTTTGGTATAGCCTGTGAGCTGAGAAAAGTTTTTACATTTTTAAATGTTTGGGAAAAAATCAAAAGAAAAATAACATTTTATGACGTGAAAATTATATGAAATTCAAATAACAGCGTTCATACACAAAGTTTTATTGGAACACAGCCATGCTCATTTATGTGTTGTCTATGGCTCTTTTCATGCTACAATGGCAGAACTGCGTAGCTGTGGCAGAGACCTCTGGACCACAAAGCCTAAAACATTTAATCTCTCGCCCTTTACAGAACAAGTTTGCCTAAGCCTGTTCTAGAGGGAAAAGGAGGTTTGTGAGATAAAAAAATGGGTGAAGTTAAAGATCTAGGTATATTCTGTACTACTTTTATGATTCAAAATTAACTACTTGGTAAAATGATTTTGTTTACAAATAACTCTATATTGTTTAAGTCCTCAATTAAAAAAGCCCAGTCATTTATTTCATTGTGTGCTGGTTAATGTTATGTGGCAACTTGGCTCTGCCATGATTCCGGTATTGTATAATTGTCCTCCATTTTGAGATCTGATGTAGTTGTCCTCCATTTTATGGTATTGTGTAATTCTCCTCTATTTTACGTGTTGTAAATTCTAAACCTCTGTATGTTAATCATGTAGGGTTAGTGTGGGGTATATCCTGAGTCACAGCCTTACGAAAGGGTATGACACAAGACACAGTCTTACTCAAGTCAAATCCTTACTCAAGTCATTGCCTTTATTCATCACCTTTACTCAAGTCACACCCTTACTCAAGTCACCACCTTATCTGATGTAAAGGGAGTTTCCTTGAGGGTGTGGACTGTGGCAAAGCTCTCACTCTGGATCATGTATCCAGATTGTGATCATCTGACCTATAGTACTTGGGACTTGAGCTAGCAGCCTGTCATCTGATCTGCCAATTTCAGGATTTTCCTGCTTCTGCAGCCCTGTGATCCAGTAGACTGCCATCAACTGACCTACTGATTTTGGGATTTGCCAGCATCTGCAGCCCCATGAGCCAAAAACCTGTCATCACACCTGCCAATTGCGGGTTCATCAGCCCCTGCAACCATGTGAGTTAGGAGAAGCCTCCAGCCCTGGCGCCTGACCCATAGATTGGGGACTTGCCAGCCTCCACACCCATGTGAGACATTTCCTTGAGATAAATCTCTCTCTATATATATAAATGCTAAATGCTTCACTGGTTTTGCTTCTCTAGAGAACCCAGCCTAAGGCACATGTTTGCCATAGAAATACCAGGATTACAGAAAGTAGTGTCTAGGTTAGAATGGGACACACATGATTTAAATCTACCCGGACTTCTATCCTCCTGATGGAGATGATGAGATGACCTCCCCTAAAAGTGATATTTTTCTGCATTGCTATCATCTTCTGAGCAGGAGATAGAATAGCAATGCTTTTCCTCTGTTTCCAAGAAGAATAGGTCTAATTCTCTGAACTTTAGGGTATCCTTTTGTCATGGATCACAGCTTGTAGTTTGTTATGAGTTATGTTTTGAGACATAAGAAAGTAGTTATGAGACACATGAAATGTCACATATGAAGTATTTATAAGCTAATTAAGTATAATTTTTTAACAAATTCAAGACTATCACGTTTTAAGTGAATTAATTTTAGCTTTTAGTATGGAAATATTATTTGGGTTTGAGAGGAGAGCCAGATATCGTGCCCATTAGCACCTTTGTTGTGTGACCAATAGAAAAGCTAATATTCATGGTAGTGAGCTCATTAGCCTACTCTTTTATTAATGAAGCGGGAGAATATAGAATCATTCCTACTTGAAGTTCAGGCAGGTAGACATTGCATATGTCTTTCTTCTTCAGTGCATACATTTTGACTGATGATTGTGGATATAAGCAGATTCACACAAGTGGACATTCTTTGGGAAGATACCTATATAAGGACTTCTTTTTTTCTTCTTGATTTATTTTTCTAGAGCTATTTAATTTCAGTACATGAGGACACATGAATAGTCAGCATGGCAAAATTGCCTGTCATTCAGATTCTTATGGAAGGCTTCCTAATTGCTTGTCAATTAAAGCTCCTGGCCTCAAGGTTTTACTTTCTAATAGGTGGGACATGAACAAGTAACATAAAATTAGGAATCTAAGGGGAAATGTGGATGATTTCCTTTCTTTTATTCAGAGATTTCATAATCATTCATTATGCCTTATAGTTTACAATTAAAAGAATAATGGAAATCCCTAGTATTAGAGTTAGAAATAATTATTGATAAATTTAGTTTCATACATTATTCATCAATAAATTGAGAGTAGGTAAAGGCGTTGATTATAAATTTAGATTCAAGTTATTAATAAAGTTTTGGAACCCTTAAATGCAGAGAGAATTTTAGTCTCAGGGATACTTATCAAATACTGTATAATGCTTGATATAATCAAGTAATCATCACAAGTAATTTTTAAAAAAATAAAGCTATAATAAACATCACATCATTATGTCATGGAAAGTGAGAACTTTGACCTTGTAGTCAATAGTCATGTCCTCTAAAATGACATTTTATTTGTTGGATTTATTTAAATATTATCGATTTTTTAATTTTGGAAAATACTACATGAAATTAGAAAGAAGAAAATTAAGTTTTAATCATAACAACGTGACCGCAAGGGTGAAATCATAGAAAAGAGAAGAAATATATGGCTAGATGAGCTATGAGTACCCAAAGTTTATTTATGAGAGCATAAGGTAAACTGCATGACTCTAAAAGAAAAGTAGGATGTAGAATTGGATCACTGAAATATATAATTCACACTAAAAATTGAACCAAAAAACAAAAACTATTATTCTGTCTAAATTAGGTGCTTTCAAACTATAGCTCTTGGACCAAATCTGGTTCATGTTCTGTTTTTGTAATTAAAGCTTCATTGAAACACAGACATGCTTAGTCCTTAACATATTGTCTGTGACTCCTTTCACCTATAACAGAGGTAAGCCATAGAGATCATATGACCTGCAGAGCCTAAGAGATATACTATCTGGGCCTTTATAAAAATGATTGCTAACACCTGGTCTAAAATATCCAGTTAGTTGCCTTTATTCTCTATTTGGCTTCATTGGGAAAGTTTTGGCTCTCCCAAATATATTCTATTCATTATCATAAGTGTTGATTTAACAATTCAGATTTCTCGGGATTATCTTTATTCAGTGTTAATAACAATCACTATCTTGGGAACTATAGAAATATTATTAAGAATTAAAAAAGGAAAAGATAGAAATTTAATTCAAAAATGAGCTAAGGATATAAAATAGGCAATTCACAAATGAGGAAACCATAACATCTATCAAATTTGTGGAGAGATTCTCAACATCATTAGTAATCAGAAGTTGCAAATTAAACAAAAATGGAATATAATTTTATACCTTTTAGATTGGTAAAAATTAGAAAAGTGATATTATCAAGTGTTTGAACTGATACAGGCAAACAAGAGTCTTCCTCTCCTGCCTCATGCAGTTGAACAAGTTCTGAATTGAGCAAGCTCACAGCAACTAGTGAATTTAAGCCTTGGTGGCATGGCGATTAAGAGCCACGACTGCTAACCAAAAGGTTGACAGTTTGAATCCACCAGGTGCTCCTTGGAAATCCTATGCGGCAGTTTTACTCTGTCCTATAGGGTCACTATGAGTTGGAATCAACTTGACAGCAACAAGTTTTATACATATTTTATTTCAAAGATGTACTTCTGAATGCTTACTACAGAAATATATATACATATATATGTATGTATATATATACACGCATAGATAGATATCACACAGGTCCATGAAAGGGGAAATAACACAAGAGAAGGAGCTTGCATGGGTTAATGGTCAAGTGAGTCATAATTTTAACTCAACTCTCTGCACCTTAGGTCCAAAATCAAAGCAAAACAATAACTATAAAACAAACAGGAAAACTCAACCAGAAACCACCCTAAAATAAATGTTACTGTGAGGGACTTTAGTCTAATACCAGCTAGGAAATGACGTATTCTTTACTTTCTTAGTATCAGTATTTTATTAGGAGCTTTGTTTGATTGCAGCAGCCCAGTCACTTGATTTTTTTTATCCTAAGCTAGAGACATTCATGCCCAGAATACATAATCCCCTACGATTTTTGTCCTGTTTTTATAAAAAGAATTTTTAGTTGAAATATAATATGTAGCTTTTTCTGACTGGCTTCTTTCACTTAGCAATATGCGTTTAAGGTTCTTCCATGTCTTTTTGTAGTTTGATAGCTCATTTCTGTTTATCACTGAAAAATACTCCATTGTATGGATGTACCATAGTTTATCCATTCACGTATTGGAGGATATCTTGGTGGCTTCAATTTTTGGCAGATATGAGTAAAACTTCTACAAACATTCATAGGAAGGTTTTTGTTTGGACATACGTTTTCAACTCATGCTTGCTGGATCATATGGTACGTCTGTATTTAGCTTTAAAAGAAACTGACATACTATCTTCCAAAGTGGCTATACTATTTTGCATTCCCACCAGAAGTGGATAAGAGTTTCTGGTGCTCCTCATCCTTGCCAGCAGTGTTGTCAGTGTTTTGGATTCTAGCCATACAATAGGTGTGTTGCTATGAGTAGGAATCCACTCAACGGCAACGGGTAATAGGTGTGTAGCAATATCTCGTTTTAATTTCTAATTCCGTAATGACATATGATGTTGGACATCTTTTCATATGCTTATTTCAACTATATGACATTCTGGAAAAGGCAAAACTATAGAGAAGATAAAAAAAATCAATGGTTGCCAAGGGTTCAGGAGCTGGGGAGCAGAGAGGAATAGGTGAAATGCAGGACCTTTTTAGAACATTGAAACTGTTCTGTATGTTTCTGTAATAGTAACCATAAGGCATATGTGTTTATCAAAACCTGTAGAACAGGTCAACACAAAGAATGAACCCTAATGTACCTATGGACTTTAATTAATAATAATGTATCAATACTGGTTTATCAGTTATAACAACTGTACCATACTAATGCAAGACGTTAGTAATCAGAGAAACTGTGCAGAAGAGGGGGTATGTGGGAAGTCTGTAATTCCTGTGCAATTTTTCTGTAAACCTAAAATGGATCTAAAACAGCAAGCATATTATTTAAAAAAAAAATAATAATTTTTAAAGTTAATCCTCTCCACTTAACCCCTCCAATTATAAATAAGTTTAACATTTTAATATAAGTTCTTCTAGAATAGAGAGAAAACCCAGACTCGTTCAGTTCTTCTTCTGTTTGTCCATTTTAGGCTATGTAATCTTTCTTAGAATTATGCTGTAATTCTTGCAAATTCCTTTGCAAAAAAAAAAAGAGAGAGAAGTTTTTTTTTTTGTTTGTTTGTTTTTTTACTTTGGAAGACTGTGATGCTATAGGGAAGGGAGCATAGCCCTACTTCGTATTTATTTGTCATAAACCCCACCTGAGAACTTCCCAAAGTGAAGTGATCGTGGATTATCCATTCCTCAGTATACCCTTCCATTTTGTTCACAAAGTAGCCCACACGCACACTCATGCGCATAGCCATTTGAATAAATACAGTCCATTTCACATAGACAGAGGAGTGCCTGGTTCTAAGGCAGAGATTCATTGGCCCATATTCCCTAGTTTCAAGGGCAATCTGCATCCGGTAACCCTTTTACTTCTTAATGATTACTTTATGTGTTGGTGTTCTTTTGGAGCAACCTTCCTGCCTGTTATGCTTGGTGAACTCTGCCTTTTTCACAGTGTGTGAAGCGAAGCTCTCTCAAGTCATGGCAGTTGGCTTTTTTGAATACATTTCCAGAAATAAGTATTATTGGTTTGACCCTGTTAGAAGCAAGAACTAAGGTCCGCATGTGGTAAATTGTGGCAGATAAAGGCAACAGGATTAGTCTAGAATTCTATCTACCAAAATCCAAAGAAAGCCTTCTAGAACTTCCAGGAATGATAATTGTTTCAATAGGACTACCTTAGGAGAATCTGGATGAATATATAATGACTTGGTTTTTTTCTGAATCTTAGAAAGAATATTTAAAGGAACTTGATCCACCAACTTCAGATGTTTACAGTCTCTCTGCACCACCTCTAGGTTTTTGTTATCATACCATTTTTAGGGGTTCCCCTGTCCAGTAGAGGAGCCCTGGTGGCACAGTGGTTAAGAGCTCAGCTGCTAACCGAAAGGTCAGTGGTTCGAACCCACCAGCCACTTCTCAGGAGAAAGATACAGCAGTCTGCTTCCATAAAGATTACAGCTTTGGGATCCTATGAGGCAGCTCTACTCTGTCCTGTAGGGTTGTTATGAGATGGAATGAACTCAACGGCAACAGATTTGGCTTTTTGGTTTGGTTTCCGTCCAGTAATGAATCATGTGACAATTAATTAACAAAGCAGGAACAAAGTAATTATCATGCACAGCTAACAAATTGAGAAACTGTTGCGACCTCATATTGCATTCCATTTCCTTGCTGCTCGATCTTAACCCTGCTTCATGAGCAGTCACATCCCTGCAATTGCAAATATGACTCGCCTGCATTTCTAAGTGCTTCCAAGGGGGCATTTTCTACTTTTCTGTATCTCGCAAACTTAAACATAGCCAACAAGGTTATCATTTCATAGCTGTTGAAATGGTGCCATTCATCTGCTTTGATGTAATTTTACATAGTCCAAACCATAGCTGTGCATAACAATTTCATTGATATTCTGTCAAATGTCACAAGCTTTCAAGTTCAGTACCTACACAGTTATTGCATTGAAGCTGGAGATTACCTGAAAATCGTCTTATCAGGTGCTTCTTCCCATTAGGTATAAAGAAGATATGGAGGGCAAAGGAGGGGCCCCTGCCCCTTTCATGTGTATGGTAAAAAAAGATTTCGAAAGACTAGCCAAACCAAAAACCAAACCCACTATTGTCAAGTCAATTTCGACACATAGTGACCCTATAGGACAGAATAGAACTGCCCCATAGGGTTTCCAAGACTGTAATCTTTACGGGAGCAGACCGCCACATCTTTCTTCCACAGAGCAGCTGGTGGGTTCAAACCACCGACCTTTCCGTTAGCAGCTGAGCGTTTAACCATTGCGCCACTAGGGGTCTGTTTAAAAGGCCAGCAGTGTTCCAAAATAATGATTGCAACTTATTTATTTTGGCAACTCACTGCCTAGCTGGATATCTGGCTGTTTTCTCACATTTCTGGAAAAACGAATACATGAATGAAATGAATGAAAATTCCTGCTATCAGTCAGCCAATCATGGCTTAGTAACCATTGACCTCAGGGTCCTCTACCAAGCATTTTATATAGGCGAATATAAAAGAAATATACAAAATATAGAAGAAGTTTCTGGTAGTATGTGTAGTGGTTAGGAACACAGAGTCAGGCAAATCACAGTTATTAATCTGGACTATGCCATTTTTTATTCATGTGACCTGATACAAACAAACAACTCTTATTCAACTCTTATTTTGTACCAGGAACTGTTTAAGAGGTTTATGTGCATACACTTATTTAATCTCCAAAACAACTATATGAGATAAGTATTATTATCATCATCATTTCAGTTATACGATGAAGAAGCAAGGCCCAGAGAGCTTAAGTAAGTTGCTCAGGTAATAACTAGCAAAGCTGGGAACTGAATCCAGTCCTTGCTCTTAACCAAAATGATTAACAACTGACTCTCTGTTATAATGTGAACTCTCAAGCAAGTGAACATTTCTAAGCCTTGCTTTACAAAGAAACTGGGAATCATCACACCTATCTTACAGTGGCGTCACTAGGGGGGTGTGAGGGGTGTGGATAGCACTCCTTGACCCTGTCAGAGGGGGCGACACCAAAATGACCCCAGGGTCCACAGTCCTGGTGGTGGATGGGCCAATGCTGCTGGGAGGGAACTGTCAAAGCAGTGGCATCGCTAAGGCTGGTGTCACCCAACACTTAGTTTAGTAACTTGACCCCGGCTCCCCACCCTTCATCTTCCCAAGTCACTAGGCGCTCGGCCCTGTGCAGGAGTGGGGCTGGACCAGGCGGCTCCACCCACCAAGGGGGGTTCACTGGCTCACCTTGCCCACCCCAGGAGGGGGTGGGTTATGACACCATGAGTTACTGCACTGGGTGACACCAACCCTAGTGACCCCACTGCTATCTTACAGGGTTGATTCCCCACCAATGCACCTTATGTATAGCCACCACCAGTCTTTCAGTGGAGGCTTAGTGTGTTGCTATGATGCTGAATAGGTTTCAGCAGAGATTCCAGACTAAGACAGACTAGTCTATGCAAGATCATGAAGATGGCGCAGGACTGGGTAGTGTTTTTTCAGTTGTGCATGGCGTCGCCATGAGTCAGGGGCCTACTAAACAGCAACTAACAGCAGTGAATAACAGGCTTGGTATGAGAATTACGTTAGGTATTTCTCAAGGAACAAAATGTCCTCATGTCCCAAGAGATTGTAGATATATTTTTATCAATAATTCACATTTCCTGTATTCTTACTTTCATTTGGTAACTCGGGGCCTTCAGATCTCTACAAAGTCACTCCTCTACCCACTGGAATTTATGGAAGTCCTCAGTTCTGACTCACATGACTTAATGAACCTGCCTTCAAGTGGAGCTACACCCCCTTTCTTCCTCTTTTCTCCAGCACCTCCTTATCAGTGCACTATTTTCATGGAAATCCTTGGGGAAGACTCTCGAGTGCTACAGCTGATGGCATCATCTTGAACATGCCAGCATTTGTGCCAAGGATATTGTCTCTAAACATATTCCTGCAGCCAGCAGTCCTGGAAATACCAGGGGAATGCAGGGTCCCATGCAAATACAGTGAGCATCTCTCTGCTATAGTTTGGTCTGCAACGTGATGCTTCAGGTCCTGAGTTACAGCATTACCACAAAGTCTTATGAAGACTATTCCTTGAGCTTCTCCCCAAAACCCATTTCCTTTTGGGGCTTAAAACATATTCAAGGATCTGGGCAAGGTAACAACATTCTTCCTTCCCATTCAGTGGTCTCCTAGAATCTCCAGAGTAGGCACATTCATACACAAACCACCTCACTCAGCTTTCAGACAAAAACCAAAAGTCCTCAGGAGGATCAACTCATGCAAATAGATACTATAGATACTTGTGGTACTACAGACAACTAGTCACCAGCAGATACATTCAGACCAGGACCAGATAGACACAGGGCACTTTTTATAGTAAATATTCATTTTCTCTATTGTGTTGTTTGTTTGTTTCATTTTGTTGTGTTTTAGGTGAAAGTTTACAGCACAAATTAGTTTTTCATTCAAAAATTTATACACAAATTGTTTTGTGACTTTGGTTGCAATCCCCACACTGTGTCAGTACTCTCCCCCTTCCCCTTTCCACCCTGAATTCTCCTTGTCCATTTGTCCAGTTTTCCTGTCCCTTCTTGCCGTCTCATCTTTGCTTTTGGGCAGGTGTTGCCTATATAGTCTCATACACTTTATTGAACTAAGAAGCTCGTTCCTCAACTGTATTATTGTTTGCTTTATAGGACTACCTAATCTTTGGCTGAAAGGTGGACTTCGGGAGAGGCTTCAGTTCTGAGTTAGCAAGGTGTCTGGGGACCATAGTCTCCGGGGTTCCTCCAGTCTCTGTCAGACCAGAAAGTCTGGTCTTTTTTTGTGAATTTGAATGTTGTTGTACATTTTTCTCCCTCTCTGTCCGGGACCCTCTATTGTGATCCCTGTCAGAGTGGTGGGTGGTGGTAGGCAGGCACCATCTAGTTATTCTGGGATCAGGCTGGTGTAGGCTGTGGTTCGTGTGGTCTATTAGTCATTTGGACTAATATTTTTATTGTGGCTTTGGTTTTCTTCAGTCTCCCTTGCTCTGAACGTGATAGGACCAATAGATGTATCTTACATGGCTGCTCGCAAGCTTTCATGACCCCAGACACTACTCACAAAAGTAGGATGTAGAACACTTTCTTTATGAACTATGTTATTCTAATTGACCTAGATGATCCCCCGAGACCATGGTCCCCAGTCATCAGCCCCAGTAACTTGGTTCCTAAAGGTGTTTATATGGGTCTAGGAAGCTCCTATGACTTTGCATTGGTCAAGTTGTGCTGCCTTCTCCTATACTGTGTGTTGTCTTTCCCTTTGAGAAAGTGTATTTATCTACTATTTAGTGTTTTTCCCTCCCCACCCTTCCCTTTCCTCGTAACCATCAAAGCTGTTTATTTCTGCATGTAAGCCTTTTCTTGAGTTTTTATAATAGTGGTCTCATACAATATTTGTCCTTTTTTGATTGATCTTATTTCACTCAGCATAATGCCCTCCATATTTATGCATGTGGTTCTCTTTTTACTCTTTTAAAGAAGTCTTTTTGATGATCATACACATTTAATTTTCAGGCACTCCTGGTTATCTAGCTTATCTTCTGGTATTTGTGCATTGTTAGCTATGGTTTGTATTGCATTTATGCCATGTATTAGGGCCCCTAGCATTGTCCCTACTTTTTCTTCCAAGACCTTTACCGTTTTAAGTTTTATATTTAGGTCTTTGATCCATTTGGAGTTAGTTTTTGTGTATGGTGTGAGGTATGAGTCCTGTTTCATTTTTTTACAGATGGACATCCAGTTTTACCAGCACCATTTGTTAAAAAGACTGTCTTTTCCCCATTTAATGGACTTTGATCCTTTGTCAGAAACCCTGGTGGTGTAGTGGTTAAGAGCTATGGCTGCTAACCAAAAGGTCAGCAGTTTGAATCCAGCAGATGTTCCTTAGAAACTCTATGGGCATTTCTACTCTGTCCTATAGGGTTGCTATGAGTCAGAATTGACCCAGCGGCAACGGGTTTGGGTTTTTTTTTTTTTTTGGTTTGGTTCTTTGTCAAAGAGCAGCTGACCATAGGTTGATGGATTTATGTCTGTGTTCTCAATTATGTTCCACTGGTCTATGTATATATCATTGTACCAGTACCAGGTTGTTATGACTACCATGGCTGAATCGTAGCTTCTGAGATCAGGTAGTATGAAGCCTCCTACTTTGTTCTTATTCTTCAATTATGCTTTGCTTATCTGGGGCATTTCTCCTTTCCATATAAAGTTGGTGATTAGTTTCTCCATCTTCTTAAAGAATACTGTTGGTATTTGGATTAGGATTATATCTATAGATTGCTTTGGGTAGGATTGACATTTTCACAACGTTGTCTTCCTATCCATGAGCATGGTATGTTTTTTTCATTTATGTAGGTCTCTTTTGGTTTCTTGCAATAGTGTTTTATAGATTTCTTTTTATAGGTCTTTTACACCCCTGGTTAGATTTATTCCTAAGAAATTTGTCTTTTTAAGGGTTATTATAAATGGTATTGTTTCTCCTGATTTCCTTTTCATAGTTCTCTTTGTTGGTGTATAGGAATCCAACTGCTTTTTGTATGTTTATCTTGTATCCTGATACTCTGCTAAATCTTTCTATTAGTTCCGGTAGTTTTCTGGTGGATTCTATGGAGTTCTTTATGTATAGGATCATATCATTTGTGAATAGGGATAATTTTACTTCTTCCTTTCCTATTTGGGTGCCCTTTAGTTTTATTGCTTTATTGCTGTAGCTAGGAATTCCAGCACAATGTTAAATTGTTCTTAGGTTGTTAGGTGCTATCGAGTCAGTTTCCTACTCATAGCTATCCTATGTACAACAGAACAAAACACTGCTCAGTCCTGCACCATCTTCACAATTGTTGCTATGTTTTAGCCCATTGTTGCAGCCACTGTGTCAATCCATCTCATTGAGTGTCTTCCTCTTTTTCAATGACCCTCTACTCTACCATGCCCACATGTCTGTCAGTTTGTCATACTGTGGGGGCTTGCTATGCCACCAGTATTCGTATACCAGCAAGGTCACCAATGGCAAACAGGTTTCAGCTGAACTTCCAGCCTAAGACATACTAGGACCCAGAAGTCTACTTCTGAAAAGAATTAGCCAGTGAAAACCTTATGAATAGCAGCGGAACATTGTCTGATACAGTGTCAGAAAATGAGCCCCTCAGGTTGGAAGGCACTCAAAAAATGACTGGGGAAGAGCTGCCTCCTCAAAGTAGAGTCGACCTTAATGACGTGGATGGAGTCAAGCCTTCAAGACCTTCATTTGCTGATGTGGCATGACTCAAAATGAGAAGAAACAGCTGTAAACATCCATTAATAATTGGAACATGGAATGTACAAAGTATAAATCTAGGAAAATTGGAAAAGGTCAAAAATTAAATGGAATGCATAAACATTGATATCCTAGGTATTAGTGAGCTGAAATGGACTGGTATTGGCCATTTTGAATCAGACAATCATATGGTCTACTATGCCAGGAATGACAACTTGAAGAGGAATGGCATTGCATTCATCATCAAAAAGACCATTTCAAAATCTATTCTGAAGTACAATGCTGTCAGTGATAGGATCATATCCGTACACTTATACAAGGAATACCAGTTAATACAAATAGTATTCGAATTTACTCACCAACCACTAAGGCCAAAGATGAAGAAACTGAAGATTTTTACCATCTTCTGCAGTCTGAAATTGATCGAACATGCAATCAGGATGCATTGATAATTACTGGTGATTGGAACGCGAAAGTTGGAAACGAAAGATTGGTAGCTGGAAAATATGGTCTTAGTGATATAAAGGATGCCGGTGATTGCATGATAGAATTTTGCAAGACCAACGACTTCCTCATTGAAAATACCTTTTTTCACTAACATTAATGGCGACTATACACATGGATCTCATCGGATAGAATACACAGGAATCAAATTGACTACATCTGTGGAAAGAGATGATGGAAAAGCTCAATATCATCAGACAGAATAAGACCAGGGGCCGACTGCAGAACAGACCATCAATTGCTCCTATGCAAGTTCAAGTTGAAACAAAGAATATTAGAAAAAGCCCACAAGAACTAAAGTACAACCTAGAGTATAACCCACCTGAATTTAGAGACCATCTCGAGAATAGATTTGATGCATTGAACACTAATGACCAAAGACCAGACGAGTAGTGGAATGACATCAAGGACATCATACATGAAGAAAGCAAGAGGTCATTAAAAAGGAAGGAAAGAAAAAAGCAAAATGGATGTCAGAAGAGACTCTGAAACTTGCTCTTTAACGTCGAGTCACTAAAGCAAAAGGAAGAAATGATGAAGTAAAAGAACTGAGCAGAAGATTTCAAAGGGTGGCTCGAGAAGATAAAGTAAAGCATTATAATGGAATGTGCAAGAGCTAGAGATAGAAAACAAAAAGGGAAGAACACTCGACATTTCTCAAGCTGAAAGAACTGAAGAAAAAATTTAAGCCTTGAGTGGCAATGGTGAAGGATTCTATGGGGAAAATATTAAACGACGTGGGAAGCATCAAAAGAAGATGGAAAGAATACACAGGGTCATTATACCAAAAAGAATTGGTAGACGTTCAACCATTTCAAGAGGTAGCATATGATTGGGAACCAACGGTACTGAAGGAAGAATTCCAAGCTGCACTGATGGCATTTGTGGAAAACAAGGCTCCAGGAACTGATTGAATATAAACTGAGATTTTTCAATAAACGGATGCAGCGCTTGAAGTGTTTACTCGTCTACGACAAGAAATTTTGAAGACAGGTACCTGGCCAATGGACTGAAAGAGTTCCATATTTATGCCTATTCCCAAGAAAGGGGATCCAACCAAATGCAGAAATTATCGGGCAATATCATTAATATCACATGCAAGTAAAATTTTGCTGAAAATCATTCAAAAGCAGCTGCAGCAGTGCATCAGCAGGGAACTGCCAGAAATTCAGGTAGGATTCAGAAGAGGATGTGGAACCAGGGATATCATTGCTGATGTCAGATGGATCCTGGCTGAAAGCAGAGAATACCAAAAAGATGTTTACCTGTGTTTTATTGACTATGCAAAGGCATTCAACTGTGTAGATCATAACAAATTATGGATAACATTGTGAGAATGGGAATTCCAGAATACTTAATTGTGCTCATGAGGAACCTGTACATAGATCAAGAGGCATTTGTTGGGACAGAACAAGGAGATAATTCATGATTTAAAGTCAGGAAAGGTGTGCATCAGGGTTGTATCCTTTCACCATACCTATTGAATCTGTATGCTAAGCAAATCATCCAAGAAGCTGGACATTATGAAGAAGAACGGGGCATCAGGATTGGAGGAAGATTCATTAACAACCTGCGTTATGTAGATGACACAACCTTGCTTGCTGAAAGTGAAGAGGACTTGAGGCGCTTACTGCTGGAGATCAAAGACTACGCCCTTCAGTATGGATTACACCTGAAAATAAAGAAAACAAAAATCCTCACAACTGGACCAATAAGCAACATCATGATAAACAGAGAAAAGACTGAAGTTGTCAAGGATTTAATTTTACCTGAATCCACAATCAGTATCCATGGAAGCAGCAGTCAAGAAATCAAAAGACGCATTGCATTGAGCAAATTTCCTGCAAAAGACCTCTTTCAAGTGTTGAAAAGCAAAGATGTCACCTTGAAAACTAAGGTGTTCCTGACCCAAGCCATGATATTTTAATCGCATCATATGCATGCGAAAGCTGGACAATGAATAAGGAAGACTGGAGAAGAATTGACATCTTTTAATTGTGGCATTGACAAAGCATATTGAATATACCACAAAATGCCAAAAGAACGAACAGGTCTGTCTTAAAAGAAGTACAGACAGAATGCTCCTTAGAAGCAAGGATGGCGAGACTACACCTTACATACTTTGGACACGTTGTCAGGAAGATCAGTAGCTGGAGAAGTGCATCATGCTTGGTAAAGTACAGGGTCAGCGAAAAAGAGGAAGACCCTCAAAGAGATGGACTGATACAGTGGCTGCAACAATGGGCTTGAGCATAGCAACAATTGTGAACATCACGCAGGACCGGGCAGTGTTTCTGTAGTACATAAGGTCGCTATGAGTTGGAACCAACTTGACGGCACCTAACAACAACAACTACTTTACCGAGCATGATGTCCTTCTCTAGGGACTGCTCTCTCCTGATAACATGCCCAAAGTATGTGAGAAGAAGTCTCACCATCCTTGTTTCTAATGAGCATTCTGGCTGTACTTCTTCCAAGACATATTTGTTCATTTTTCTGGCAGTCCATGGTATATTCAATATTCTTCACCAATACCATAATTTGAAGGCATCAATTCTTCTTCAGTCTTTCTTATTCATTGTCCAGCTTTCACATGCATATGAGGTGATTGCAAACTATGGCTTGGGTCAGGTGAACCTTAGTTCTTAAAGTGACATCTTTGCTTTTTAACACTTTAACATTCTTCGTTAAGCATAACAACGAATGTTAAACAGGAGTGGTGATAAAGGCATTCTTGTCTTGTTCCCGTTCTCAGGGGGAATGCTTTCAGCCTCACTTCATTGAGAATGATGTTGGCCATTGGTTTTGTATAGATGTCGTTTATTATGTTGAGGATTTTCCCTTCTATTCCTATTTTATTGAGAGTTTTTATCAGAAATGAGTGTTGAACTTTATAAAATGTCTTTTCTGCATAGATTGAGATGGTCATGTGGTTCTTTTCTTTTGTTTTATGTATGTGGTGGATTACGTTGATTGATTTTCTAATGTTGAAACATCCTCGCATATTTGATATGAATTCCACTTGGTCATGGTGTATTACTTTTTTTTTTGATAGGATGCTGAATTCTATTGGCTAACATTTTGTTGAGAGATTTTGCAAGTCTATTCACGAGAGATAGTAGTCTGTTTTTTTGTTTGTTTGTTTGTTTTTTTGTGATATCTTTGCCTGGCTTCATAGAATGAATTCGGGAGTATTCCTTTCTTTTCTTGAGTAGTACTGGTGTGAGCTCTTCTCTGAACGTTTGGTAGAATTCTCCAGTGAAGCTGTCCAAGCCAGGGCTTTTTTTTGTTGTTGTTGGGAATTTTTTTATTACTTCTTCAATGGCTTCTCTTGTTATGGGTCTGTTCAGATTTTCTATCTCAGTTTATGTTAATTTAGATAGGTAGTGTGTTTCTAGAAATTTGTCCATTTCCTCTAGGTTCTCAAATTTGTTGGAGTACAATTTTTTGTAGTATTCTGTTATGATCCTTTTTGTTTCAGTGGGGTCTGTTGTTATGTACCCCATCTTATTTCTTATGTGGGCTATTTGCTTCCCCTCCTGTTTTTATTTTGTCAGTTTGGCCAATGGTTGTCAATTTTGCTGATCTTTTCAAAGAACAATCTTGTGGACTTATTGTTTCTGTTGTTTTTCTGTTTCCTATTTCTTTTATTTCTGCTCTAATCTTTATTATTCCCTTTCTTCTGGTGGCTGTGGGCTTCTTTTGCTGTTCTCTCTCTATTTGCTTAAATTGTAGGGCTAATGTTTTGATTTTGGCCCATTCTTCTTTTTTGATGTATGTATTTATTCCTATAAGTTGACCTCTGAGCGCTGCCTTTGTTGTGTCCCAAAGGGCTTGATTCTAGGAATTTTTTTATTCACTCTTTGATTTCTTTTATTACCCAGTTGTTTTTAAGCAAGATGTTATTCAGCTTCTGGGTATTTGATTTTCCTGTATTCGATTTTTTTCCTTGTTCTTCCTTTTATCGATTTCTTCTTTTATGGTGTTGTGATCAGAGAGAATGCTTTGTATTATTTCAATGTTTTGGATTTTATTGATAGTTGCTTTGTGGCCTAAAACGTGGTCTGTTCTGGAGAATGTTCCACATGCATTGGAAAAGAACGCATTGTTTGCTGCTCTTGGATGGAGTGTTCTATATATGTTAATGAGGTCAAGTTGTTGATTTTGGCCTTTAGATCTTCTGTATCATTGTTGAGATCCTTTCTAGATGTTCTGCCCTTTACCAAGAGTGATGTGTTGAAGTCTCCTACTATTACTGTGGAACTGTCTGTTTCTCTTTTCAGTGCTATTAGAGTTTGTTTTACGTGTTTTGGAGCCCTGTCATTGGATGCATAGATATTTATTAAGGTTATGTCCCTTTAATCATTATAATCATTATATAATGTCCTTTCTGGTCTTTTGTGGTTGATTTTGCCTTAAAGTCTATTTTATCTGAGATTTGTATTGCCACCTCTGCTCTGTTTTGGCTACTGTTTGCTTGATATATATTTTTTCTTTTTGTTTTTAATATATTTATGTCTTTGTGTCTAAGATAGGTCTCATGTAGACAGCATATTGTTGAGATGTGCTTTTTTATCCATTCTGCCTTCTCTGCCTCTTTACAGGTGCATTTAAGCCATTTACATTCAGTATGACTATTAATAAGTATGGGTTTATTGCTGTCATATTGTTGTGCTTTTTCTGTTTGTTTGTTTCTTTTTTTGTTTTGTGGTGTTGACAATTTCTTTTTTTCTCTTGCTTTCCTGTGCTGAGTTCCTTTTGTTTGTGGGCTTTCTTTTTTTTCTTTCGTTATTACAGATTTTGTGTTTACTGAGATATTATGTTTTTCTTCTTTTTTATCCTGATGAATATGTTTGTTAAGTTTCTTGTGGTTACCTTGAAATTTACCTTTATCTTCCTAAGTTTGATCTAGTCTTCTATTACTTAGTATCACTTTGACTTCCTCTCCATTTGAAAGTTTATACCTACACCGTTTACTCCTTATTTTATGGTTTTGACATTGTCATCATTTACAGATTGACGTCTCTGTAATAAAACGGCTTTGTGAGTTTGTCTTTGTTATCTAGTGCTGCTATAACAGCCACAAGATGGCTTCAACAAACAGTCTAGTGGGCTAGAAGTCTGAATTCAGGGTGTCAGCTCCAGAGGAAGGCTGACTGTCTCTGTCAGCTTTGGAGGAATGTCCTTGTCATCAATCTTCCCCTGGTCCAGGAGCTTCTCTGTGCAGGAACCTCAGGTCCAAAGGACACGCTCTGCTCTCGGTGCTGCTTTCTTTGTGGTGCGAGGTCACCCACTCTCTGCTCACTTCCCTTTCCTTTTGCCTCTTGTAAGATAAAAAGAGGTGCAGGCCACACCCTAGGGAAACTCCCTTTACATTGGATCAGGGATGTGACCTTAGTAAGGGTGTTACAATCCCAATCCAATCCTCTTTAACATAATCTAATCTTGCCTTATTAACCACAGGCAGATATTAGGATTTAAAACACGTAGGAAAATTACAATCACAAAATGGAGAACAACCACACAACACTGGGAATCATGGCCTACCCAAGTTGACACATATTTTTGGGGGACTCAGTTCAATCCATAACAGAGTTCTTTACCTAGGTTGGTCTCTGGCTGATGCTGTCCTATTTCCTAGAGTCCAGTTGTTGCCTAATGTTGTTAGTTCTTTAACTGAAGGACTCCCTTTAATATTTCTTGTAATTTTGGTTTGGTTTTTATGAATTCCTTTAATTTCTGTTTATCTGGAAATGTCTTAATTTTGCCATCATTTTCAAGAGAGAGTTTTGCAGGATATATTATTCTTGGTTGGCAGGCTTTTTTTTTTTTTCAAGGTTTTATATATGTCACCCCATTGCCTTCTTGCCTACATAGTTTCTGCCAAGTAATCAGAACTTAGTCTTATTGTTTCCCCTTTGTGATTTTTTGTTTTTCTCAAGCCACTCTCAGGATTCTTTTTATGTCTTTTGTTTTTGGCAAGTGTGATTATGATATATCTTGGTGACTTTATTTTGGAGTCTATTCTATATGGAGTTCCTTAAGCTTCTTTGATGGTCCATTTTTCATCTTTCATGATATTTGGAAAGTTTTCTACCAGCAAATCTTCAACAATCTTCACTGTGTTTTCCATTTTCTCCCCCTCTTCTGGAACTCCCATCACGTGCAAATTTTGCTCCTGCTTGTGTGCTACATAATTCTTAGTTTTTCTTCATTTTTCTTCATTCTTTTCTCTGGTTTTTCCTCAAAGTGGTGTCCATGGATTTATCTTTAATTTCACTGATTCTGTTTTCCATTGTCTCAGATTTTCCATAAGACTTTCTGTAGAGTTGTCCATTTCTGAAATTTTGTTGTTTATCTTTTGGATTTCTAGTTGCTGTTTTTACATGATTTCTAATTGTTTATTTATTTTTATGTCTTTTTCTTGTATTATTTTCTTGAATTTTTCTATTGCTTTGTCTGTGTTTTCCTTCAGTTTGGCTATTTTTTCAATGGTTTAGTCTGTGTTTTCCTAATCTCTTGGAGAATCCTAAATATCAGTCTTTTGAATTCCATCTTAGGTAGTTCCACTGCATTTTCTTCTACCAGAAGGTCATCTGATTCTTCATTTTGCTTATTTGCTGGAGCCATCTCTTTCTGCTTTTTTAATCTGTTTTGATATTGTCAGCTGTGTCTGAGACATTAGGCTATTTTCTTTATTTATTGATTATATGTTCATTTGTTTTGTCCTGCTTCTCTCTTTCATTTCAATTTGTCACAGCAGGCAGGCCAGGCATGCTTTGTTGTTTGCTCATCTATGGACATGATGGCCCTCACCACCTTGACCAGGTGGACAGGGCAGCAATAGACAGAGCAAGCCAGCTTCACTGTACACTGGCTTGGTGAGGTGGCTGAGGGCCAACTGGGGGGATGTTGTCTGCCTCCTGATGTTGGTCCAGCAGTTTCGGCACATTCACAGCCCCATGCCAGATAGGCATGAGCACCTGAAAGGGAGTGGTATGAGTTCACTTCTCACCATTCAGCAGCTCATCGACTGGTAAGAGGGGAGGGGCAGTGCAGGCCCAGTGTGGCAGTGGGCACATGTGCAGGGGATGCTCTAGCCACAGCAGCATGGCAAGGGCCAGTGGCGGGGGTGGTGGTGGTTACATGTGGGGATAGATGGAGGGAAGAAATAAAAGAGAAAGAAAAAAACGTAGGTGGTGAGTGGGGGTGGAGCGGAACTGGGAGCATGCGGGAAGGAGGAGAGGTGGCATATAGGGCTAGGTGGGGAGGAGAAAGAAAAGGAAGAAAGGGGGAAAAACTGGCACATCAGGAGCCAGCATGAGGAGGGGGGTGAAGGTGGGTGGGACCTGAAGTGGTTTTGGGCAGATGGCTCTCTACCTGCTATGGTGCAGCGTGGCCCAGGAGGAAGGGATGGTGGTGTACAGGGTGGTGTACAGAGCTAGGTGCGGGAGAGAAAGAAAAGAAGGAATGGGGAAAAAATGGCATGGCAGGAGCTGGCAGGCAGGGGTGGGGAGGTCTGGGGTGATGGTGAGCTGGTAGCTCTCTAGCCACATGGCACAGTGTGGCCCATCAGGAATGGGTAGGGGTGGTATACCGGGCTAGGTGGGAGGGAAGAAAGGGGAACAAAAATAGCATGGCAGGAGATGGCAAGTGGGAGCAGGTTTGACCTGGAGTGATGGTGGGCCGGTAGCTCTCTAGCCGAGCTGTGCAGCATGGCCTGCCGGGAAGGAGTGGAGGTAGTGTATGGGGCAGAAGGGTGAGGGGTAGGAAAGCATGTTTCTCTGGTTACTGGGTGCTCTGTCTTCTGTTGGGAGCACTGTGAAGTTGCCTTCCTATACTCCCTGTCTGGGCTCATTGCCGGCTATGATCCCAGATGACGATGCTGTGCTATATTAGTTGGCAGGGGACTTCTCTGTTTCTCTCTTCATTCTCTGTTTTTGTTCAGTTTTGATACAGTCGGGTGTTTGATCTAGTTCTTTATCCCTTCATTCGATGTTTAGGGTTTCAAGACTGACGTTTTTGTCTGTTTTACTTAGTTTTTTGGATCTTTACTGCAGAGAGATGGTGTGATACATCTGTCTAGGGTGCCATGTTGGCTCCATCTCTCTTTATTGTTATTAGAACAGGAAATAGACACTCTAAAGTTAGCTCTCCAACCATATATCAAGTCACTCATTCAGTGATTTTCTTTTTTAAAATATAACCTACAAAATTTACTGCAAGCCAGCAGTTTATAATCTAGTTGAATAGAGGAATAATATATTCAGACATACTAGAAACATTGAAATAGTGAAGAAAATAAATGTGTTAGTGTTATTCATTCATAGATCCAATCACCAAATATGTATTGTAGGCCTACCATGTGCCCACATGGTATTAGGGATTAGGAGTATTGTGATGGATAAAAGAGATGTACTATTTGCCCTTATGGAGCTTAAAGTTTAACGGGAGACAGACAGAAAAAAATACATAACAAGATAAGGAAAGATTATGAAAAGCTCTATGCAGGACGTAAAGAGGGTACAAACTACATGAGTAGGATTTCAGAGACGGAGACCGTCAACACTCTCTCTGGCAGTGTTCCTTAGCACTGACCCTATGACAAGTTGGACCAGAATCATCTAAGGATAAGATAGAGCAGTCTGAGCCCTACTCCCAGAGAGTTTGAAGCCCTGGAAGTGGTATTTCCTGGTGATTTTGATGTGGAGTAGGGTTTGGAAATCCTTAGTACAATAGTCATAGGCGCACTGGTGGCACAGTGGTTAAGTGCTCGTCTGCTAACCAAAAGGTCAGTGGTTTGAATTCACCAGCAGCTCCACAGGAGAAAGATATGACAGTCTGCTCCTGTAAAGATTATAGCCTTGGAAACCCCATAGAACAGTTTTACTCTGTCCAAAATGTTGCTTTGAGTCAGAATTGACTTGACGGCACACAACAGTACGATAGTCAAGAATAGTTGGAAAGACATCATGTACATGGTAAAGTTCAAGTTTTGAAGGATGGAGTAAATTTGAATAGGTGCAGGGCAGCAGTTTTCAAATTTTTTGGTCTTAGGACCCGTTTATGCTCATAAAAATGATTGAAAATGGTGAAGAACTGTTGCGTATCTGAGTTATATCCATCAATATTTAACATAATACAAATTAAAGCTGAGACACTTTTAAATTAACTATTAATACATTAAAATAATAAACCTATAGTATGTTGGCATACATAACATAATTTTTATGAATAAATATCTATATTTTCTAAAATAAATTAGCAAGAGAAATGGGTTGTTTTACATTTTTGCAAATCTCTTTAATGTCTGGCTCAATATAAGACAGCTGGTTTCTCATATCTGTTTCTGCATCCATCTGTTGTGCTGTCACTTGTCATGCAGCCTCTGGAAAACTCCACTGTACACTTGTGAGAGAATGAGAATGAAACAGCAAATGATGTATCATTATTAAAATAGTTTTGATCGCAAAGAACTCTGAACAGCTCTTGGGGATTCTCAGGGGTTCCTGAAGCATATTTTGTGAACCACTGTTGTCATTTTTTTTTTCTTTTTGATCTTGTTAGATGATCTGTATGAGAAAATGCCTCCTAACAGGAGTGGCTATCACCTGTTTAAGGATAATATGATTATCTTGGCTAGAATAGAGTGAAGGATTTATTTCCCTTGCAGCAGATTGTTGCTTTTGGGCATTATTCTCCATTCATGAATGGAATTGTCCCTGTTTTAAAGAGATGTGCATTTCTCTTCCTCGTGTGCTATTGGTAGTTGCTGTTGAGTCAGCCTCAACTCATAGCGACCTTATATATAACAGAACAAAACATTGCCTGATCCCGTACCATCTTCATGATCTTTGGTATGTTTGAGTCCATTGTTGTGGCTATTTTATCAGTACATCCCATTGAGGATTTCTCTTATTTTTGCTGACCCTCAACTTACTGTACATGGTGTCCTTCTCTAGTGATTTGTCTTTCCTGTTGATATGTCCAAAGTAAGCCAGGCAAAATCTTGCCATTCTTGCTTCTAAGGAGTATTCTGGTTGTATTTCTTCTAAGATTGATGTGTTTGTTCTTCTGGCAATCCAGTGTATAGTCAATATTTTTCACTAACACCACAATTTGAGTGTATCAATTCTTTTGCCTTCTTTTTTCATTGTCCAAATTTTGCAATATTTGAGGGGATTGAAAAGACCATGGCTTGGGTCAGGCGCACCTTAGTCAACAAAGTGACATCTTTGCTTTTTAAAACTTTAAAAAGGTCTTTTGCAGCAGATTTGCCCAGTCAAATATGTCATTTGATTTCTTAACTGCTGCTTCCGTGGACGTTGATTGTTGATTGAAGAAGAGTGAAATCATCGACCATTTTAATTTCTTCTCCTTTTATTAGGACGTTGTTTATTGATTCAGTTGTGAGGATTTTCATTTTCTTTATGTTCAGGTGTAATCCATACTGAAGGCTTAGTCTTTGACCTTCGTAAGTAAGTGATTTAAGTCATCTTCACCTTCTGAAAGCAAGGCCGTGTCATCTACGTATCACAGGTTGTTAATGAGTCTTCCCTTAATCCTGATGTTGCATTCTTCTTCATATAGTCCAGCATCTCAGATTATTTGTTCATATAGCTGCAGTGTTTTTATCCCAATCCCTTTATTGTTGTTTTGTTTCTAATTGTAACCTTTGAGAGGGAACATAGCCTAATGATTAAAAACAGAAGCCGGCAAACTCTTTCTGCAAAGGGCCAGTAAAAATTTCAGGCTTTGTGGTCCATATAGTGTCTGTCATAACTACCCAGTGTTGTTGTTGTAGTGTGAAACATCCACACAATATGCAAATCAATGAGTGTGGCTGTCTTCAAATAAAAATTTATTTGTGGACAATGAAAGTTGAATTTTACGTAATTCTCATATGTCATGAAATGTTATTCTCTTTTTAATTTTTTCAACCACTTAAAAATGTAAAAATCATTTTGAACTCATGGGTCATACAAAACCAGGCGGTAAGCTGAATTTGGCTTCTGAGGTTGTAGCTTGCTTTCCATCTAGGAGCATGGGCTTTTTGATCACATTGACAGTCAAACCCAAACTCAACCATTTATTCACTGAGTGATCTTGATCAAGGTAACTCCTCTAAGCCTCTCTTTTCCCATCTTCAGAATGAATAATGATCACTTTATGCGGGTGCACTGAGTTTAATATACACAAAGTATTACTCATAGTACCTGGACCTAATACATGCCCAATTCCTTGTTACAACTACCATAGCTGCTGATTATTTATTTACCAACTTGTGTAATAACATTCTAAGTAACTGACTTTCAACTGAATCCCATCATAAGCTTACTTTTTGAGCATGCATTGAGAGGAAAGACAGTCTGTTATAGGAGAAAGATCTAAACTAGTTGCATATAAATTTGGGAAGGCATTTTTTTCTTTGGGTCTCATTTCCCTCCTTTTAAAAATGAAGTTGTAGGGATGCCAACCAGCTGTAAAATTCTGACTTGCTTGTGTCCTTATTTCCCATCAAAAAGTGAAAATGAAATAATATGGCTGCTCTTCTGGGACACATAGGAATTTTTAAAATATCCCATACAGAAAGAAACTTCAACACTCCAGGTCACTTTAATTAACCAACAAATATAAAGCCCCATGAGACTACGGAAAATTATTGACTCCTCTTCTGTTTTTGGTTGCTTACCCAAGAGGGTTGCAAATATCCCGTATTCTAAATTAACTTTCATGTTTGGGTGAATAGAGCATAGCATGTATTTTATTATATCATATTATATCATAACATATCGTATTATGTCATGTTGTATTTTATTATTCAGTTTGAGTTGAAGTAGCATTCTGGAACAAAGAGATTACAGTTATCTTATTTAAGCATCCTTGTTTAGTAGAAACAGAGATTTCATCAGGCCAACTTAATTTAAATTAGAATTTATTGTGAAAATATTACACATGGAAGGTTCTTATAACTCAAAAACATAGACTTCCTGAGGATCTATTTTATCACATCTTGATTTTGCCTGAGGATCCTCTGAGTTCTTCTCTTACTCACAACTGACTGGTACTCTATATACTATTTATACCAAATCTTGGAAAGGTCCATGTCTACTGGTTTAGTCACTATTGGGCAGAGCCCTTTAAACCAGGCTATATCATGTGTAACCAGATATTCTGTAGATATATTAATTCATTTAATATTTATTGAACATCTACTAGGTACAAGGTACTCTGTTAAACACTGGTAATATAACAGTGAACAAAGCAACAAGACCTTGCTCTATGAAGGGAGGGGGGCGATGAAAATAAGTAAGATAATTTTATTTTCAATTCAAGTCCATACATTGTTCATATTTAGCAGTTCTTCCCTAATATCGTTCTCATCCAGGATACAAAATTTCATTTAGTAGTCATGTCTCCTTAGATTACTCTTGACTGTGACAGTTTCTAAAACTTTCCATGTTATTTGTTTTTTGGCTTAAGACAATACAAATTTATTATTTTATAATCTAGAAGTCAGAACTTTCAAATGGATTTCACTGAGCTAAAACCAAGGCATCGAGAAGGCTGCGTTCCTTCTGAAGGCTCTAGGGGAGAATCTTTCTTTGACTTTTCCAGACTCTAGAAGCTGCCTGCATTTATTGGCTCATGTCTCCATCCTCCATCTTCAAAGCAAATCACTCTGACTCTGGTTCCTTTATCCTATTGCCTTCTCCCTCTTTGATCTCCTTTTTTTTTTTTAATTTTATTGTGCTTTAGGTGAAAGTTTACAGCTCATGTTAATTTCTCATTCAAAAATTTACACACAATTGTTTTGTGACATTGATTGCAATCCCCACTATGTGACAGCACTTTCCCCCTTTCCAACCCAGGCTCCCTGTGACCATTTGTCTACTTCCTGTCCCTTCCTGCCTTCTCGTCCTGCTTTTGGGAAGGAGTTGCCCATTTAGTCTCACATATTTGATTAGACTAAAAAGCAAGTTCCTCATGTGTGTTATTGTTTGTTTTTATAGGCCTGTCTAATCGTTGTCTGAAAAGTGCACTTTGGGAGTGGTTTCATTTGTAAGATAATTTTAGACAGTGATAGCTGCTAGGAAAAGACGAAGAATGAATAATTCTGGGACTACATTAGATAAGATTATCAGGGGAGGCCTCTCTGAGGAGGGAACATTTAAACCAAGATCTGCAGGATATGAAGGAGCCAGCCATGTGAATATGATGGTGATGATGATGATGGCGGCAGTGGTGATAGTGATGGTAATGATGATGATGATAGAAGCAAACATATAGTGATTACTATGGGCAGACATTGCTCTAAGTGTGTTATATACACCAAGTCATTTAATCCTCAGAACAACCCTATGAGACAACCCCTTGTCATTGAGTAAATTCCAACTCGTAGCGACCCTATGGGGCAGAGTAGAACAGCCCCACGGAGTTTCCATGGCTATAATCTTTACAGAAGCAGACTGCCATATCTTTTTTCCTCAGAGCAGCTGGTGGGTTCGAACTGCTGAACTTTTGGTTAGCAGACAAGTGCTTAACCACTGTGCCACCAGGGCCCCTTCTCTATGAGATAGGTAATATTATTAATTGACTTTATAAGAGAGAAATCTAAAAGATGTAGTGGTTAAATCAATTGCTTAATGTCAGAGCTTGTACATGTCAGAAATAGAATTTGAACCTGAATCTAGACTTTTGAGGACTGAACTATGATGTGTCTGAGGAAAGAACATTCCAAGCATAAGAAACAGCAAATGCAAGGTTGATATTTTGGCAGTAGCCTGATTATAGCTTCCTTGAAGTGGAGGCTGTTGGGCAGGCAGTTTTAGCGAAAAGGTGAGGTTGGTTGGGCTGCATCATGACCAGCGTGTCATGTGTAATTTAGCCTATGTCTACTATTCAATCTAGCATATTTGGGAAAAGAAAAAAAAAGGTTAAGGCTAGAGGTTTATTTACAAATAAGCATATTGAAAAATGATACAGTAGTGCAAATTATTTTTCTCAACTATCTTCAGAAAAACTGGTTTTGGCCATTTTTGTACAAACAAGTTTGACCATCTAGATTTACACATAGATACTGATGATGTGTAGCAAATTATGTTTTTTATTAGCTTGTATGTATGTATGTATGTATATATGTATATTTTACCATGATATGCCATTGCTTGCTTCATAAGTAAATTTGTTCTGTTATCACACAGAATGTGGGACTACAATTCTAGCTCTACTTTATATTCTAGGTAACTAACCCACATAGCTGCTTTTAGCCAAATCAATACAAAAACCAGAGAGGTCCCAGAACTTCTATGTTTGTGTTCAAAATGACTGCATCGTTGCATTTTCCAAACAATTATGTGATATCCTTTTGAAATGTCTTAAGCGTTGTTGGAAGGTGTAGTAGGAAATCCATCATTTTGGGGTCATGGATGTACACTGGCTTTAATAAAACTACTAAACATGATAACACATAATAAAAGAGAGGGAAATGAATTCATTCCAGTAACTATTTTGAAACCAACAGTTAATGATGAAAATAATACATTTTAATTTTTCAGTTGTCTTTTAAACTGCTTCTAAACCATCTATTAATTGTGGGAATTCATCCACTGGGCAAAAAATGTATTTTTTAGACATAGATGAGTTTTAATCTATTTTCAGAGAAATTTCACCTCCTCAGTTCAGTCAGAGGAGTCATTATATGACACGATATAACGGAGCATAATTTGAATTCTCTCTTTTTCCTGTATCTCATCACTCTAATTTATATGTTATGCATTTAACCTAGTATTTACTGAGCAAAAGTAACATATAAGACAGTCTATCAGGGATATTTGAGTCACTGAGATTTCAAAATATGCTGTCACGTAGCATACGTAAGACAGAAATAACTACTTGTTGTCATTGTTAGTTGTGGTCGAATAGGCTCTGACTCATGGTAACATTATACACAACATAAAGAAGTTTGACCAGTCCTGTGCCCTCTTCATGATTGTTAGTATGTTTGAGTTCATTGCTGTAGCTATTGTATTAATCCATCTTATTGAGGGTTTCCCTCATTTTCACTGACCTGCTTCTTTACCAAACATTATGTCCTTTTCTAGCAATTGGTCTTTCTTGGTGAAATGTCCAAAGTAAGTGAGCCAAAGTCTCACCATCCTTACTTCTCAGGAGCATTCTGGTTGTATTTCTTCTAAGACTGATTTGTTTGTTCTTCTGGCAGTCCACAGTGTGTTCAATATTATTTGCCAACACCATTGTTTGAATGTATCAATTCTTCTTGTGTCTTCCTTTTTCATTGTCCATGAGTTTCATTGGCTAATTTTTGGAAGTAGAGTGCTAGGCCTTTCTTCCTAATCTGCCTTAGTCTGGAAGCTCTGCTGAAACCTATCCACCATAGATGACCCTGCTAGTACCTGAAATATCAGTGGCATAGCTTCCAGCATCACAGCAACACACAAATCACCACAGTACGACAAACTGACAAATGGGTGGTAGATTAAAAACTGTTATGCAATAATCATAATGACATCAATGATACTAACATTTATGGTGTACTTACTGCGTGCTAGATACCACGTGAAGTGTTTTATATGCAATTCCTCTAATCCTCAGAAGACAGCTTCAAGTTAGTTATTATTCTTGAAGAAACAAAAGCTCAGAGATTCTAAGTAGCTTGCCTGCAGAGCTAATAAGTAACAAAATCAGGATTTTCACACGTTTGTCAGACTACAGAGAAATTACCTATTCTGTTATGATGACATTTTCCTGTGTGTTCAATAGGACATTATTAACAAAGATGAACAAAAAGTTTATAAGGTCCAATCAGTTTGGGAATGTTGGGTTAAACAAAGTTAAGTAGGTTTATGTACTAAAGGACTTTTCATAGCCTTTAATATGCTAATATGCAAAGTAAAGCTCGAAGAAAATAGACCAAAACCAAAACAAAACCATTGCTGTAGAGTCGATTCCATTTACATCAACCCTGTAGGACAGAGTAGAACTGCCCCATAGGGTTTCCAAGGAGCAGCTGGTGGATTCGAACTGTCAACATTTTGGTTAGCAGCAAAGCTCTTAACCACTGTGCCACCAAGGCTCCAAGAAGAAAATAATATATAGTATAAATATTATCCCTGCATATTTAATTTCTGAACCTGCCCTCATACCACATAAACATACAGAGTGTTCCATAAGAGTACTGATCCTTGAACACACTGTTGGTGGGTGTATTGCACTCAATATTTTAATTGAATTGTGTGAAAAAATGGAAGGAATAAAAAAAAATTAGGGGACTAGAATATAAAGGAGCTTACAGAGAAAACAGATAAAAGTAAAATCTGAATTTTCCACCTGAAACTGGGAGAATGTAGAAGTTTAACAAGACAATGGAGAATAAGACAATGGAACTAACAGAAGAGGCTAATTTTTTGAACAAGTATAGAAATATTCAAATGGTGATGTTTAAAGTTACAGGAATAGACACATTCATCAATAGAGCATTGTAATAGCAGAATAGCAAAGGAATGTGGATAGCACTTCAAGTGGGAATAAGTGGAGTCAAGGAGAACAGAAACAAAAGAGAATTGGCTGAATTGAGAAGGGATTCACACTAAAATTATTGAAGAGGTGACAAAGAAGGGATAACTGTGAGGGTAAAAAGCCATCAGACCTGCCAGTTAAGTTAACCTTGAGAGAGCAGTTTCATTTGCTCAGTGAGGGTTGAAACCTAGTTAAGGTGGAGTTAAGAAAAGTGAAGCTAAACAATGTAAAATACTCTATTTTCCTAATTCGGTTGGTAACCCCGTAATGCCAGTGTCAAAGGGCAGATTTATTTAAGAAAGGAAGATCTGAGGAGGTTTGAAGGCAGAAAGAAAGGACATTGTCAAGTGGTGAAGATGAAGGATAATTAGTAGGCAACATTCCAGAAGAGATTTTAAGGCCTGAGAATCAAAGGTGTGGGTGTGTCTTGTTGGAATTGAGGCCAGTGGATCTCTTCTGAGCTCAGATAGAAAGTATATATGAGAGGGCAAAATAATTAAGAGAAACTCTGAAGAAAGAAGAGAAATATTGAGTGAACTCCTTTCTTGTGACTACCCAACCTATCCAGTGAAACAGAAATAAAATAATTTATACTAGAAGGAAAGAAAAAAGAAAAATATGGGTTTTTAAATTTGAGGATGTTGAGAAGTTTTTTTTTTTTTTTTAATTCTACTGGAAGTATTATTTGGAATTAAAAATAATTAATTAGCTCAAACTTTATAAAATTGCTTGTAATTTAACCATTTTGATTTGTATAATGGCATGTTAAAATTTTGACATATAAAAATTTCATATAGTTTAACCTAACGATGTAAATGGAGCCCTGGTGGCACAGTGGTTAAGAACTTGGCTGCTAATCAAAAGGTCAGCAGTTCAAATTCACCAGCTGCTCTTTGGAAATCCTATCAGGCAGTTCTACTCTGTCCTCTAGGGTCACTGTGAGTCAGAACCGACTTGATGGCCCTTAACAATAATGATGTAAATAATTCCCAAGAAGGGTCCAGCTGAGTCTGAGTAACATGAATCTGTGGTGCACACATGTTCTCTGAAATTCTTTGAGGACCAAATTGTGAAAAAGAACAGAAAGAAGCCAGGAAATGAGCCCAAGAAGAAGACAAATGAAAGTATTAAAAGGCAAACAATCTGTGGCGCTGATGAGCGTCTTCAGACAATTGATCAGTTAGTTATGAGGTATTTAAAGCCAGAGAGGGTTGACTTGAGAGAGGAGGACATATGTGAAGAAATTAGATTTGAAGAGAAGAGGTAAAATTTAGAAATAGACTTCAAAATGAAAGAGTTTACAAACAATAGTATGAGTTATGGCTTTCTGGGCTAACTATGCTATCATCTATGGCCTTGAAACATCAGTGAATCTTCAGAAAAAATTATTCTTCCTTATTTCATGGAGGTGGGTACCCGAACCTAGAGTGGGAAGAGGCAATAGTGGAAGAGAAGAAAGCAGAGAGAGGAGAATTAGGAAAATAAAACAAATGGCCAGAGACTAGTATTGTAGATATAAACGTTAAGGAAGTTTTAGAGTGACGAAAACCATTGTCTTAGTCATCTAGTGCTGCTATAACAGAAATACCACAAGTGGATGGCTTTAACAAAGAGAAATTTATTCTCTCACAGTCTGATAGGCTAGAAGTCTGAATTCAGGGTGCCATCTCCAAGGGAAGGCTTTCTGTCTCTGTCTGCTCTGGGGGAAAATTGATGACAAGGGCATTCCCCTGGAGCCAACAGAGAGAGAGAGCCTTCCCCTAGAGCTAGCACCCTGAATTCGGACTTCTAACCTCCTAGAATGTGAGAAAGTAAATTTCTGTTTGTTAAAGCCAGCTACTTTTGGTATTTCTGTAATAGCAGCACAAGATAACTAAGACAGCCATTTTACTTCATTTTTGAGCAATCAATGTTACCAGGAAAGAAACACGTTTGGTGGGGGACACTGAAGCAGCACTACCTCTCTGAAGTCAATATGCTAACCACCTCTCACCTTCTCCACTATACTTAAGTTCTTAGTCCAAGCCCAAACTTGGAGTTGATTACTGAAAGAGAAGGGAGTTGGGGCTGCTATATATTAAACATTTTGAAACACCTTGAGAGCAAGGTGTTGAAAGAATAATGGATTTTTAATTCATAGAAGGAAGATTGGAGAGGCACCTGGAAGGGCACATGATAGGCCCTCCTTTTCTTGTGAATCAGAGAAACGAGACAAGGGTGTTCAGCAATGACAGGTCAAAAGAAAATTATTTTAGAGGTCACTTGTTTCACTTAAAAGGAGAAAATGGGAAGGACTGATCTATAGAAAAGGTAGAGGATACAGTGAAACATGATCATGGGGCAATTAGAAATGGCTCTGCATTAGTTTCTATTTTCTGCCTTAAATTATTACAAACATAGGGACTTGAAACAACACAAATTTATTATCTTACAGTTCAAAGAATAGGCAGAAGGACATGCTCACGTGTTATTCCACTTCCTGTGGGAAGCCTTCTCTGATTCTATCCTGCAGATTATCCTCCTCATTTATGAGAATAAAATGAGAAAAATGCCTTTACAGTGGTTAGAACAGTGTCTGGCACATAGTAAACTGTGCTGGGTGTTGTTCATTTTCTATCTCACATAAAGAGATAGTGAGTCCGTGGAGAACAGATTTAAAACCAGATCAGCCTGACCCAAAGCCTATACACTTAAACATTGTAAGCCTCCCACAAGGTGAGATCTTAAATAGCCAAAATTGTGTGTGGAAGTGCTATTGCTTTCAATCTTACCTAATAAAAAAGAAAAAGCACCAGGGTTTATGGAGGGTGTCTTAGCTTCTTAGTGCTGCTGTAACAGAAATACTGCAAGTGGGTGGCTTTAAAGAATAGAAATTTATTTTCTCACAGTTTAGAAAGCTGTTGTTGTTATTGTTAGGTGCCATCAAGTCGGTTGCGACTCATAGCGACCCTGTGCACAGCAGAAGGACACACTGGTCCTGCGCTATCCTCACAATTGTTGCTATGCTTGAGCCCATTGTTTCAGTCACTGTGTCAATCCATCTCGCGAGGGTCTTCCTCTTTTTCGATGACCCTCTACTTTACCAAGCATAATGTCCTTCTCCAGGCTAGAAGTCTGAATTCAGTGCACTGGCTATAGGAGAAGTCTTTTTCTCTGTCAGTTCTGGGAGAACATCCTTGTCTCAACTTTTGTAGCCCCGTCACTCCTCAGTTCCTTGACGATCTTCATGTGGCATCTATCTCTCCCCACTTCTTCCCACTCCTAGTTGTGTGTGGTTCTTCTGGGTCTAAACTGCTCTTTTTACAACACAGAATTGATAAGGTTTAGGATACACCCTACACTGATATGGCGTCATTACCATAACAAAGAAAACCCTATTTCCAAATAGGATTATATTCATGGGTATGTTGTTGTTGTGTGCCTTTGAGTCCATTTCAACTGAAAGTGACCCATGTGACAGAATAGAACTGCCCCATAGGGTTTTCTAGGCTGTAATCTTTATGGAAGCAGATTGCCAGGTCTTTCTTCCATGGAGCAGATGGGTGGGTTCGAACTGTGAACCTTTCGGTTAGTAGCTAAGCACTTCACTGTTGCAGTACTAGGGCTCTATCCCTGGGTATAAAGGTTAGGATTACAACACATATTTTGGGGGAACACAATTCAACCCATACCAGAGGTGTTCATTCAATTCAATGTTTTGTTAAATTGTGCTTTAGGTGAAAGTTTACGAGCAAATTAATTTCTCGTTAAATAGTTAATACACACATTATTTTGTGACATTGGTTTCCAACCCCACGATGTGTCAACACTCTCCCCTTCTCGACCTTGGGTTCCCCATATCCATTTGTCCAGCTTTCCTGTCCCTTCCTGCCTTCACATCCTTGCCCTTGGGCTAGTGTGCTCATTTAATCTCATATACATGGTTGAACTATGTGTGTTATTGCCTGTTTTATAGGCCTGTCTAATCTTTGGCTGAAGGGTGAACCTCAGGGGGGACA
Organism: Trichechus manatus latirostris; assembly: GCF_000243295.1. Lineage (NCBI taxonomy): Eukaryota > Metazoa > Chordata > Mammalia > Sirenia > Trichechidae > Trichechus > Trichechus manatus. The sequence goes on along the minus strand of NW_004443947.1, from coordinate 13,779,742 downwards.
TATACTCGGGGTTTCTCCACTCACTGTTAGGCCAGTAAGTCTGGTCCTTTTTTGTGAGTTAGAATTTTGTTCTACATTTTTCTCTAGCTCTGTCCAGGACCCTCTATTGTGATCCCTGACAGAGCAGTCAGTGGTGGTAGCCAGGCACCATCTAGTTGTGCTGAACTCAGTCTGGTGGAGGCTCTCATAGTTATAGTCCATTAGTCCTTTGGACTAACTTTCTCTAGTGTCTTTGGTTTTCTTCATTTTCCCTTGATCCAGATGGGGTGGGACCAGTAGAAGTATCTTAGCTAGCCTTTCACAAGCTTTTAAGACCCCAGATGCTGCTAACCAAAGTAGGATGTAGAACACTTTCTTTATAAACTATGTTATGCCAATTGAGCTAGATGTCCCCTGAGACCATGGTCCCCAGCCCTCAACCGAGTAACTCAGTCCCTCAGGGAGTTTGGATGTTTGTCTATGAACTTCTGTGACCTTGCCTTGGTCAAGTTGTGCTGGCTTGGTCAAGTTGTACTGTCTTAACCGTCACCAAAGTTACCACTTACCTATTGTCTAGTTAGTGTCCCATTTAATTTTTTTCAGATATTTATTGAACACCTACATTGTACCAGGCATTGTTTTAAGCACTGGAGGTGCTTTCATGGAACCTACATTATAGTTTGTTTTTTTTTTTTTTTTTGGCGAGGGGGTGGATGATGTAGGGGAATAACAAGAAACAAGCAAAACAGCTTCCATATTTTGAGTCAAGAGGCAGTGTGGTAGGCAGAACAATGTCCCCACTCCCCAAAAATAAGATGTCCAAATCCTATTCCCTGGAACCTATGAATATGTTACCTTTCATGGCAAAGGGGACTTTGCAGATATGATTAAGTTAAGGAACTTAAAATTGGTTAGTTCAATGTAATCACAATGGTCCTTAGAAGTGGAAGAGGGAGGCAGAAGAAAAAGTCAGAGTGATGAAATGAATGGACTAGACCCACTATTACTGGCTTTAAAGATGGAGGGGGCCACAAGCCAAGCCATGCAGGCAGTCTGTAGAATCCAGAAAAGAAAAGGAAACAGATTCTTCTCTAGAGCCTCCAGAAAGCAATATAGCTCTGCCAACACCTTGATTTTAGCCCATTGAGACCTGTGTCAGACCTTTGACCTACAGTACTGTAAGGTAATGAATTTGTGTGATGTAAGCCACTAACTTTGTGGTAATTTGTTACAACAGCAAGAGGAAACTAATACAGCAGTAACAAGAGTGACCAGGATCATTCTGACAATCATCTTTCCTAAGACACATTATATACTTAAACACGTTTTTGTCGTAAAACAATTAGGACTCTTCATCATGAGTGACTGCCACACAAGGACTCCAGATAAAAGGAACAGGGGGAGTTTATTATAATGATACAAGGATATCTCACAACCCAAGGAGAGACATGTAGCCAGTCCCCTGACAACCGTCCAGAACCAAGAGCTGAAAGACTCTCTGTTCCTCTCTGAATAGCTGCTCTCTCCACACTGGTTCTTTCATCTCCTCAGTCTGAAAAATCAAATATAGTTGTTGACAGATCTGAAGATTACTAGCTACAAGTCCAGCCACCCAGATTTAGAATCTCAACTGAATCTTCCCTCTCTCTCTCTCAAGATACCCACTGCCCTTTCCTTATTTCTGGCCAATAAATTATCATTGGTCCAGCTTAGGTCAGGTGCTTAATCCTGGATCCATCATAATGGCCAAGGACAAGTTGCACTTGATAAACAATAGTGCTCAGAAAAGGCAATATTGTTATAAACTAGACAGACAACCCTATATGTTTACTCTACCATGTTTATTTCACATGAATTTTGGGAAAATGCATCATTCAACTTGGCCGATATTATTCAGTATCTGGAACAAAGAATCGTGTGCATCAAAGTGAAGGATACAAAAGCAAGCAACAGACGTTTATCAAACATCTATTTTTATGCCAAGAGCTCCACGAAAGGCTTGGGTCATAAAGACACAGAAAACAGCATTCTTAAAGAATGGAGGAGAGAGAACAATTTAGACTATTATGTGCTGAATGGAAGCTATGTGCCACCTGCAGCCACAGCACAGACAATAGAACAATACTTTCTGCTAGGTTGTCTGGCGGGAAGGCAACGTACTGGGAAAATTCTCAGAAAGGTAATCAGAACTTTTAGATAAACAAGGGAAAAATATGCATCCAGGAAGAAGGAGAGTATGTACAAATCCTAGTCATGAAAATAACCAGTAAGATCTGGGGCCACAGTGATGGGGCTTTGCAGGGAGAGAAGATTCTAGCTATTCCAAGCTGACATTGTAGCAGTGGAGTAGGGGTGGGCAGTAAATAACCATCCCAAGGCTTGCATATGTCATTATAATCAAGACGTGATGAACAATACACTTGGCAAGTGTGGGAGATAAGCTTGGGAATATGAGGTCAAGTTAAAATCCCGTTGGGAAGACTAGAAATGTTACTTAGATAAGCTGGCATTTAAGTAGTTTCATAAACAGTCTGTGGTTTACAGGAATGAGCAAAATAGAACTTGGAATTAATTAAAATGCACCTCTTTGGTTTCAAAGCACACAAACATTATGCAAAGCAACTCACCATCATGTGTATCTCTATGGAGTAGACATATCATTTGCTCCCCAAGGTGACATGGTTTCCCTGAAAGTGAAAACTCTGTAATGACTTTTATCATCTTCCCTCTTTTTTTCAAGAATTGTCTGGCTTCTTTAGAGGAGAGAGCTGTACTCTGCCAGGGGAAAAAAAATATATAGGAAAAGCATCTTGAATATCGAGTGGCAATGGGAAACCCCTGAGGGAAAGAATTTCCATCACAAAGTGTTCTCTTCTCCCAGAATCTTTGAAGTAGGCCACTGGACTGCACATACCAAATTCCTCTTGCTTTGTTTCTTTTTTAAATTAATCATTTGAACATGTTGGGTGCTTCAAATGTTTACTGGGTGATTATAAACACACTGAAGTACTGAAGGAAAACTCCTGGGACACTGTATTCACCCTCCTCATCTTTTTATATTTTATTTTGACTCACTATCAATTGGAATTTTTAATTCAGACGATTCTCAAATGTTACAGCAATTTCACATAGTATGTTATCAAAGTTCCCAATCCTTTGATAAGAGTAATTAAACATGCCGAGTTTGTTTCTGGAGCCAGAGTCTGCAGTCGCTCATCTACTTATTATATTACTGTGCTGAGTTTACTACTTTCCATGTATCCATTTTATAGCCCTGATGGAATTTATTTTCTTTAATTCCTTGTAAGTTTATCATTAAAGCTGTAAAAATTAAAAAATTAAAAAAAAAGAAACCCATTTACTTACACCCTACATGGGTGAAATTCCCAAAGACCTGTCTTGCTTCTGAGACATTTCTTTTATTGTTTTTCTTCTAAAGAGACGGCTCCCTCTTCTAGGAGTCAGATATTGATCATATCACTCCTTTTGACATAATCTCATACTCCTTATGCAGACAAAGACACCACTGATTTTTATAAACTAGTGGCATTTTGTTGTTGTTGGTTTTTTTGTTTTCCCCTCATCACTAGAAGTTTTGTTTGGAAAACGGAAAGTGGAAGCCAGTTCATAGTAATCTATCTTTCTACCTAAGTATTTCTGTGGCACTTATCACAGCGGTACCTGGGCACTCAGAAAGCACCATTAGACTAAAACACATACACTGCAGGATTTAAAAAAAACACTAGATGCTAGGAAAACAAACTTTAAAACATCAAGAGAAATAGAAAAAAAAAATGTCCTTTGTTCATGGGCAACCAGTGGGAGTTTAAAGAAATTCTTGGGAACAATAAAAAAAAAAAAAAAAAAAAAAATGCTTTTCCTACATCCATTTATTAAAAGGCTTCTAAAGAACTATTTTGGGCCTGTTGATTCAAGTACAAAACACCACTGAGACTTGCTGTGACACATCAGGGATGGCATATGACACTTATTCAGGCACTCTGCATAGATGACAAAAGAGAAAGCAAGAAAAATATATAAAATAAACAAGGTGCCGATTGACCACAAGGGAGTTTAGAATTTTCCAGTAGGAAGGTCCTATTTTCCCGGACACTCGAGCAAATGGACTTGATGTCTGTCTAGTTGAACATCCATAGTTTGTGGTATCTGTAATGAGACATGCTTAGGAGATGAATTGTTTGATGGTGAAACTTGCAGAACTAATTTAAACAGAAAGGAACTGCTATCATGAATCAATTTCCAAACTGACTTTGGAAGTTAAGTATCTTTTATCCCTTAATATAAGATCAGTGAAATTATAGTATTATATGACAGATGTCAGTTAAGAGGGCAGAATAGTCTGTCGTGTCAGTCAAAGGCTATTTATCCCATTCTTTTTAATATAAAAGGGAAATTACTGGATAATTACCCAATTCTGTATCAAAAATATAATCTGTTATAAAATTATTATACATGAAAATTCACATTTGAAAATGAGCCAACTTTCTTTGGCACATGTAATTTACAGATTTATATTACAGTTCAGGCCAACATATTGAGAAAATACACATTAATGGGAAAGAAATAAATATCTAATTTACAGGAGAGTAGCTGCCATAAAGTTTTATTTGTATCGTGATGTATTTTCTGAGTAAAAATACCTCTTGCTCCATTTCATGGTAGGTAACCTGCCGATTTTTATGATTTCCCTCCTATTTTAACAAAACAACTCAAATTTTTTTATGTGACCTTGTTACATAGTCAGAAACACTACTGATAGAAATTATATTTCAAAGAGTAAAACCATCTTTACTTCAGATTTACGGAGAAGTTGGCAAATTAAAAGTATTTTAATAAGGCCAGCAGTGTTAGTTCAGAAATGAGATTTAAACTGAGCTTCTGTGCCAACGAGTGCATTAACTTTATTCAAAAATAGTGTATGTAAAATGGCACACAACTGACATGAGCTGATTATGATAATGTCTTAGTGCAAATTTTTGAAAATCAGGTACTATAAAAATATACCATTAACTTTATGTTAATAAAATATTTTGCTTGATGCCTTTTAAATTATTCATTTGAAGTAGTCTAAAAATATAAAAGAACTCTTATTATCATTCAATTTACATGATTACTTTTAAGTTCACTTTTTTGGTTTAACATAAACAGAGTGTAAAATTCACATCAAGCTTTTGGTATTTAAAATGTGTAATTTTTATGCAAAAATTGGATGCTGTGTTACATTTTTAAGGTTGTCATTAGTATAAATATAATTTTGACTTCTGATTTGAAACAGTTTAACCCTTAGGAGAAATTATCATGTTTCTCGGGTTGACTCATTCTTGCTGCTTTGATTATAGATGAATTCCTTTGTAAAAACACTTTTTAAAGAATCTAAGCACTGACTTAAGCCCCAGGGGTTTCCACAGATGTATCTGAAGAAATGATTAAAGTTGCCAAAAAAAGAGGATCCTTTTTTTTCCCCAAAGAGCTTCAGCCTTGATTTTAAGTATTAAACAACCATTACGTACGGAGCGCCGAGCTGGGTCCTTCTGGATTTACACAAGAGGACAACCAGGTGGCTGTCTTGTGATACTTGCAGCCCCATCGATGACATTGCTCCCATCGGTTATAACATTTGTGGGCAGTGTTGGGAACATAATGATAGCCAGATGTATTCGTTCTCTAGGGCTGCCATAAAAAGTACCACAAACTTGGTGGCTTAAAACACGGAAATTTATTCTCTCACAGTTCTGGAGGCTGAAAGTCTGAAATCAAAGTGTTTCCAAGGCCACGTTCCTTCTGAAGGCTCTAGAAAAGAACCCTTTTGTTGTCTCTCCCTACTTTCTAGTGGTTGCCGGCATCTGTGGCATTCTTTGGCTTGTAGCTGTATCATTCCAATTTCTGCCTCCGTCTTCGCATGGCTGTCTTCCCTCTGCATGTGTCTGTGTCTCTATGTCTAATCTCTTTTTATAAGGTCACCAATCGTTGGATTTAAGACCCACCCTAATCCATCATGACCTCATCTTAAATAATTACATTTGCAAAGACCCTATTTCTAAACAAGGTCACAGTCTGAGGTTCCAAGTGAACATAAATTTTGGGGGAACACTATTCGATCCACTAAACCAGGAAACTGGATTTACACCAATCAAAAACAATAGTGATACACGACAGTAAACTTAAGTAAGAACTCTGAATATGCGACCTGACTTGAGTAGGAGGGTTGAGAACTAGCTTTTTCAAATGGGAGAAGAGAGTGAACATAAGAGCAGAGTTATCTCCTTTAGAATATATAGAACGTAGTTAAGCCTAGTCTTGTGGAGGCTAGAAATCTATGTGGAAGCTTAAAAAATATGGAAACTGAAAACAACATGGGGGTTCTCATGCAAAGCCTAGAGAACAAGGCCAAAACCTGAGCTCACCTGACAAATGTTTAACATAATAAGTAACCTAAACTTTAGAGGCAGTAACTAGTTTGTTTCTTTAAGTTCATGTGTAACTAACCCTGCGTCTTTAGGTCCTACATTCCAGACAAGCAAGCATCTAGCTTCTTGGGAACCTGCATTGACAGACACTGATCCCTTGAGACCTGCATTATTTGTATTCTTACCCAAACACTATTCTGAGGAATAAATGACTTCAAGGGACATTTTGATGAATATCCAAAAGACTGATCAAGACTGGTTGGACTTCTCTGTTCCTTGGACTATAAAAGCCCCATACTGCCTCATTTCATTTGCAACACTCAGTCTAATACTGTGTGTTGCCCAATTTGTAAATTGTATGATAGACTAATAAATCTCTAGCATTGTTTTAACATTGTACTGTTAGAAATTATTCAACAGTCTCTATTTACAGTATAAATAATTTAACACTTACATTTATATATACGATTATTTCAGTCCATATGCAAATTGAAAACCAGTTATAGAATTACTTTAAGCCATACATAATTCTAAAATATGCAGGTACACAAAATATCTCCAAATGCCACACAATGGCTCACTTATTTCAAAAGGTATTTTAAAACTCCATTTTTTTTTTTTTTTGTAAAGAAAGGGAAAGGAGGGGAGAAAGGTGGAAAACTTAAACATGAATGTGGCTTCTTTCCCACATGAACCCAAGTGGTAATTGTCTCACTCCTACATATTTAAAAGCAGGCCATGTTTCCTGTCACTGCAGTCAGATTTTCCCTCAGTTATAACATTTGTGGCATAGTCAGTCAGATATGAGTTTCTGACTTCTGCATGACTGTACAACCCTGTTCTCAAGAATGGTACAAATTTGACATGACTGGACAAGGCAATATGTGGGGTTCCCAGGGGCTTGGTAGTACTTGTAGAATTACAATATCTTATACTGTCAAAGAGCCCTGGTGATGCCATAGATAAGAGCTCGGTTGCTTACCAAAAGGTCAGCAGTTCAAATCCACCGGCTGCTCCTTGGAAATCCTATGGAGCAGTTCTACTCTGTCCTAGAGGATCGCTATGAGTCGGAATCGACTCTACAGCAACAAGTTTGATTTGGTTTTTGGATTATACTATCAAAATTGCAAGGAGCCTCAAAGCTGATCATCTCATCTCCCACCCAACTGAAACTCCTCGTACAACATCCTCAAGAGATGTCCATCCAGCCTTGGTTTGAATGGTAAAAGAAAAGAAAAAGAGAGGACACTATTCTATGAGATCTCTATTCAAAAGTGCTCTGTAATTTTAAGTCCAAATCATAAAAACATAGACTAACAGTGTGTACTTATCCACAGGCCATTCAATAATTTAACCCTTTTGTTACTGAATTTTTATTTTTAAAAACATTTTTTCATTCTATGCGTTCTCAGTAATTATGGCATGCTGATTCAAAGACCAATTTAGAATTTTTGATATGAATTATGGATTTTAGGATACATGATCTGGTAGTACAAGTGACCAATAAGGAAAATGTCACTGTGGCACCACCAATATACCAATAAGAACTAAATAGTTTATTGCTAGCACATTTCCATTAGGTTACATGGGAAATCTCTGGTTTTCTGAATGTGACACAGAAAAACCAAAACAAACTCATCAGGGCTCCCTAACTATCATTCAGGAAAGCCATAATCATACTTGCAAGCCTTACTTCATAGAAGTAAAGGAAGGAACAAAAAAGCTAAAGTTTACAAAACTAGCACATCCAGGAAGCATCACCTAATAGAATGCTCAACCTATACAACAATGAGGCTCCAACTCTGGTCTGCTGAGCTTCACACATTTCAAAAGGGATCCACCCTAATGCTAAATGCATTAGAACCGGTAAAGTGCTACCTATGCGGTCCAGAGTCATAAAAGTTGGCTGATATATGGTTACACCAATACTAATGAAGGGGTTAAGTACAGATACCATATTGCTTCAACATCCTCCTTCTCCAGATTAGGCACTTCTGTTTTCTCATGAGAGAGTTCTCAAATATCCTTCCAGATTCTTTATCTTCTTCAGGGCACTTTCAAGACTTTGTTTTTCCCTATACAACATTTTTATTGATGCTACTATATGATGACCTTACCCTGTAGGAATTCATATTAAGCAGAGGGCAGGTAAACATGAGTCAAAGAACAACACAAATACATAATTATAAACTATGTTAAGCATGAAGAAGGAGAACTCCCTAAATCTAAATCTAAAAGGAATGTCCAAAATGCTACATAAAATTCTGGATCTTATCTGACCTGCCCAGAGGATAGAAACACTGACCATAAACTTGATATGATGTTTCTAAAACTGCAACTTGAAGATTGCTTTTGTTGTTGTTATTGTTAACTGCCATCATTTTGGCCCCCAACTCATGGTGACCCCATGTGTTATAGAATAAAACTACTCTATAGGGTTTTCTTGGCTATACTCTTAATGGAAGCAGATTGCTAGGCCCTTTTTTCTGCAGGCTGCAGGGTGGGTTCAAACTGCCAACTTTTAGGTTAGTAGTCAAGTGCAAACCATTTGCACCACCCAGGGACCTTCAAGATTGCTTTAGCAGGTTCGTGTTGAGCTTGTGGTTAGCTCAAATCTCCAAGTCTTTTAAAAATAAACTATTGTCTCACCAACTTTCTCCTACCTCTACTTATGTAATTGATTTTGAGCATCAATACAAAACTTTATATTTATACCTATAAAATTCCATCATCTTGGTTTTGACTCATGAGTATAACATGTCAAAGTCATCTTTGAATCATTATTCAGGCATTCGATATATTAAGTAAACTTTTGTGTCAACTGAAAATGTAATAAACATCACTTTAGTGACTTAAATATGAAGTACCAGAACAAAAGTAGAGCCCAGAGGTGTGCCATGAAAAACATATGCAGGTTACAATGTAGAAAGATAGATAGATGGATAGATGGATAGAAGGATACATGGATACATGGATAGACGGTGTCTTAGTTATCTATTGCTGCTATAACAGAAATACCACAAGTGGATGGCTTTAACAAAAAGAAATTTATTCTCTCACAGTTTAGTAGGCTACAAGTCCAAATTCAGGACATCAGCTCCAGGGGAAGTTTCTCTCTTTCTCTCTCTGTTGGCTCTGAAGGAAGGTCCTTGTCATCAATCTTCCCCTGGTTAAGGAGCTTCTCAGGTGCAGGAACCCCAGGTCCAAAGGATGCACTCTGCTCCTGGTGCTTCTTTTTTGGTGGTATGGGGTCTCCATGTCTCTCTGCTCACTTCTTTTATATCTCAAAAGAGATTAGCGCAAAATACAATCCAATCTTGTAGATTTAGTCCTGCCTCGTTAACATAACTGCTGCTAATCCCATCTCATCAACATCCTAGAGATAGAAATTACAACACATAGGAAAATCACATCAGATAACAAAATGGTGAACAATCACACAATATTGGGAATCATGGCATAGCCAAGTTGACAGATATTTTGGGGGGACACAATTCAATCCATAACAGATGGATAAATGAGTAGACGGACAGATGGATAGATGGATAGCTGTCTTCCAGTAGACTCCCACTGTCCCACTCATGGTGACCTTATGTATGACAGAATGAAACATTGCCTGATCTTGCATCATCCTCATGATCACCAGCATGTTTGAGTCCCTTGTTACAACTATCATGTCAAGCTATCTCGCCTAGGGTCTTCCATGCCCTTGTTGGTTCTGTACTTCACCGAACATAATGACCTCCTCCAGTCATTCATCCCTCCTAATGACATGTCCAAAGCAAGTGAGTCAAACAATGTTCTGTTGTGATCCATAAAGTTTTCAGAAGTAGATCACCAGGCCTTTCTGTCTAGTCTGTCTTAGCCTGAAAGCTCTGTTGAAACCTGTCCACCATAGGTGACCCTGCTAGTATTTGAAATACCAGTGGCATAGCTTCTAGCATCATAGCAACACATAAGCCACCACAGTATGACAAACTAACAGACAAGTGGTGGCTGGATTGATATGATGATCCATGTTTTAAAATCTTCCAATATCTAACAATATATAGTGGACATTTGTTGCTTTTGCCACCTAACATCTATTGCTTCTTCCTCTGGTGATACATTTTCCTTGAAGAGCCTCTTTTCTGCCATGCTCATTCTATGTGACTCAGAAGAGCTGAGACTATTCCTAGTTCCTGGGATATAATGTGACCAAGCTTAGCCAATGAGAATATTGACATCTCCTGGCAACATCACTAGAGACAAAATCTAAATTAATCCAGTGAGATTCAATCCCTAATCTTTTGTAGAAGTGTGGGGAAAAGAGACTCTCTTTACTGAAATTGAGATGAGGAAGATGTAAGATTGGAATTGCTAGGATTCACCAAGTGGAGAGGGCCTAGCAGAAAATGACAGAGATAAAAATGGAACCAAGAGATAAAGAGAAAGAAACCAAACTCTCATTACATCTTTTCAGTATTTAGACCCAACTGTTCTGGAGTCAAAGCTGGGTCTGGACTTCTTGGTTATATGAGCCATTATATGAACTCTTCTGCTTCAGCTAGTTGGCATTAGGTTTTTGTTGTTTGCCAAAAGTTGTCCTAACTGATGTACCATATTATTATCTCTCCTACATTTTCCTGTTTTGATGACAAGAATATCATGGGAGTCTTTGTCATCCGTTTTACTGAAATCCAGATATAGAATACTTTCCTGGCCAATCAGTCTAGTATCCCTTTTATCAAAGGAAATTAGATTTATTTTCTATGATTTGTTTGTTTGTAGTAAACTCATGCTGATTCACAGTGATCATCTCTTTTCTAAAACCATCTGCTTATTAATCCACTATGGTAGCTAACTAGTTTAGAAGACAAAATTCCATTTGCTCTTAGCATCATTAGCCATGGAATAATATGTACTTTTTTTCTCTGATCTTTTCAATATTTTCTTTTCTAAAGTCTCAGGCACATAGTTCCTAAAGTTTTTGAGAATGAGTACCCTCCTACAAATATCAAAAATTATCTCAGGCCCCCAAAGACTAGTATTTGTACTTCTTTAGTAACTGTTTTATAAAGATTTTTTTCTCTTTATATATATTTTTAAATGAACAGTTACTAAGTACAAAAGAGGAAGCGTGCTGCCACATTGTGGGGATTGCAACCAATGTCACAAAATGAAATGTGTATAAATTTTTGAACGAGAAATTAACTTGAGCTGTAAACTTCTACCTAAAGCACAATAAAATTAAAAATATATATATATATATATATATATAGATGTATATATAAGACAAAATATTATGAATACACTATCTTTAAAGGAAATTTTATTTTATTAATCATAGTATCTTCATAAATTTGATAAATTGACATATGTAGGAGATATTTATTTAATCTGAAGACAATACTTTATGTACAAATGGACTTCCCATTTTTTTTCAGTCTGGCCCCACAAATAAGTGGGCCAGAAGGAAGAATTTTATAACAGCATAGTTGTTTGACCATATCTATCATTTCATCTCTAGCCTTTTTCAAATGCAAGACCCCACAGTCGCTTTCTTCTAAAATTCCCTTTACTTCTTGCTGTCAACCTCTATGGAGGCAGCGCTTTTGACTCTGCTCAATAGGAATCTTAAAATGAAAAGTGATGACCTGATGTGGAAGAACATTTAGGCTCTCAAGTCCACAAAGAAGCCAGGGCATGAGCTGACACCAGAAAACGTTCACTTAGAACGAGAAAGTAGGGTTGGGCATAGGGCAGCTCCTTTGGCTTTCTCTATCACAGAAAGAAAAAAAATTTTTTTTAAAAGGAGACTATAGTCCAAATACTCACAGGGGAATAATTACCTGACAGACTGACCCTAATGAAAAAGCATTGCACAACACCTTCTTAAAAGCTTTTGGTGTGTGCTTTTTTAGATAGTGGTGCTCAAATGTGGACAACTGATAATGCCCAAATTTTCTTTTTGTCTGCTTTAGGTGGTTTATTTTCAAAATGAGGTTAAGCAAACTGCATTTTAGGGGGAAACACATTTATTTTTACCTTAGCCAACTGATCGTCACGTTGACATATCACCTTTATGGTTGACACAACCTTGACAATATGACACATTAGCTCAATAAATAAATAAATAAAGGGTTCTGGTTTTTTTTTTCCAGAATCAGAGCCTTAAATTCCAGGTAGTAGTTTTTTTTAAGCACATTGTTGTTGATGGGGTTGTTACTGGGGTCTGCTACCTGTCAAATGTTGTGGGCTGGAGTCTGACACTCCATAACTCCTGGCTGGTAATCAGTGCCTTGGGTGTCAGAACCTTACGTTTTGCTCCCAATGCAGCAATGAGATACACATTTTGCCCAGGCTCTGCCTTAATTCTTGAGAACATGGCACACAGTGGACACAAAACTAGTAAGTGTATCCAGTGTCTTCACATTGCTAATGATTCACGTCTTGGCAGAGATTGCCTACAAACACCAAGGCATAAGCTACTTGAATGGAGAGTTTTGTAGTGGATAGTTTTGAGTCGAGTTTAGCACAAGAGGTACAGCACAAAGCATTGAAGAATGTCGGGGAATGGTCCTCTTGATGTCTGGGTTCATTCTAATAGCTGAAGAGCTGCCGTATCTAGGTTAGGATATCTTTGTAACATTGGCCCATTCAGTTGTTTGAAACCTGGATAGGCAACTGTATAGTTCTTAGTGATAATGAACACTTAGGAAGTAATACCAGTCCTCTTATTTCTATTTTTCCCAAATACCCTCCCAGAGAGGCTTTTAGTTGAATGACTCAGATTAGGGGTATAAGGATCATCTTACAGACAGTCCAACAGCTTGAGTCTTCAACACCTGATGCCTGAGTTGCTGAAACTGTCCTCTACCTGTCTCTGTTCTACTTTACTTTTGTTTAGAAAAAACTTCATACAATACCCCTATAACACATGTTAGTTTTTCTTCCACTCTGCATTTGCATCTCAGGCCTACAGCCTAGGAGAAAATAAAGAAAATAAGTAGCCTTCTATATGCCACTATTACAAATCTCAAATTAAAAGTGATGTGGAATTGTTCCTTTCTGTGCTGTTTTCGTATCACAGCTCACCTTGTGTCTTAGTTATCTAGTGCTGCTATACCAGAAATACCACAAGCGGATGGCTTTAACAAACAGAAATTTATTTTCTCACGGTTTAGAAAGCTAGAAGTCTGAATAGAGAGCACCAGGTCTAGGGGAAGGCTTCTCTCTCTCAGCTCTGTAGGAATGTCCTTGTCTTTTCAGGTTTTGCTTCTTGGTTCCTTGGAGATCACCATGTATCTTAGCACCTACCTTACCCCATGTCTCCTCTTGTTTAATCTTTTTATACCTCAAAAGAGTTTTACTCAAGATACACCCTACACTAATGCTGCCTCATTAACATAACAAAGACAACCCATTCCCAAATGGGATTAACCACAGGTATAGAGGTTAGGATTTACAACACATATTCTAGGGGCACACAATTCAATCCATAACATTCCCCGCTTTAGCCTTCTGAAATTCATGTCCTTGCTACATGCAAAACGCATTTACCCCATCACATCATCCCAGAAGTCTTAAATCAACTCCAGTCCAAAATCTCATCTTCTAAATCATCTAAATCAAATATGGGTGAGGCTTTAGGAATATTCCATCCTGGGGAAAAATTACTCTTCACCTGTGAGCTTATGAAATCTAGAATACAAGTTATCTATTTCCAAAGTACAATGGTGGAACAGGCACAAAGTTGAGATTTCCGTTACAAATGGGAGAAATTGGAGGGAAAGAAGAGATAATGGGCACCAAGCAAGTCCAAACCCCTGCAGAGAAAGTTACATTAGCTTTCAGGGCTTGGAAATAATAATTCTGTCTTCTCTGAGATCATACAGGCAATGGCCTTGCCCTCCAGAATCTGGATGTTGGCCACACCCTCTGAATTCAGAATGGAGACCCCTCAGCCCTGGGCTTCATTTCCACCTTCCAGGCCCACTGGGACAGCAACTCTGCTCCCTTGGCTTTGGGCAGCCCCATTCTCCTAGCCCATCTGAGTGACGACCCCATCCCCTTGGCCCTGGCAGACCCCGTTCTTCTGCCCTTTGGGCACGGCAGTCCCACCCCCTCGTCTTTGGACAGTGGCCTCATCCCCCGGCATTTGTGAAGGGCAGCCCCACACTTCAGAACCCAGTTTGTGAAGGTTCGACTCTTTGAAACCTAGGAGGCTGTGGCCCCACCCTTTGAGATCCAGGAGACCATGGCTCCACTCTTCGAAACCCAAAAGGCCCTGCTTCCCGTGCTCCTTGCAACAGTTCTGCTGACCTCTGAACTGTTCTGGGATGGTCCTTTTCTTTTCTTGGGGGACGACAGAGGTAGCGCCTTTGACCTGTTTGCTGCCTGTAGTCCAAGAGGCAGGCAGTTTTCTTTCTCTGACACCTTCAGTCTAAGTTGATGAGTTTTCTGCTGTGGTAGATGGTTAGATCCATCATCAAAGGCTTAGTCTCTTTAACAAAAGATTGCGTAGCAACATCCTTGATGAAAATTCAAGGACACATGTCCTTAGCTTATACAACAGAGTTTTCCAAATCTTTAAGTTCTGTCTTCATTTTGCACAGTTCATTTTTAAGTCTATCTCTTTCCTTTCACATTTTACTATAAGCAGCAAGGAGAAGCCACACTTCCTCTTTCAGATCTTGCTTAAAAATCTCATCAGCCTGATATTTAAGTTCATTACTTGCAAGTTCTACCTTCCACCAAACATTCAAACATAGTTCAGACAAGTTCTTTGCCACTGCATAAAAAGCATTACCCTTCCTCCATTGTCCAATCACATGTTCATGTTCTTTTAAAGCCTCACCAGAAGCACATTTAATGTCCACATTTCTAGTAACATTCTGTTGTTGGTGCCATATGTATTCTCTAAGATGATAGAGACTTTCTCTATAGCTCTCTTCACTTCCTTCTGAGGCCTCATCTTGACGTCCATAATTCTACCAATAGTCTACTCAAGGCAATCTAAGCTTTTACTATTAGACACCTTAAAACTCTCTAGCCTCTACACATTACCCAATTCCAAAATCACTTCCACATGTTAGGTATCTGTTAGAGCAGCACTCCGCTCTCAGTACCAAATTCTGTCTCAGTTATCTAGTGCTGCTATAACGGAAATAACACAAGTGGATGGTTTTAACAAACAGAAATTTATTTTCTCACAATTTAGGAAGCTAAAAGTCCAAATTCAGAGGCCAGCTCTAAGAAAAGGCTTTTTCTCTCTGTCAGCTCTGGAGGAAGTTCCTTGTCTCTTCAGCTTTTGCTTCCTGGTTCCTTGGAGATCTCCATGTGTCTTGGCATCTATCTTACCCCATCTCTCCTCTGCTTACTTGTTTAATTTATTTTGTATCTCAAAAAAGATTGACTGAAGATACACCCTACACTAATACTGCCTTGTTAACGTATCAGAGACAACCCATTCCCAAATGGGATTATAACCACAGACATAGAAGTTAGGATTTACAACACATATTTTTGGGGGCATATTTCAATCCATA
This sequence comes from Trichechus manatus latirostris, assembly GCF_000243295.1. NCBI lineage: Eukaryota > Metazoa > Chordata > Mammalia > Sirenia > Trichechidae > Trichechus > Trichechus manatus. The sequence goes on along the minus strand of NW_004443947.1, from coordinate 13,763,805 downwards.
GCACCATCTTTCTTCACTCTTTCAGACATGTATATTTTAAGGATAGTACAACACAATGAAAGGCAGGGTGACAAGTTAGAAAGCTCATGATATAAGACAGAGATCAGAAAGCTTTTTCTGGAAAGAGCCAGACAGTAAATATTTTAGCTTTTGAAGACTATACAGTCTCTGTCACAATTCTGCTGGTTTACTGCCACAGCAACTATACCTATGTGAATGGGTAGATCTGATCTATTCAAGTGACTTTCCAATAAAACTTTATTTATGGACACTGTAATTGGAATTCCATATAATTTTCATGTGTCATGAAATATTCTTTTGATTTTTTTTTTCATCCATTTAAAAATATGAAAGGCATCTTTGCTCTTGGACCGTACAAACAACAACCTGTGGGCCATATTTGGCTTATAGGCCATAGTTTGTCAATCCCTGGTTTAGGAGAAAGATTGATTTAGATATTAATCCCAGCTCTGCCAGGTATGTAACCCAGATATAAGTTATCTAGCTTCTCTAGACCTTAGTTTCATTATTTAATTGTAATTGTAATTGTGAAATTGTGTGCATGTGTGTGCGTGTGTGGTGTGTGTGTGTGTGTGTGTGTGACCATCTATCTGCAGAGGTTTGTGCCATTCATTGTGTGAGTTATAAATTAAGCAATTTGCATAGTGCTTTGATTTAGTAGGGGCTCAATAATTTTGAAGAAGCCTTGGTGGCGCAGTGGTTAAGCACTCAGCTGCTACCTACCGGCCCTCCTCAGGAGAAAAGACCCAGTGATAGGCTCCCGTAAAGATTACAGCCTAGGAAACCCTATGGGGATAGTTCTACTCTGTCTTATAAGGTCAATATGAGTCGGAATTGATTCAACTTGATGGCACATGACAACAACAACAACAAGAATTTTGACCTGCCTCTGCTTGAGGTTACACCTGGGAGATCAGATATCTCCCAGGTGTAACCTTAAGAGCACTAGTATCTGATATGCACTCAGTAGTCACTGCTGATGTAAAAAAAAAAAAAAAAACATCTCTCCTGTACTAAAGACTCTATGGTCTCAGAGTCAAGAACTGAAGTTCTGGGATCAGACAGCTCTGACTCAAAACTCATTGTATGGATCAGGGGAATTTTCTTAACTTCACTGAATTTTCATCATAAAATGGTAATAAAAATGGTAACTACCATATGGGGCAACCATGAAAATTATCTGAAATAATTGTAAATGTAAAATTCTTAGACAGTGCCTAGCCCCTAAGGATTACTCAATAAATAAAAATAATTTTTATTAGTAGTAGTATTTATATTATTAAATAGCTTCAGAGAGTTTACTGGATAAAGATCAAATTACATAGTTTTAGTCAAACTGTATGGTCAACTAGTCCATCTTAATCTTTCAAAACTCTTCTTTCTGTGCCCCACATAACTATTTTTCTCTGTTTACTTATTCTAGTAACAAATTGTTCATTCCCACGTAAATGTGTTTGCTCATGAGCTTTCTCTTACCTGAAAATCTTTGTCCTAACTTTTCTTCAGCAAAATGTTTTCAGAATTTCCAGATTTCATTCAAGTTCCACCTTTGTGAGGTCTTCCCTAAGAGTTGTGATCCTCATTGATTTACCATTTACTTTTAATACAATGATGCTTTTGTAGTGTGTAATATAATTTTCTACCTGTTATATACGATAATGAGCGCTAGTGGCTCGATGGTTAAGCACTTCACTGCTAACTGAAAGGTTGGTGGTTCAACCCCACCCAGGAGCTCCTTAGAAGAAAGATCTGGCGATCTGTTTTCATAAAGGTTACAGCCAAGAAAACTATGCGGCATTTCTACTTTGTCACATAAGGTCTTTATGAGTCGGAATCCACTCAATGGCACCCAATAACGATAATATATGAAATTGTTTCATTCTCTAATTATCTCATACATGTTCTCTTGGTGACCCTTAAGGACAGGAATGGTTAGATCTATGTCTTTTGTATCCCTCTTCTTCCTAACATACCCCACATCACTTTGAGCAGCCATCTGCTGACTGATGTAGTCACTTGAGTAGATCAAATCTACAGTATTCCTGATCCTTGGTCCAGGCTACAGAAAAGATCTTCACATAATGAAATGCTCTCCACCCACTGGAGGTTTTAGACCACTGCCTAATGTTTCCTATTCCTTATTTACCTGTAATATCTCTGCTCAAGTTCCAGCTACTCTCGCTGCTTCTTGTGACATAGACACATTTTTTCCCCCCTTAACACCAGTATGTCTTATTCCAACTAGATGATTTTAAGCAAACCTTTGACACTACCCCAAGTAAAATGTGTCTTTGTGATGCTGAGTGTTCGGCTTTCCTTTTGAGTATTTCATGTGAATTCTGAATTATTCACCGCATGATGCCTGCTTTTCTCACTGGAGTTTATTAGGATCCTAGTTAATTGTGATTTATTGGGTAGCATTTGGCAAGACAGGATATGGTCTTTCAAACAGAGATTTTCTACTTCTGGACACAATGTCTTCTGTTAAACTAGAGATTGGTGAAAAACACATCATACTTTTCTCACCTCCCCTTTCATGCTCAAATATTTTACCTGCCTTTTTTTTTTTTTTTCTTCAGAAGTAGAAAAAAGAGCCAAAGGGTGGAACCTGGAAGAAGTATAAGAGTATAATGACATTGTTACTTCCTGCCAATGAGACATCCCTTCTTCTCAGTGCCTCTGGCCAAGGAGGTTCCAATCAAATGCCCTTCCAAGCTTATGATTTCCTCCACCTCACCAGCCACAGGGATCATGGCAGGGTAACACATGATGCTGCTCTGCCCTGCAGATTAGACCTTCTGGTTTCACAATTCCCCCACCTCATGCAAGGAAGAGAGGGAAAGCTGCCTTGGTATGGAGTTGCAGAGTGGAAAGGATAAGAAGAGACTTAAATGAAAAAAATTCTTTGCCAACACCTCTGCTGGCCTTCTCCTGTCTCCTTCAGCAGGAGAAGGTATCATGCTGTGGAAATTTAGAACAAGAGGAAAAATCAAGACCTGCATCTTCTTGAATAAATCCAGTGTCCCTGAGCCCTGGAGAGAATGGCTTGAAACCCAACACTGGCCCGAAAGACTGGACATCTTTCTGGGAGCTCTGACCCTCTGAAAAGGAAAAAAATAAATGAAAAAGAAAGCACTTCCTTTATTGTAACAGATGCAAGGAAGAAAAATATTTTCCACTGACAGCTCAGTCCTACCTTGCTTTATCCTTTTGTTTGGGCAGCAGTCAGAGACCCATATGCTAACCAGTGGAAGATATTTTTCAGAAGCATTTGTCTCCTTGGGAAGCATCTAAGCTTGTTTTATTGGCAACTATAAAATCACCACTGGGTCTGTCGTGTGGTTATTCTGCAGATGGTTTGCATGGGCGGCTTGTTTCTACTGGATGAAATCTCCCTTTGGGCTCCAGTTTGGATTTAAGAAATTCATGCACTACTAGTCTTTACTTTGTTATAATAAAATCTTGGCACTGTTTCACTTGTAAACCTATCATTCCTCTGAGTTTCGGAGCGAGAAGAGGGAATTGGCATGGTGGAGGCCCAGTCAAGTAATGATGATGCAAAGGGAGAAACAATCCCTATAGCTGCACCAGCCATTATGGTCAGTTCTAGTTTGGATGAGCGGCAGGTGGTCTGGAAGTTTTCTTCTTACATGAGAAACCAACATCCAATGGAAGCTCAAAATAGCCTTACAGAATTTCACCTAAAGGCAGATGGCAACACTTATTTACACTTGCATTTCCTATTTCTTCTCCTCATCTCCAAAACAACCATGGTTACATATGCAATTCATGCCAGGGACATTTGTATGTGTCTAAGAGAGTGCAGTCCTTTTAGATACACGTTTCAGTGTTCTCACTCTAAAAATAGGATGTAAAAGTAAAAAATGGGGCATTCCAGTTTGTAGGGGAAAGAAGTTGCATGGTAACTTTTGAAAGACTTTGGTTCCTTTAATTTCTTCAGTTGTCAGAAAGAGACAAAAACAAATGCAATTTTCGTGGAGTCAAGGACAAAATGGACTCCTATGTCATGAAATCGGCTTTTTAGAGGTGTTCAGAAATGGGTTTGAACGTCTGCACCATTGCTCATAGGTGAGACAGCTGTGGTAGGTTATTTGAAATTTCTGGATCTGTTTGTCCATTTGTATAATGGGAATCATATGGTCTTTTTCAGCGTTGATGAGAGGATTAAGCAATATAACATGTAAAATCTTAGCCAAGGTTGTCACCTAGTAAATGCAGCTAATGTTTATTGAGTACTTACTCTTTACTAGATTCTGCCTTTTGTATTTTGTACATCTTAACTTGGCTAATTTTCATAACAACCATGTGTGCCAAGGACTATTACTACCACCTGCTCAGATGGGGAAATTAAGGCAGAGAGAGGTTAACTTTGCCAAGTCTCCACAGGAGGTAATTAAGTGGCAAGGGGATTTGAACTCATGATCTCGATCGCTACTACAGTCTGATTCTCCACACAGTGTGTAGATGACCAGTAAATTCTAACCCTCCTCCCCTTGCTCCCAAATGTCTGTGTCTTTATTTACCTCCTCAGTAAAGCTGACTTGATTAGACAAGCAACTCTTAAAAAAAGGTGCCCATTAGAAACGACCTAGGGTACATTTTCAAACTGCACAAGGGTAGACCCATCCCTGTGAAGATTCTTTGAGTTTGTAGCATTAATTTAGTTGGGGTCTTGGAATATGAATTATACGGACACAAAGCCCCAGAAAGATAACCAGGTAGAAAATAAAAATACTAACGTACAAAACTTTCTTCACCTTCTGTTTGCTGAAATGTTGGATTAATTCAGACCCAGAAGAAAATCTCTGTCTTTGAAAATTATAAAGTACTCCTCTTTTCAGAGGGCAGCTACGAGTCAGATATGACTCTAATTTTTGCCTCTCCAGTGTCTCACCCCCTGGCTCTCCTTTTTAAGTGACCTTGGGACTTTAAGATATTCACATGGATCTGTCTTGCTTTTTGTAGTTTAAACAATTATCATTTCAGCAAAGTGTTTGGCAGCAATCTCTCCCTTCTTACGTGGCAGTGATACAATACAGGCTTTTAAGCTACTCTTAACAGAATTACTCCCATGCTGCTTTCTTTCCTGATATGTCTTTGCCTTTAGCTCATTTTTAGCATTTATAAAAGATTGTTTTTTATTAGTATTCATCTGAGCCGAGTATAAGTTGTGATCAAATTACTCAATGTTAATAAGTGGCATATAAAATTTCCATGGCATTGGAAAGAAAAAATGAATAAGTTCTTTCTTATTCACCAACAAGCTTACCATCTTTACAGCTATGTGTGTCCATTCTAACTTAAAATTAGCAGGCTGATGCCTGCTCAAGTAGACCAGTCAGCTGGCAATGAATGTGTGTGTGTGTGTGTGTGTGTGTGTGTATGTCTCTATGTGTGTGTAAATCCATTTCTCTTTAGGGGCATCTAACAAACTAGGGAGAAAGGCCTGGTAATCTACTTCTAAAGAATCAGCCGATGATTGTTGGAGCACAACATTAATACAAAATTTCATGGGGATGGTGCAGGACCAGTCAATGTTTTGTTTTGTTGTGCATGGGATCGTCATGAATCAGTACAACTCAATGGCAGTTCACAACAATGTACTTGTCAAGAGCCGTTGTGGAACTTAAAACAGACACTCCAAGTATCTGCAGGTCTAATATCAAGCACCATCAGGAAATCAAAACCTGCAGCTGGTTGTCTTTTTAAAAGCACCTCTTGCAAAGAGAACAAAGACACAAGTCTTGAACAACATACAACAATAACCTTAAACAAGTTGTTACAATGAATAGAGTGGTTACCACCTCCCGGTCACTGCTCTAAGGGTTTTAATACACGTTATTTCATTTCGTCTCACAGCAAGCTTATGAAGTAGGTACTGAGTCTTGGACACCTTAAGCAACGTGTCCCAGGTCATCCTACTAGAAATAATGAAGACAAGATTTAATTGCAGGTAGATCCGATTCCATAGCCTAAGCTTATTAGCACTCTGTGACAATTCTTCTCAATTAGGAGAGTCAATCAATGAGTCATAGGTCCAAATATCCAACTGTTAGAAGTAAAATGCTGTTGTTTACGTGGCCAAAAGGAAAGCACAGGAGCATCTTTCAGCTGCTATAAAAGTCAAGTGGATCATCCAGAAAGTTGGGAAACATGGGAGAAGCAGAAGGAAAAAGTCTAAAGAGGAATGGAAACGAGAGGCTACAGATAACAGAAGCAGCCACGAAGAGTCAAAGGGGCTTGCCGGTCTGAAGCACGGAGAAGATTGCTAGCTACGAGGACAGAGAAGAAAGGACAGCCCTTTAACAAACTGCTTAAATCTCCGTAGCCCCTCAGGACACCAGGATGCCACATTAAAGGCACATCCATCACTGGACAGCTCTACAGTAAGCATGGGCTCTGGGGCGCTAAGTGAAAGGACCAGCCAGGTCCTGCTTTCTTTCTTCCTTAGCCTCCAGGAGCACGGATCATCATTTTCACCTAATTCCACTCTGTGCTGATCAGGACAGATAATGGGAGAGTTTAATTGAGGGTAATATGAAGTCATTTATTCTTCCGTAATAGAAAACTAAGGAGCCCTGGTGGCTTGGCTGCTATCCGAAAGGTTGGCGGCTCAAACCCACCAGCTGCTCAGGGGGAGAAAGATGTGGCAGTCGGCTTCTGTGAGGATTTACAGTCTTGGAAACCCTTTGGGGTGGTTCTACCCTGTCCTACAGGGTTCCTATGAGTCGGAATGGACTCAATGTCAATGGGTTTGGTTTTTTGGGTAATGGAAAACTAAGCTGTGCTAGAGTAGAACATACGAGTTATCACTTAAACCATACAACATATAAGCTGTAGTTTAAAATCCATCCTCAAGTGTGTATTCCAAAATTGTTAGATCTTAGAGTACTCCTATAAGGAAATTAAATCTAATTTTATCTTTGAACAAACCCAGACAGTGTACCTGGCAAATAATTGACTCTCCAGAGATGAGGGAGGAAAAGAGAAAGGAAATAAGGAGGAACAAAAAATGAAAAGAGAGATGGGAAAGAAGAAAGAGAGGTGCGCAGAGAGAAAGAAGACTGAATATGTGCATAAATAACTAGTTAGCTGAATGTTTTCTGTTAACATCAGTGTGTTTAAATAAGACTTGTTAGAAAGATAAATACAACTGGTGGAAATCAACCCATAAAGCCACAGAACCATTTTATGGGTATTTCAGAAAGAAGATTTCTGAACACAGCCAACACTTGAACAGTTTAAATAGTTGATTGAACTCATCTATTTTATTTTAAACTAGTCAAATAGAACCCCAGTTAATCTTCCATTAACCGCAGGCTTCCATTAAAAAAAAGTTAAGTAATTTGGAGTTATCATTATACCTGAGCTTTCGAATAAGACAAGTAAGTAACAGAGTGAGTTAGTATATACTCTTCTGACCAAATCATTGATCTTTTGGTACATTCAATGAATGATCCTTTCAGAAAGGAAGACTTAAACCTATGGTCACACAAAGTAGAGTTCACTAAGAGGGGGCAGAGATGGTACCATGAGCTTTTTTTTTTTTTTTAACCTCCTTTATAGGTGCTAATGTTATTATAAATTTGGTCTAACAATGGGTCCAAAACCTTAATAAGAACTTTTTTATTATTTTTTTTCATTTGCCATGGAGTTGACCCCAACTCATGGTGACTCCATGTGTGTCAAAGCAGAGTTGTGCTCCGCAGGAGTTTCAGTGGTTGATATTTTGGAAGTAGATTGCCAGGGCTTTCTTCTGAGATTCCTCTGGTTGAACTGGAGCCTCCAACCTTTTGGTTAGCAGCCAAGCGCACTAACCATTTTGCCACCCAGGGACTCCTAATCAGAACATAGAGCTACTACATGGAAAGGAAGTTCAATCCCATTATGACTTTAAAGATTGAATGTTTATGTTTATTTGCTCTAATTCCTTTGAATATTTAAAAATCTTTTGTCAAAACTGTGAACATACATTCCAGTTCTATGTTGTCAACCTCTGGTTATAAATACTGTGCAAGATTTGAAGGATGCCCTCCATAAAACTCTCTTGAAATGGTAAGGAATTCTCACCACTCCAAATGCAAAAGGTAGATCACTGGTGAATGAGTCAGATTCAGAGATGGAGACTGATAAGGAGGGAATTTTACTCCATTTGTGTCACAAGTGCAGGAATCCTAGCTGATGCTCTGTTGTTGATAAAATAAAGGACAAAGAGGGCTCCATGAAACAAGATCACTTTCTAAGAGAGGAGAAAATCTCTGGGCAGATTCATATTTTGATCTTTGATTCACTAATATAGTCTAGAAAGTTTGCCATGTTGTGTTTTTCCAGAAGTCTGGAATATGAACACCCTTTTCTCCATTTTTTTTAAGAAAGAAAGTGAATGGCCTAAAAAAAATAAATAAAAAAGCCCGCTAACGCTAAAGGATTTTTTTTTTTTAAAAAAAAACAAAATAAATTCTTGAGATAGGGCTTTTATTCAGTTAACCTGCAACCCACTAGGTCTTCTACCTGTGAAATAGTGCCATGACTGATGATCATAATGAATGCCTTATGCTATCAAGAGAATGTCAACCTTATCTAGTATTCTGTATTAAAGAAGGCAAGGAGGCACAGGACAATTTTAGGAAGAGTTCTGCTCCAAAATAATTAACTATTTAAAATCTTGTAATAACTACTTGGGAAAATTCAATTATTTATAACAACTTGTGATGTACAGTGAGCTAATCTTTTGTGCCCCAAGTGTATAATCCACTCTGGAGAGACTGTCTAGAATTAACTGGAGTGAGACAGCCCTGGGTTTCAGTTCTGGTTTTGCCATTGACAAGTTAGCAACCTTTACAAGTTACTTACTCAAACTCTCTAAATCTCAGTGTTATCAAATATAAACTGGGGATAATAATGCTTTTTTCACAGTGTTATGGAATGTACATTGAATACTCAGCACAGTGCCTGGCACATGGGCATAGCAAATGGTGCATATTTTTACTTTAAATGGCAAATTCCTATATTTAGAAACAATACATGAGCTTCTACACATTAATTAATGGCAATATAGTTTCCAACAACTTTGAACTCATGCCTGCTAAATATAATTAGCATGAAACTCTCAGCACAGGGGTGTAAGTTCATCAATAGTCATTAGTCCTGCTGTGTCCCTTCATGATCTCCAGCAGTTCAGACAGTCTCCAAAAAATCTCAACGGCTAGAAGCAATTCTGTAGTCAAATGGTGCACAGGTCACCTTATTCTTCCCTGCTCAGGCCATGCCAGGCCTGGGCACACACAGCCTCAATCTCTGCAGCGAGATAATTGCAGCCAGGAAGGATCTAATGTGTTTATAACCAGTCAGTCGGCAATAGAAAGTTTCCATTTACTGAGTATGTGCTATGAGCCAGGCACTAGGATATATGTTGTGTGTGCATGTTTTCATTTTGCATGGTGTTAGGAGAATGGGTTTTAAATCAGATAGCTTTAGGTTGAAGTCTTGGCTCTACCCCACATTAGCTGAATGAACTGGGTATGCTTCTATTTCTTAATTTGTTTAATTTGATAATTTTTTTATTGTGGTAAAATAAATAGAGCATAAAATTTGACATTTTAAGTATAAAATTAATTATGACATTATTAATTATATTCACAACTTTGTGCAACCATCACTACTATTTATTTCCAAAACTTTTTTTATCATCCCCAACAGAAACTCAGCACTCATTAAGCAATAAATTCCTGTTATCTCTTTACCCCAGCCCCTGGTAACCACTAATCTTCTTTCTGCCTCTACATATTTTCCTATTCTAGATATTTCATATAAGTGGGCTCGTACAATATTTGTCCTTTTGTGACTAACTTATTTCACTCAGCATAATATTTTCAAGTTTCATTCATGTCATAGCATGAATCAGAACTTCGTTTCTCTTTATGGCTGAATAATATTCCATTGTACATATATACCACATTTTATTTACCCATAAATCTTTTGATAGACACTTGGGTTGTTTTCACTTTTTAGCTATTGAGAATAGTGCAGCAATGAACATCAGTGCACAAGCATCTGTTGGAGCTCCTGCTTTCAATTCTTTTGGCTGTAGAATTGCTGGGTCATGGTAATTCTATGTTTAACTGTCTGAGGAACTGCCAAACTGTTTTCCACAGCTACTGCACCATTTTGCATTCCCACCAGCAATAGTTTTTATTATTTTAAAAATGTGGATGACAACATATACACTTCAGAGGGTTGTGGTGAAGGTTAAATGGAGCAATAAATGTTAAGTGTTTGTAGGGGAATTTCGTATATTATAAGGTTCTTCTTGAACCTCTTCTTCATTTTTGGCCTTTCATGACATCCTTTAGTTTTTCTCTAGCCTCACAGGGTGGTCCTCTTCAGTCTCACTAGCAATCTCCTGCTCTGCTTGACTGCAAATGGCGGCCCCAAAGTCTCTAACCTTGGCCCCATCTCCTATGTACCTACACACTCTCCTTATATGGCCTTATCCAGGCCCACGCCTTAAAACACTCTCTATTTCTCAATGAGAACCCTAGCTTCCAACTTTTTAACACTGCTGCAATAGTTTGCAGCGATTAAGTAAGTCACGCAGAAAAATGGTCAAGTTGGCATGAAATGGACATCTGTCGTACCCTAAAGTCCATAAAGTCCAAGTTTTTAAAAATACAGGAGGGGACAAACGATTTAAGTGCACTCAAGTACCAACCACTAAATTCAACAAAAAAGAGAAGGAAATATTTGGGTGTTTGCTTAACTTGCTATATCAGAAGATATCATGCCGCTTTTCCATATGATAGCACAGCTTATCATTTAATTAAAATTTTAAAAACAGTTATTGAAGTTTAAGAGTTCTATCTAAAACTTCACATCATTTTCAATGAAAATTATTAACTGTTATAGCTCATTTATAAAAAGCTAGATGAGAATATTATGAGAAATTAGTGAAATTATTATCAGATGGAATAATTAAAGATCAGTTGTGAAATAATCACATAATTCTAGCTATATGCTGCATCGCTCTTCATTAATCAAAGATAATCTCGAATTGCAATACTTTTAAATGCAAAAAAGTGTTTGTGTGTTCTGGCTCTGAAAGAAGATAATTGGAGAGTGCAGAGGCTGTACAGTTATAAGCTTTTTGCTGATTTTTTGAGAGTTTACAAATGAAGATTCTACAGTGTGGGGGTTGGCCATTTTGTGGTCTGTTTAACAATGAACTAAAACAGATAATCCTGTTTTCAATGAGATAACAATATTTCTCTCTTAATTCTGAAAAAAATGGGGGATTTAAATTTATTAACAAAACGAAACATCTGATTTTGGCAGACGTGTTAGATCTCAAAGGTCCGTGAACAAATTCCATATCACTTTGTTTTCTTCACTGCCAAAGTATCGATCTGCTGGAGAAATCCTCAGTGCTCCACCAAATGGGGAGTAATTTTCTCCTATTTGTAAAATAAGGCCATATATAATGTTCACACAGACCTTTATTTCTCTGCAGCAATTATACTGAAGCCGCCCATTGATTTCGATTACTATTTGTTAAAAAAAAAAGTGTTAAGGTAAAATTTACATACAATAAAATGTACCAATTTAAGGTATATATCAATGTGTTTTGGTACATATATACACACCTATATAATCACCACCACAATCAAGATATAAAACATTTTCATCACCCCAAAAAGTTCTATTATGCACAGTCTTAGTAAATCCCCATCACTGGCACCAGGCAACCACTGATCGGCTTTTATATCACTACAGACTAGATTTGTCTTCTAGAGTTTTCTATATATGGAAACAGACAATAAGTACTCTTTTTGTCTGGCTTCTTTTGCTCACCATAATGCTTCTGAGATTTATCCCGGTTAGCACATTCCTTTTTATTGCTGAATGGTATTCCATTGGTTGAACACGTCACATTTGTTTATTGATTCACCTGTTGATAGATGTATAGATTATTTTCTGGTTTCGGCTATTATAAATAAAGCTGCTATGCTTTGTGTACAAGTTTTTTGCTTAGTCATGTATTGTAATTCACATTTTAGATTATTTTAAGATACTTTTTCCTTATTTGCTGTAGCAACAAAGTAAATAACTGTTTTAAAAACATGTCAAAGACAGAGGAAGACGGGTGGCTGTATGTGGAAAGACATTAAAAAAATAGAGACATGTCTTCTTTTGAAAAGAAAACACTTTTATATACCTTACCTCCTTCCTTCTTCACAGCGTGTCTCTGTTAGGAAGGATTGCTGTCAAGTCAATTCTGACTCATAGCGACCCTGTAGGACAGAGTAGAATTGCCCTATAGGGTTTCCATGGAGCAGCTGGTAGATTTGAACTGCTGAACTTTTGGTTAGCAGCTGAGCTCTTTCTTAACCACTGTACCACCAGGGTTCCAATACAAAGAAAATGTGCTATTATTACTCTTAGTTAAAAAATTTGTAGCTTGGCCTCAGAGGAGTTAAGTGATGTGCTCAAGACCACACAGTTGGTAAGTGCTTCAGTCAAGATCAGAACCTGTTTGCAATTTCCTAATCCAGTGTTCTTCCCATTCCACCACGGGGAAAATGTTTCACAGATTTATTAAATACCTGCTGCTTGCCTAACACTGCGTTAGGTTGTAGGGAATCACATAAGATGCAAAAAAACTGACTGTTCCCTCAAGGGACTTATGATTTAATTGAGAATATGTATACAGTAAAAAGTTTAGTGCAATTATAAGGCAATATTTTTAAGAATGTTGGAAACACGTATTCTGTGCTGCATTTAATACAGGCGTTGAATTAAAAGATAGTTGAATAATGAGGTAAGGAGTTATCTGTAAAAGGTTTATTAAATGGATGATTTTTGTGCTAGACATTGAAAAATAAAAATTATGCATTAGGAAAGAGGAAATATGAAGTAAAGCCAAGTATGTATGCCTATGCTGTGAGGAGGAATTTGGAACCAGCAGGACTGAGAGGATTTACTTTAAGATTGAATATATAAGGTAAGGTCTGTTGAATGTCAAGTTGAATTGTATGGAATTTACCCAACGGACCATTGGGAGAGACTGTAGATTCTTAAGCAACAGAGAATAGTGAATGACATGGTACAAGCGGTGTTTTAGAAAGAATCAATTGGTTACAGCTTGCAGAGTGGGGTACATCTAAGAAATTCCATCACAGAGGTTAGTTCAAAGACTGCTGTAACCTGGGTGTGAGGTGATGAAGACCCAGACCAAGGAAGGAAGAGACAAAACTAACTCCTTTTACAAAAAAACAGGCAAGCTATTACAGCTTTTTACTGAATGGTATTCTAATTCAGAGGCATTCAAACGAAATTTCTCTGGAAACGAAATGTCCTTGTGCTAACAGAACCAGGCTTCATAGCCATAGAAATGGTTATAAAGCTAGGACACTTTATAGGACTTAATTTTGGACTGGAGCTTAATTCCTTTTTGCTACATTCACCGCCTGTCAACTTACCAAAGGATGCACTGACTTGCTTATTTCAGCTCTTTCTTTGGAGTATAGTTTAAAATAGCACCCATCAGTCCTAATCGCAACTATTTCCCAAAATGTTTCCCAAATTAATAAATGCAGGATTGGAAGCAGTGACCCTACAGGGGAATATGACGAAAATAGCTCACCCATAATTAGAAATGAAATCTCCTTTCATCGAGCAATGGGAAATTGGCAAAACCCAGCAGCTTTTCATACCGTGCTGTGTCAAGGGGTCCTTAAGGCAGGTGGCCCCAAGTCCTTTCTCGTGTTGCTCAGAGATCTGGTAGCTGCTTTTATTGTGTTACCCATTTTCAGGCTGCCAGCTTCGGCCTCGTTCACCAGACCCTGAGCACACATGTAGGTTGGATCCTGGTAATTAAATGAACTATCCCTTTAAAAACAAACAAACATTGCCGTCAAGTAGATTCTGACTCATAGTGACCCTATAGGACAGAGAAGAACTGCCCCACAGGGTTTCCAAGGCTGTAATCTTTATAGAAGCAGACTGTCACATCTTTCTCCCACCCAGTGACTGGTGGATTCGAACCGCTGACCTTGGTTAGCAGCCAAGTGCTTTAACCACTGTGCCGCTGGGGCTGCTTCCATCCTCATAAGCAGACTTCAATTAAAGGTTCATGTGGGTCAGGGCAAATTGAAGACCCCTCACACTGAGTAGAACACAGGCCAAAGGTATAACTTTTGATTGATTTGGAAGCCAAAGAAGTCCTTAGCCAGAAGTGGATGATAATGAAGTTAAATGACTCTCGTCTTTCTGGAATGAGACTTTTTTGTTCTCAGGCCAGTGACTGATTCTATCCACACTGATGGGCAAAACCACACAGATTTGGGGGGGATGAACTTAGGTTCAAATCCTGCTCTATCTATGATAGTCATTTGATCTTAGATATGTACCTGAGATTCCTCCTCTTTAAATAATAGTAGTTCTTGCCCCCAAGGAATTGGGAAATATTAAATGAAATGACCTATTTGAAGTACTAAGCATTGTGCCTAGCACACAGAAAGCACTCCAATATTAATGGCTGTTTGGGATCTGATGATCCTGCTGCTGCTGCTGCTGTTGTTCTTGCTGTCATTGCTGTTATTTTAGCCAGAATTTTTTGAGTTTTTAGTAATTCCTCTCAGGATATTTGCATTGTAATGGGAAACACAAATATAAACACCCCATGGCAAAATAGAAAACAGTTTTATGTATAGGTGGGAGTCTCTGGGTGGTACAAATGGTCAAAGTGCTCCCAAACCAAACCAAACCCACTGCCAGTGCCATCAGTTCCGACTCATAGCGACCATATGGGACAGAGTAGATCTGCCCCATAGGGTTTCCAAGGAGCTGCCGGTGGATTCTAACTGCTGACCTTCTGTTTCACAGCTGAGCTCTTAACCACTGTGCCACTAGAGCTCACAAAGTGCTCCACTGCTAACCAAAATGTTAGAGTTCAAGTCTATCCAGAGGCACCTAGGAAGAAAGGCCTGGCAATCCACTTCTGAAAAATCAGCCATTAAAAACCCCATAGGATCACAGTTGTGCTGTAACACACATGGGGTCACCATGAGTAGAGTTAACTGGATGGCAACTTATTATTTTTGATATATAGGTACAAACAATGTACTATAGAAAGAGCTAAAGAAAGAATAATTCTGCAGGGGCAGAGACCATTTGATGGGTCAACTGCAGTAAAGCTAAGTTTTGAAAGATAGATTAAAAAAAAAAAAACTCGTTGGCATCAAGTCGATTCCAATTCATGGTGACCCCATATGTCATGAAGTAGAACTGCTCCATAAGGTTTTCTTGGCTATAATCTTTACAGAAGCAGCTTGCCAGGCCTTTCTTCTATGGCACTGCTGGGCAGGTTTAAACTGCTAACCTTTTGGTTAGTAGACAAGCTTAAATCGTTTGTGCTACCCAAGGACCTTTTTGAAGGATAGATAAAGTTTCTAATTTAATTGTGGGCAAAGGGGGCTGTTGAAGATTTTTGAAGGGAGAATCCAACCTGTGTTTTAGAAAGTGGGCTCTGACAACAGTATGGAAAAAGGACAGCATAAGAGAAAATAGAGGCAAAGAAAAAATAGCAAACTGGAATATATTTTTGTATTTGTTTTAATGAGATTATGAGTCAAAAGCACGAGGAATGCAGGGAAGTAGGAAAGAGGCTGGGTGGCATTAGGAGGGCTATCGAAAAAAACTTAAATATCTTTGCTCTGTGTACCCCTTTCAGTCCATTGACCCGTGCTATGACTGAATACTCCTCTGGTATAAATCTCAGAATTCATCCATTTTTCCCTTTCTTCCCTTAGTTAAACCCTTAGCAGCATTTCTCACAGTAAACCATTCCCTCTTCCTTGAATCTCTTCTTTCTCTTGACTTTCGTGACACTCTGGTTTTTCTCCAACCCCACGGGATTCCTCTCGTCACTTCCTGGTGCCTTCTGCTCTTGTTGTTGTTGCTGCGCCATCGAGTTGATTCCAACTCATAGTGACCCTATAGGATATAACAGAATGGCCACATAGGGTTTCCTAGGCTGTGACCTTTACGGAAGCAGACTGCCACATCTTTCTCCCCTGGAGAGGCTAGTGGGTTCAAACCACTGACCTTTCCATTAGCAGCCAGGTGCTTAAACATCACGCCACCAGGGCTCCTTCTTCTGCTCTACTTGACAGCGATTGTTGGGGTTTCCAAAGGCTCTGATATTGGCCTATTCCATCCGCACACACATCGAATCCCATGATTAATCTACACACCATCTATTTCCCATGAGAGCCATATTTATATCTTTTTCCTGTATTCATTCCAAATTCCAGACTCATGCCCCTACTTGCCAATCTGACATATTCACATGGATGTTGTAATAGAAATCTCAATTTATAATGTCTTAGCTATAAATTTCCTTTCCAAGCCTGCTCTTCCCTACCTTCCCCACCTCATAAATAGAACCCAACCCACCACCCCAGGAAAAAAAAAAAAACAAAAAAACCTTGTTTCTGACTCATAGCAACCCTTTAGGACAGAGTAGAACGGCCTGATCGGGTTTCCAAGGCTGTAAACCTTTATGGAAGAAAATTGCCACATCTTTCTCCCATGGAGCGGCTCGTGTGTTTGAACCACCAACCTTTTGGTTAGCAGCCGAGTGTTTTTTACCACTGCACCACCAGAGATCCTTCATAAATAGCACCACTTTCACCTAATTGCCGGAGACCAAAATCTTGGATTTTTCTTTGATTCCACTCTTTTTTCCAAATCACCCAAATCCTGCTTCTGTTCTTCGACTCCACTGGGTCCAAATCATCATCATCTTGTGCCAGTGTAAAAACTTGCTAACTGGTCTAACTATACCCATCGTTGTCCTCTACAGTCTATTAATCAGACAGGAGCCAGAAAGATCTTTTAAAAACAATTTCAATCATGTCTTTTTCTTTCATAAAAGTTTTCACTTAACATCCAAACTCTTACCCAACTTAAAAAAAAAAAAATGCTTTTTCTCTGACTTCATCAAGTATTATGGTGGATAATAATATTTCCTTTCCCACTTTGCTCCAGTCACACCAGTTTTCTTTCTTTTTCTTGACTATATCAAGCTCATTCCTAATTAGGGTCCTTTGTGACAGTTATCAGTCAGATCTTTGTTTTAATGTCCTCTCTTCAGAGAACACCTTCTTTCCTATTCTCCCAATTTGAAGCCCCCACCAACTCTCCCAGAATTACATCACCTTATAACCTGAGTAGTTTCTAATCTATTATTTATTAACTCATTCTTCCTCCCAATTCCCTCCAATTAGAAAGTAAGCTTTATTAGAGCAGAACTGTTGTCACTTGCATTCAAAACTTGTTCTCCAACATCTAAAATAGGGCCTAACATGTAGTGGCTACTCAATAAATATTTAAATGAATGACTCTTAATACCACCATCTGAAATCCAAGTTATTATCCTTCCTTGTATGGAATATAGGAACCAAGCTTACATAACCATTTTTACCCCTTTAGAAATCATATCTCCCCTAATTCACTCCACGTCTACCAGTTGCCATTAAGTTGATTCTAACTCATGGCGACCCTGTGTGAGAGTAGAGATGTGTTCCATAGTGTTTTCAGCTGAGCTTCAAACCAGTTCTTCCTGGTTCATTCAGGCCATGGAAGTGACACTACACTGGGAACAGACCCGAATTTTTAGAATTTGGGTGAACCAAAACAGTAACCAGAATAGAAAAATTACAGGTTGAAGCCCTGCTAGAAACTTCTTAGAAAACAAGGGCCGTATACTCATTGCATAGCAACCAAATCTCTCACCCCTTGGATTTTGAGCAGAGTAGGAAACAGTAGTGCCCTGTTAAAGCATGGCGGTCGACCTTGCTGCTTTGAATGTGTGTCCCTCTCCACAGTCCTGCCAATAATCCAATCTCATGCATTAGGCTCCTGAAAGGGCTCACTGTGCCTCTTCCAAGTCTCCTGTTACAGGGCTTCCACCTGTAATTTTTCGCATTCTGGTTACCGTTCTGGATCACCCAAATTATAAAACTTCGGCCATGACTGAACCAGTTCAAATCAGTTTGAAGCCCTTGTTTTCAGTGTCTGATTTTCAGAAGGAGATCCCCAGGCCTTTCCTGACAGTGCCTTGTTTGGGGGGGGTGGGGCACAAACCTCCAGTCTTTCAGTTAGCAGCCGATCACATTGACCATTTGCACCACCTAGGAACTCTATGCTTACAGTCATAAAAAACCAAAAACCAAACCCGTTGCCATTGAGTCAATTCCGACTTACAGTGACCCTAGAGGACAGAGTAAAACTGCCCCATAGAGTTTCCAAGGAGCACCTGGCGAATTCAAACTGCCGACCTTTTGGTTAGCAGCTGTAGCTCTTAACCATTTTAAAACTGCCGTCAGATCATGGCAAGCCCTCTCCCTCCTACATATGTACCTTATAAGACCTGACCCATATCTGCCTCTCCATCGCTTTCTTTGCGTTAGCTCAATATATACTTTTTTTTTTCCCTAAATGCACGAAGGGAGCCCTGGTGGTGCAGTGGTTAAGAGCTCTGGTGAGCTATGGCTGCTAACCAAAAGGCTGGCACTTCAAATCCACCAACCACTCCTTGGAAACCCTATGGAACAGTTCTACTTTGTCCTATAAGGTTTCTATGAGTTGGAATCGACTGGATAGCAAAGGGTTTTTTGAGTTCTTAAACACGTAAAGAGTGGAGGGTTGGAAATGGTTTTCCTACAGTTTTTAAACATCAGTATTCAGGATGGCTCTTACTTTTGTACTCTTGCAACCTCACCGTATTGCCTGTGCACCTAGCACAAGGATGTTTTTGCAGGCTTCTTTTTAATTTGTAAAGAGGAAGAACAGGAGGCCCAAAGGTGATTACCAGTCAGAGCAGTTCATCATTAAAAAGGTCTGAGACTTGTGGCAAACGGATGACTGTAAGATACAGGTCAAATGGATTTTGCACTATTTAGGCTCAGGCTGAATTACAAAAATTAAACAGCACTCTAATTAACCAGAGTAGTTAGCACATAATTCAGATCTCTGTAACTCTAGCTTATTGTGGCTAAAAAAAAAAAAAAAAAAAATTGTGCTGCATAATGTACAAATAAGCAAAAAAAAAATTCTATGGTTGTTCTTCCATATACAGGCTTCAAGCATAAGAAAACATTACAGATTTCTGTAAAATCCAGAAATATTCTTACTCTATGGGAAAATAAAAAAAAAAAAAAGAATTCTCTTTTTCAAAGAGAATAAAGGATTAACCTAGTAAGGGACAGAAGTTTTGCATTCTGTTGTTAAGCGCTGCACATATCCTGAGTTGGGCATTTTAATACTACACCAGATGAAAGAAAAGCATAGAAGATGAGGTGGAAACAATATAATTTGCAACTTTTATAACTAAATCTGCCTCACTGATTGCTTTCTGAAGGTACAGAGCAGCCATTCTCCACCAAGAATAAGTTAACCCACTGGAACGCAACTTAGATCAAATTAAGGTTTGTTAAATAAAGATGAGGACGGAAATAAAAATTACTCAAATATCTGATAACTAAATGCAACCATGTTATGGAACTTGTAAGAGAGACTAACCTGTAAGAGCATACTGTGCAAACACTAGCAAAATTTTAAGGTTTATAATGTCAGCACAGAAAATAAAAAATAAAATGAAGTCTGATTTTATGATTGCACAGAATAAGCACTGAGAAATAACCATGAAATATGGACAAGTGTAAAAGCTAAGACCTGGAGCAGGTAAGCAGATACTTTAAAAATCAGAGAAAATACAAAAAAAGGGAAAAGATAACCAAAATCTTATGTTTTCAGGTATCTAAAGTTCAACGCAAGTTGAAAGCCCTATGGAGCATAGTTCTACTCTGACACATGAGGTCACCATGAGTCAGAATTGACTCAATGACAACTGATAGTGGTTTAAAGTTCAAAAATCAATTAAAATATTTCAATTTAAAGTTTAATTTTACACCTCTTACAATAACTCACTTCAGTTTTTTTTCCCTAAAAAAATAATGAAGCTAGTAAAAATAGCTAACATTTACTGAGCTTTCACTGTGTCAAATACTGTGCAAAACATATTACATATATCCCATTTAAGCTCATGATTCCAGAGGAGCGTGAATCACCGTTTGTATTTTACAGATGGGGAAACTGTGATTCACAGGCATGTGGTCATCTGGACAAAGAACTTCTAGATAATATAAGTGAGAGGACGAGTCATGAGTCTAGGGGTATTTGGCTACAACACTCATGATTTAAATCACTACCCTATGCTACCTCCTTATTTTAAAGTGTGCCTGTTCCACAGCTGATGAAGCTGAAACCTGTTCATATGAATCCCACTTGTAAGGAACTACAATCAGCCATAATGCATTGCTCATAATTTTATATGAAAATAAACATTGACAAAGTATCTTGGATGTCTTTCTTTTTGTCTTCACAGAATACTGTTTTCCCCAGTCCAGGATGTCTGTCAATATAGGCAAATAGTTCTATATTTTCCCCTCTTCTGTGTGAAGGTTGTCTGACAATGACTTAGTCACTGGTGCAATATAGACTTTAGTCCTTATAAAAAATAGGAGAGGAATTCATGGATCTTGCAGAATGACATTCTTCATGCTATATTTTTCTTTATGGCCAATATGAGTGAAGGTATTTTATGCTCGATTAAAAAAAGCTATTTGAAGTTTAAAATATTGAGGAAAACTGCAAAGATGTGTTTAACCTCCATAACCTTGTACCCATTGGGTAATTTGTCGGAAGAAAATTTTTTTTTCCAGATAAATTCATCTTAAAAATAAGTACTGTTTTTAGGGGGGGGAGAGCAAACAGTTTATGGATTTTTATACCCTTTAAAAATGGATTTATTCAACTGCAAGCTTGTAATTTATGTCTATACCAATAAAAATGGATAAGTTGTAATATTATAGTTACCAGAGCTCTGGTGGCATAGTGGTTAAGAGCTACGGCTGTTAACAAAAAGGTCAGTAGTTCGAATCTACCAGCTGCTCCTTGGAAACCCTGTGGGGCAGTTCTACTCTGTCCTATAGTGTCGCTATGAGTTGGAATCATCAACTCTAGGGCAATGGGTTTGCCCTAACATTTTTTGTTACAGATACCAATGTGCATAGTTTCTCTCAACTTAATAAAGGTCTGCTGATCATTGGGTAATTTATTCATTTATTTAATAACAATTTATTAAGCACTTGCTATGTACAAAGCACTCTTCTAATGATGAACAATATAATTCCATTTTCCTTACAGAGCTTATAGTGTAGTTGGGGAGAGACTGGAATCAAAAAGGACACAAACAAAAAAAATCAAATAATAATAACTGCTCTAAAGAATATAAATCAGAGTGACATGACAGAGTATTATCCATGGGTGAATGTGGCCCTTTTAAACACATTGGTCAAGGAAGGCCTCCTTGAGGATGACATTCAGCGGAGAATTTTATGATAAGAAAAAGGGAGCCAGGAGGGATTCCAGGGGAACAGTGTTCCAGGCAGAGAAAACAAGGACAAAAGTCATAACATGAAAATGACTTTGGTGTGTTTGATGAACAGAAAGAAAGCCAATGTGCCTAAAAAAAAACCTGTTGCCGTCAAATCGATTCTGACTCATAGAGACCCTATAGGACAGAGTAGAATTGACCCATAGTGTTTCCAAGGAGCGGCTGGTGAATTATGAATTGCGGACCTTCTGGTTAGTAGACAAACCATTTAACCATCGCTCCACCAGGGCTCCATTAGGGTTTCCAAGGCTGTAAATCTCTACAGCCTTGGAAGCAAAAAGGATGGTGATTTCGAACCACTGAGCTTTCCGTTACCAGTCTATCACTTTAACCGCTGCACCACCGGGACTCCTTATAAGTGAGCCCTGGTGGTGCAGTGGTTAAGAGCTTGGCTGCTAACCAAAAGCTCGGTAGTTCAAACCCACCAGTTGATCCTTGGAAATCATATAGGGTAGTTCTACTCTGTCCTGCAGGGTCGCTATGGGTCAGAATCGACTCGACTCGGTGAGTGCAACAGGTTTTACACAGTGCCTAGAGCATAGAAAAGGCAAGAAGAATGTTGAGATGAAGTAAGAGACAGTTAGGGGAACCATAAGCCCTGGTAGGAAGGTGGTATTTTATTATAATTGCAATAAGAAACCACTGGAGGGTTGCCTTAGTTATCTGGTGCTGCCATAGCAGAAATACCCCAAGCGGACGGCTTTAACAAAGAGAAATTTATTCTCTCACAGTCTAGGAGGCTAGAAGTCCAAATTCAGGGTGCCAGCTCCAGGAGAAGGCTTTCTGTCTCTGTCAGCTCTGGGGGAAGGTCCTTGTCATCAATCTTCCCCTGGTCTAGGAGCTTCTCAGCGTGGGGACCAAGGTCCAAAGAACATGCTCTGCTCCCAGCACTTCTTTCTTGGTGGTATGAGGTCCCTCTCCTCTCTGCTCCAGTCTTTCTTTTATATCTCAAAAGAGATTGACTCAACATACAACCTAATCCTGTAGATTGAGTCCTGCCTTATTAACATAACTGCCTCTAATCCTGCCTCATTCACATCACAGAGGTAGGATTTACAATACATAGGAAAACCACATCAGATCACAAAATGGTGGACAACCACACAATACTGGGAATCATGGCCTAGCCAAATTGACACATATTTTTTGGGCTTTCAATTCAGTCCATAACAAGGATGATTTGCAACTTTGAGGATTAATTTGTGGCTGCATGATTTATCTCAGAACTTTAGACGTCACAGCTGATAGTACAGTTCCTGATAGCCTCAAACAACAACATGACATGGGAAAACATTAAGAAGTGTGTGAGCTATGGTGCCACATTGAAACTAGAACTTGAAGCTTCACATCCAGGGACTACTCATTAAGATGCAATTTACTCTTTTAACTTAATCACTGTGCACCAGACACTGTTTTAGACACAGGGTATACCACTGCGAATAAGAAAAATGCCTTGCCTTATATTCTAGGTTACGGAATAGAGGCAACATCTCATAGCATGGAGTACTTATTGAGAGTTCTTTTTAAAAATCTTTCTTTCTTGCTAGTCTTTAAGCTTTAAGCTAATCTGCTTATTCGTCATTTGTAAAAGTCCTAGAAGGTAGTATGATTTCCTGGCACATAGTAAACACTTACTAATTCTTAACTGAACTGAATTGAAGATTATTATGTTGTATTAGTTTTAATCTAATTGTTAATTCCAGCATGAAACATATCTCCTCTTTTTTTTTTTTTAAATCATGTCCTATTTTTGGACATAAACATAATTGGGAAGCCATTTTTTTTCAGGAAGCATTTACATTCTTATATGGCTTTGCTATATTAGTCACTCATTCTGAGGTAATGCAGTCTACTTTCAATCTATGAACTTAAATCTCTATGGCATGTATCTATTTGGGACTTAAATTATGTAAAGTCAGTAAAACCCACATTTTTCTCGGCAATTTCTTCTTATGGCCGTCCAAACATGCCCTGTTTTCTTTTTGCACATCAGACAGGAAGTCATGAAATGAAGAACATTTTGTCCCTTCCTATTTTCGTCTATGCTTCCTGTTTGTTTTTTTAAATCCAATTGTTCTGCAGGCGGTTTAAAATGCTCTCACATTTTGATGTTTCTCTTGGCATTCTCTCCACTCTCTATGCTTCAGGTCAACTGAACTATGCACAGTTCCCCAAATGTGTCTTGGTCTCTCTTGCATGGTTCCCATTCAGACACCTTGGGATGTCTTTTCTCTTTTCTTCTTTTCCCTTTTAGAGACTTTATTTTTAACCTTCAAGCTCTAACTATCTCTAAAAACCTTTCTTTGACCTCCCAAGTCTGGGTTAATTGCCTGTATTTATCCTATTACTGGCATTATCACATGCTATTGTAATGTCTATCTTTCTCTCTTTTTTTTTTTATTAGACTATAAACTCCCTGAAGTCTGCCCCTATGTCTTAGTTACAGTTCTAACTCCACTTCCTAACCCAGCTGACTGTAACCCACTAGCTGTCAAGTTGATTCTGACTCATAAAGACCCAATAGGACAGAATAGAACTGCCCCATAGGGTTTCCAAGGCTATAATCTTTAAGGAAACAGACTATCACATATTTCTCCCAAGAAGCAGATGGTGAGTTCGAACCACCAACCTTTCTATTAACAGTGAGCACTTTAACCACTGCAGGTTCCTCCTTCTAACGCAGTGCTTGGAAAATAGTAAACCCTTAACAAAAAGCTACTCGGTAATGAATAAATTAGCTGTCATTTTCTAAGGCAGATCATAATTTGTTCACACTGTCTGGTACATTTTTAAAAGGGGTCTTTGTTTATATTGTGATTCTCCCAGTCAAATGAGTTCTATTTTTATGATTTTATTTTATTTTATATTGTTTTTATATGTAGCATGTTACTTCAGAGCAATATAACTTTTAAGTCTGAGGTAGAAAAGAAAGAGAAGAGAATCTAGTATTGGTATACATCTGCTCTTAAGACCCATTTCTCAGGAAACACACAGGAATAAGTAGTAGTAGAGAATCCGAGAGCAGGCGGGGGCCATTTAGAAGGATAACTGGGTGTAATTTCCACATTCACTTTCAGTTCTCTGATATTTAAGCCAGCAATGCTCTGACGTGATTGTTGACAGTCAACGTGTGAGAGCTGTGGTTTCTCCTGCCTTTATACAGGAAAACAGTGTGGCTTAATAAGAGAAATGGTGTTTCTGTCTCATGAATAACAACTGTCTATTCTGATGTTGCTGACAAAGAGCTGAAGTTCCTAAACCAATGATATACTCCCAGGGAAATATAGGTGAAAAAGATACTGACTTTTTCTTTTTCTTTTTTTCTCCTCCCTAGCTCCTTACCAGCGTTCAATTCAACCCAAGGAACCAGGAACCGAGGAGGAAGGAAGTAATTGACATTCAAAGCCTCTATTTTTAGACACCTTTACACTTTCCTTTGCTTCTAACTAGCAAGGATTTTTCCAAACAAGCTTTTAATTAGCAGGTGAGTTTAATTGATATGTGGGTTTCTCAGAAGGGGAAAGGACCTCAATGTGGGGAAGAAGTGGGGAGGGACTCCATCAGTCTTGCTCACAGTAGAAGACCATTAATTCATTTGCACCTGGATGTTTTAAAGGATCAATTTACTGTAGCAAAGAAAGAAGGCAGAGAATCAAAAGGTTGGAATCTGTCAGAGAAGAAAGAGAGGCACTATAATTTAACATGCTATGTGGATGATTTAAAACTTGGAAAAATATTGCTACTGACGTCCAAATACAGAAACTAACCTATTTGCATATAGCCAGGTTCTGTCCAAGTGCTGAGAAAAGATTAATGCTTCAAAATCATTGAAGTTAATTTTTTTAAGAAAGTTTTTGTTCTGCAGGAAAGTTAAAAAAAAAAAAAAAGAAACATAAAAATCATTTTCATCTAACTTAAAGGAGTGTTTTACTAATTTAATTGAATGTGAAGATGCTAATTTTAATCCACACAGATGTTCTAAAAGTTAAATCCAAAGTAAATAGTCTTTTGTTTTATTGGGGGTGGAGAGGGTGCATATCCTGTGTCTAATTTTGTAAAACCAGAGGTTACAGAAAGCACAGGAATGCGAATATGCCATGAATCCAAAACTGTTGGTTGAATGCAACAAAGACCAATACTGATTAAATCAAGTGGAAAAACAAAAGAATAAATTGAAAGCATATTGGCTATCTCAGAATCAAAGGAATGGCTGAGCAATCAAACCTCAAACAAGGATAAGAACTAGAAACCAAAAACCAAACCAGTTGCCATCAGTGGATTCCAACTCAGGGTGACCCCATCTGTGCAGAGTAGAACTGTACTCGATAGGGTTTTCAAGGCTATGAACTTTCAGAAACAGATTGCCTTCCAAGGTGCTTCTGGATAGGTTTGATCGGCCAACATTTGTTAGCAGTTGAGCATGTAACTATTTGCGCCACCTAGGGACTCCATAGGAACAAGCGAAAACCAAACAAACCCATTGTCGTCAGTCAATTCCAACTCACAGCAACCCTATAGGATAGAGTAGAACTGCCCCACTGGGTTTCCAAGACTGTAAATCTTTATGGAAGCAGACTGCCATATCTTTCTCCCGTGTAGCAGACTGGTGGGTTCAAATCTCTGAAATTCCAAAATCTAGGTAAGATAAACTAGTGAAGGATCTCTTTAGGGAATTACCATCAGAATGACTCAGCTCTTAGCCATTATCGTTCCTATTGTTATTTATATCAAAATCCCAGTTCCCAGGAAACAGGATCTGATTGTTGTGGCTTAAGTCTGATGCCCACTCATTGACAGGGGAGGTGAGGTATTTCCATTCTACCAATATCATCTGTTGTGGGGGAGAAATAGTTCATTGAGGGGAAAAAAAAATCAGGTTACAGATACAAGTTTGATATACTCAAATTTGAACACAGACATGTAACATATACACTATACACGTAGACATAAACCAAACCCAAACCCTTTGCCATTGGGCCGATTCCGACTCATAGTGACCCTATAGGACAGAGTAGAACTGCCCCGTAGAGTTTCCCAGGAGCACCTGGTGGATTCGAACTGCCAACCTTTTGGTAAGCAGCCGTAGCTCTTAACCACTATGCCACCAGGGTTTCCACATATAGGCATACATAGTTAAAAAATTGTAGTTACCAAACTTCCTTCCAATACCTGACCAGCCCCAATAATCCCTGCCTGCTTCAGTATGATTATAGGTCTTGAATGTGCATATTAAAGTGCATTTTCTCCATTAGCCAGAGTGGAAGTCTGCATTCCAGAGACAGAAAATTCTCCTCTGATTCCCCTGCAGCTAGTGACCATAAAAAAAGTCTACACTTTTACCCTTTAAGATGCCTTTTCTGATTATTTGATATTTATTCTTAAAAAAGCCTTAAATAATAGCCTAGACCCTGCTGAGTTCACCACAGAACTGTCAAAGACTTGTATTTATTGGACAAATGGTAGTTACATAGAACACAGAGCCCTAGAAGAGAAGCAAGCTACATAAACATCTCCTACCCCTACATTTCTGCTTTAATGATGGGTCCAACCAGAGACTTTTAGTATTTTTCCAGTAGAAAATAATCCTATATTTAATATGAAAGGATAGGTCATTATTTAAGAATGATCCACCCTCTTCAGATTAATTTTGGTTAATTCTTCGTGTTTATTCAGAAGACTGTTTTCTCTTCTTTATTAGGAAAAAGAATGAGTAAGGATGTTTTGAAAGACTACTGCCTAACCTTATGGTTAGTCACAATGTTTTCCAGTGGAAGTGAATGCTGTCTTTAGCATAGGTTTTAGGTTCATAACTTGGCTAACTGGGCTTATGCATAGGCACTTTGGATATTTGTAAGAGAAATTTGATGAGAACATCATATCCAATTACAGTCGTGCCTTGTGTAATTTGTGGCCCTCTCTTTGCATCCTTCTCTAGAATGTTAGCAGTGCCAGCTCTGATAGCAAACAGCTACCCAAGTCTAGGGTATGCTCACGATAGGAAAGTAACGAAAACAAGAACCCTTGAATGCTGTCATTGGTGATCCAACCTCCTAGACTACTGTAAATTAATTGGCCAGATGTTCCCTCCCCAACAGTAATGGGGGATAATGTAGGAGACTGAGTTTCCAACCTTCCTCAGGTGTGCACATTTGAGCAAAGTGATTATGAGTGACATGATGACAGGTGCAGTGCCCGTGTTCCACAGTGCCCTTGGATGTCTGTGATATATTTAGGATTTTTTCCCCTGAGGCATTTCAGAGATGTGAAAATAGACAAGGAACAAAACCAAAAGACCCTTAAAGTAGAAAAAAAGCTTAGAAGTTGTGATATCATAGTGCAAACCCTAAATGAAGTAAGTTAAAGAACGAGATAGAAGAGTGTGTGTATATTAATTGTATGATTATTCTAGGTTACACGTATGCCTGTCACTCTTAGCTCATGTTATAATTATGTGACAGGCACTGTAATAAGCACTTTACATTTTCTGATTTAACCTTCAAACTTTAGAGATGGGTACTGATATCATGTCTGTATTTTAGATAAGTCAACTGAGGTTCAGAGAGATAGTCTCTCATAGTTACACAGCTAGGAAGAAGGAGGCTAGATCTTGAAAATTGAATATCAAAGCTCATATAAGAAAGATAGTCTAGTAAGATATATTGATATAGGTATGCTCATGTAAACAGTTGCCATTAAGTTGACATTGACTCATGGCAACCCCATGTGTGTCAGAGTAGAACTTTGCTCCACGGGATTTTCAATGGCTGTGATCTTTTGGAAGCCGATCGCCAGGATTTTCTTCTGAGGTGCCTCTGGGTGGATTAAAACTGCTAGCCTTTCAGTTAGTAACAGAGTGCTGAACCATTTGCACCACCCTGGGAGATGTATATTCTCCAAAATGGCGTGTTTGTTAACCTCTCTAAGTCACAGTCACTGTGCTAAGCTCGTTATACACATTTTTTCATTTAATCCTTAAAACCATGAGGAGAGGTAGAAATTATTGTCTTTGTTCCACAGATGAGGAAATGAATGCTCTAAGTTTGGTTAATGTGTCTAAGACCATACGCTACTAAAGAAGAAAAACAAAATAATCCAGCTGCCATCGAGTCAATTCTGACTCACGGCCACCCAGAGAAGGCACACAACTTTAGTTTTGTCCGACTCCAAAGTCCAGGTCTTAACCATGAGGATGCAGTGCTACAGAAAGGTGTGTCTTCAGCAAGTGAAAATATAATATTACATTGATTTAAGTCTGATTTTCTTTGTTGTTCTTGTTCACCTGTTTACATTAACAATAAAAGTGATTATCCTGCCATTTTCCCCTATGCACCGTTTCCTTGGGCTTCAGTTTTGAACGGAGCCCAAAGTGTCCCCTGATTATTCCATGCAGTTGCCCTCAAGGACTATTTAGGAAGAAAATGTTGTTCTTCTAATAAAACAGCACAGCTGTCTCAAAGAGCTTTTAATCCATCTTTTTAAAAGATGTGGACTTTCTAAAATAATGTCGCCCCCATTTGTCTTCTATGAAAGAAGATATTTCAAAACCAGGAACACCTATCATAATAAACCATTAAGATGACTCCAGCCTTTCAGTGTATTTTCAGAACTTCATATTTCACCAAATGTTGTTATATATAATTCATGGTAGTGGGATATGATGGGATATGACAGTTATCTCATTTGTGAAGAAAGACCAAATAACTCATTGTCCCACATTCACAAATAAATTATTCTTGTCCCCAAGCATAAGATTCTGTTTTGTTAGTTTCTTCACCTTAATGGATTTTCTTTTCTACATTAATAGTTTGCGCAAAAGACTATGACCCTTAATATCAATTTGGCTATTGTGAGAAAAGGAAAATTCCTGGAAATTAGCCTCACTGATTTAAAAAGGCAACATTATCAAAGCAGTCTATACCTCCAGAAGTAAAAAGAGGCCTCAAGTTGTAATTGTTTTGTAGGATTTCATTGTGTTTCTGTCACATGTCATCCATGTGAAGAGAAAGCCTAAGTTTTTCCTGCCTTTGCAGTGGATACTACCTGTTTTAGCTCAAGAAGGATCAGAGGCTCTATTTCCCTTCTTTTTCTCAATTTCAAAAATCCCCACATTTGATTTTAACATTAAAGTGCTATATTTGAGTCTAGAACTTAATAAAAATTCAATGCGGAGATCTTATAGTCCCAGGATGGGGCAAATGGTTAAGCACTCCACTACTAACTGAAAGGCTAGCAGTTTTAATCCACCCAGAGGCACCTCAGAAGAAAGGCCTGGCGATTGGCTTCTGAAAGATCACAGCCATTGAAAACCCCTGTGGAGCACAGCTCTACTCTGACACACACAGGGTCACCATGCGTTAAAATCAGCTCAAGGGATACTGATACTATTTATTGTTATACTTAATACTTAAATACAGGTCATTTAAAGTATACATGAATATAATAAATTTAAAAAAAAAAAACTCCCTAATTAAACTGCATCAATGTGTTGAGCATAAGCCTCACTAAGTTTTGACTGTATTTTCGTTTCTTCTTCTTCATAATCATGTATATTTCTTATGGCTTTTAATCTTACCTTGTCTGAGTTATAGTCTATGATGTCCTAGTTGGTTAAACTTCTTGAGAGCAGGAGATACTTCCTATCTTTCTTGTTTTCTCTATTTATTGGACAGTCATAAAAGAATTCGGTAGCAATTTCTCAAATTGAAGTGAAATTAATTTAATGCTGTTCAAGAAATAGAAACAGTCCCATGTTGCTTCCTTAAGGGCGCAGTTTAAGTGCAGAAGGAAAAGAAAGTGGTAGCTAAGGAAGAATTTGGAGGGAATGCTAACTTAAGCCATTGTTATTTTTTTCCTTAGAAATCTTTCCATGAAATTAGTGTCATGCTGCATTTTAAAGTGTTTTATCATGAAAAATCTCAAGAATATTTAAAAGTAGAGAGAGGAGAATCATGAAGTCCCATGTCTCCCCCAGCTTCAACCGTTATCAACTCAAGGTCCATCTTGTTCCATTCATATTTGCAACAACTTGCCCCTTTCGCTCCAGGATATTTTGAAGCAAATCTCAGACATGATATCATTTCATGATGTATTTTGAATCTAGGAATTAGGAACAATTTAATATTTCAATTCTATTCTAGAATATCTAGCCCAAACATTGGTCGATTGAAGTCCAATTTATTCAGTACTGGTTTTATTTAGGAAATGCTTCATATAATTATATTAATGTAGACTTTTAAATATCCTATAGTCGAAAAAGTATTATTTATCAGGCACAGGTGTTTTATGTGTTCATAGAATGGCTAAAAGTATATGTGCAAATTTTTTTCATAAATATATATATATACATATACAGTCATGCACCACATAACGTCCATTCAGGTAATGTCCAACCAGATATAAGTCTATGATCCCTGGGTTATGAATGTCCCACTTATGTACAATCTGTAGTTATGAACCAACCCTCATGAAAGCTATTATACTAAAAATTTGAGGTACATACAATAGTTCATCATAACAAACAGGTGCTACTTTGCGATGTGCATCAAAACATTATTATTACTGTATTATTATGTTAAAGATATTATAGTTTATCTGAAAGTGTTTCTTTAATGTTTTTTACACATAAAAAGTATATAGTACACTATATACTTTATACTAAGATAAACATTTGACTAACTGATGTGAGATACAAACTGTACCTAACTATTCCGATTTATGTACAAATTCGACTTAAAGACAGACTTAGGAATGGAACTCGTTCATAATCCAGGGAATGCCTGTATATAATATGGTGTTCGCACAACGTCCAAATTACATAATGTCCTATTTCACAGAACATATTGTGGATATTTGGTGATGCATGACTGCACAGTACGTAAATTTACATTTATGTATGTATAAACCAGCATAAAAGAACTTATTTGATCAAGACATTACCCCATATTAGGCTTTATATATTTTTGTAACTATACAACTATTCAGTTACCATCCATAGTGAATGTATATTGATCTTTCCATTTACAATAACTCTATATATATGTGTGTATGTTTTATTTGTTAAGTGTGTGTGTGTGTATGCAAATATTCATTGCATCAGTCAGCGCTGATAGCTTAGCTCTAATCTTTTATGGGGATGTATGTTTGGCAGAGGGAAAAAAAAAACCAAGTTAATAGTTCCAGTATCAGCAATAACCACACCTCAAGATGGACTTCCTGGACTTTGATATTGTCTCAGTGCAAAGCTAATAATAATTTCAGGGAATTAGATGGCCACTGGCCTCCATTGAGAGTTCTCCAGAAGGGGCTTTTTAGAGCTGGCTGAGATCAGGAATTTTAGAGAGGTGGAAAGGTCCTAGTATCATCTTTTTAATAACATCTATCAAACCAGTCAGATTGTAAACCACTTGACCATTTTGCACTAATTATGGTTCCTTCTCAGTAATCAGATGATTAGGACAAATACAGAAGCCGGAATTCTTTAACAGATTCTACAAAATTTGATTGTTTACTTGGACATGATGTATCCAGTAAATTCTCCAGTTCAGGATCGTTAACGTTTAACGTAAAAACTGAGATATGAAACATTGCAAAGATAAGATGAGACAAAGATATAAAATCAGAGCATTTTAGCGAGGGTGGCAACAGCACACTTCATGTGTCTTTAGGGTGCCAGTTTCTCTGGCAGGTGTGTTATGGCCTCTTTCACACTTAACCCTTGTAGTCACCCTTTGGGGTAGATTATCTCCGTTTTCCAGATGAGCAAACTGAAATTCAGAGCAATTAAGTGACTTACTAATTCATTTACTCATAGGAAGCCTCCCTTGCCTCATGAGAGTTGGAGACAGGTATCCCTGTAATATAACTGCTTATTTAGCCAGCCTTCCCCTTGCTGAAATTTAAGCTCCATGAGGACAGTAACTTCATTTATCTTATTCATTACTATATCCTCAGGGCTTATTACATTGATTAAATTTATTCTAAAAATATTTATTGAGTGCCATATATACCGGACACTAAGGAAATAATGCGAACAAAACATTCTGCATTTTTTGGGGGGAGAACAAATAATCAACATAAAAGTTATGTAAAATGTCGAGAATGTTAGATGGAGGTAAAAAAACAAACAAACAAACAAACAAAAAAACCAAACCGTTGCTGAAGAATCAATTCCAACTCATAGCAACCCTATAGGACAGAGTAGAACTGCCCTACGGAGTTTCCAAGGAGTGCCTGGTGGATTCAAACTGCCAACCTTTTGGTTAGCAGCCATAGCTCTTAACCACTACACTCCCAGAATTTCCTAGATGGAGGTAAGCACTGTTGAAAATAATAAAGCAAGGGAGGGAGTGGTCAGGAAAGTCCTCAATGAGAAAGTGACATTTGAACCAAGGCCCGAAAGAGGCAGAGGGAACCATGAGGATATATGAAAGGGAAGCATATCACAGGCAGAGGGAACAGTCAGTGGATAGGGTGATAGGGTGAGATGGAAATGGGACTACCATGTCTGAGAACGGCAAGGAGACCAATGTGGCTGGACAGCACTGAGAAGGAAAGTAGCGAGTAAAGGTGGGCAAAGAACTTCTAGGCTCTTGTAGGCTAGCATATAACTCTAGCTTTTAGTGTGAGATAGGAAGATGATGGAAAGTTTGAACAAATAACATGATCTGATTTACCTCTTTATAGGATCACAGGTTGATGTGTTGAGAATAGACTGACTGGGGTCAATAATGAAAGCAGGGGAACTATTGGAAAGTATTAGAATAATCTGTGCAATATGAATACATATGGATTAAAACAGGGGGCAGCAGTGAAAGTGGGAGAAGCAGTGGGATTGTGGATATGTATTTTGAAGGTAGAGCTGACAACATAGAGATGTAGGCTGTGAGTGCAAGAGGTAAGTCAAGGATGACTTCAAAGTGTTTGGCCTAAGTATCTAGAAAGATGGAGACATAGTTAAGTGAGAGACATAGTTAACTAGCAAGAGGAGCATATTTTCCGGGAGAAATCTGGAGCTATGTTTTGAACATGCTGAATTTGAGAAGCCCATTAGACATCCTTTCTGAGATTTTAAATTGGTGATTGGATATTCAGTTCATCTGGACTCCATGGGAGAGAGCTGGGCTTAGGATATTAAATATGGGTGCAATCAATGTATAGATTATAACCAAAGTCATAGGACTAGGTGAAATCTCAGTAAGAGTTAGTGAGGACCCAGTTCATAGTAAAACTAAACCAAATCAGTTGCCATGGAGTCAATTCTGATTCATGGCAATTCTATATGTTGCAGAGTAAGTCGAACTGCACTCCACAGGGTTTTCAATACTGTGACCTTTCAGAAGCAGATTGTCAGGCCTTTCTTCCAAGGAACCTCTGGGTGGACTTGAACCTCTAACCTTTCTGTTAGTAGTCAAGCACTTAACCATTTGCACCACCCAGGGGCTCCTTAGTTCATAGCCCAAAAAATAAAAAACTCACACCCGTTGCCGTCAAGTGGATTCCAGCTCATAGAGATCCTATAGGACAGAGCAGAACTGGCCCATAGGATTTCCAAGGAGTGCCTGGTGGATTTGAACTGCCAACCTTTTGGTTAGCAGCTATAGCTCTGAACCACTGTGTACTTTTAAATTATCTGTAAATGAATGAGTGAGTACATGCAACAGAGGTGAAATTAGTAGAAACGTGTCTTGAGAGCCAAAGTGTTTCTTTTACTCCTTGTGTAGGTTAAGGTTTTTAGTTGTGTGCAACAGAAATTCTCTCTGGCTATTTTAAATAACAACAACAAAATGAATTTATTCATACAGATATTGAGGAAGTCACAGAAATTTTTGGAGAAGTAGAGAACCAGGCTTAAATGTTGCATAATCAGATATAAGGCCTATAGATACACTGCCATTAAAAAAAAAAATTTAAAAATATGTCAGGTTTAACAACAGAGTAAGAATGATGATGGCAATAATATTTGAAATTAAGGAAAGGGGAATCCTTTTTTAATGAATGACTACTATGTGATGGAACATTAAAACCAAAAAACCAAACCCACTGCCGTTGAGTCGATTCCAACTCATAGTGACCCTATAGAACAGAGTAGAACTGCCCCTTAGGTTTTCCAAGGAGCAGCTGGTGGATTTGAACTGCCGACCTTCTGGTTAGCAGCTGTAGCTCTTAACAACAGCCGGAACATTAGTTTATTTTATTCTCACACCAGTTTTGTGAAATGCATATCATATGTTGTAGATGAAGAATCTGAGATTTTAAAGGATTAGGTAATTCTTCTAGGTCACATAAGTGGTGAGCGCCAAAGGCTGGATTCCAATCCGATCATTTCATTCTAAAGCCCATGCTTTCTCCTTCGACCAGACTGCCTTCCTAAAACAACAGCATGTAGCCATTCAGAAAAGGCCTTAGATTCAATTCAGAGCACTTTGGGGTAGGAAGGGCTTATTTCTGTTTAATAAAAAAAAGGGAAACTGAAGCTTAATGACCTGACCCAGCTTGTTAATCTTTTAGAAGCAGACTTGAGGTTTGCCTTATACTCTGCTAAATGTGGTCTGAGCTCTCTGACCACCACTCTGACTAATTTAACAAAACTAATGATGATCCTAATGAAAATATCTCTACTTTGCCCTTTTGCAAAGGGCTTTTACAGATGATTGATTGCTTTCAACCATAAATATATATGAATGTACTAAACACATATTTGTTAATTATAAAAACCATTGAGTTGACGCTTATTCACTGCGACCCCGTGTGTGTCAGAGTAGAACTGTGGGCGATAACGTTTTCAAATGGCTGATTTTTCAGTAGATCACCAGGCCTTTCTTACAAGGTATCTCTGGGTAAACTCAAACCTTCAACCTTTAGGTTAGCAGCCAAGCGCTTTAACCATCTGCACCACTCAGGGACTCTTAATTATAAAGGTGGTGCTTTTTAAATTATCTATGGTACCTCTTTGTATGCTTCTGCCCAACTTAAATCCTAATAGTTACTGTATTTTCCCCTAGTAACACATCATTTTCCTGAATTCTATTAATGTCCCCTTTCCACTTGATTTTTATTTGTATTTTTCCTTAATTGCTTCCCTCTCCCACCCCTAAACCATTCTTGTTTGGAAACAAGAAATCCTCTCTCCTTCCTTGGGTTCTATTATTCTGATTTGGAGAATCAATCTCTCTTGTCAATACAATATTTCTCTGCCTGGTTTGTCATTTAGTTTTGTATTGGATTGTCTTTCACATTATTTGTCTGGTCTCTTTTCTTTCGAATCTTTTAAAAATGTATTTCTCTCGAATGAATCACTTCAGCTCAGCGGAATGAGATTCAGCTGGCTTTTTCTACCCCAACATGCTATGTTTATCATGAGATTAACATCTTTATTTTTTGGCTCTGAAGTCTCTTGAACATTTTCCCTAGTCATTTTTATTTTTCTTCTTGTTTTCCATGGTTCCATGTTATTAAAGTTCTTCATGGCCCTTTGTCTACCTACCTTTCAGTTTGCCCTGTTTTCCTACACCAGCGACTTGGGAGGTTTTTATTCTTCCATTTTTTGTACATGCTGTATCAGTAATCTGTGCTACCAGGTACAGTCAAAGAGTTATAACTCCCTTGCTCTCTTCCGCCCCCCCCCCCCAATGTTTATTAGTACGTGGAGAGTACTATATGTGGTTCCATCCTTATGCTAGGCTTGGTTGGGGTTACATATATTTAAAAAGTACTTCAATCTAAAAGAAAGTGTATCTCAAAATAAGTTTCAGGTTTGTTAAATCTCACTGTTTAGTCAAGGGGTCTTGGCAAACTGCACCAAATTTTTTCTGAGTAATTGTTTCACATGGAGTTATTTTTAATTTTGATTAGTATGGTTTTAAGTATAATAACTGTGTAAAGTAGATGTTTTACAGTTAATATTTAACTTTTTTCTGTTTATTGTTGTAGTTTAAGTGAAAGTTTACATTTCAAGTTAGTTTCTCATAAAAATATTTATACATACCTTGTTATGTGACCCTAATTGTTCTCCCTATACTGTGACAGAACACTCCTCCTTTCCACCCCTGATTTCCCGTGTCCATTCAACCAGCTCCTAACCCTCTCTGCCTTCCCATCTCACGTCCGGACAGAAGCTGCCCATTTAATCTCATGTATCAGCTTGAGCTAAGAAACCCCCTCTTTACGTGTATCATTTTATGTCTCACAGTCCAATCTTTGTCTGAAGAGTTGGCCTAGGGAATTGTTTTAGTTCTGGGTTGATAGAGAGTCTGGGGACCAGGCTTTCCAGGGTTCCTCCAGTCTCAGTCAGACCATTAAGTCTGGTCTTTTTACTAGAATTTGAGTTCTGCATCCC
>NW_004443947.1:13699330-13726812 GCF_000243295.1 Trichechus manatus latirostris | reverse complement strand
GCTCCATCAGGGACTCTCTGTTGTGTTCCCTATCAGGGCGGTCATTGGTGGTAGCCAGGCACCATCTAGTTCTTCTGGTCTCAGGATGATGCAGTCTCTGGTTTATGTGGCCCTTTCTGTCTCTTGGGCTAATCCTTTCCTTGTGTCTTTGGTGTTCTTCATTCTCCTTTACTCCAGGTTGTTGGGACCAAATGATGCATCTTAGATGGCCGCCCACTAGCTTTTAAGACCCCAGTAGCCCCAGTAGCTTTTAAAACCCCAGTAGTCCCTGCTACTCTGTCCCTCGAAGTGTTTGATTGTATTCAGGAAACTTCTTAGCTTTGGTTTAGTCCAGTTGTGCTAACTTCCCCTGTACATATTTAACTTTTCTTAATAGTGTCAATAAAATTGGAGCATACATTGAGTATGGCAGACAGAGTTCAACTTTGAATTAAACAGGTCTTGATTTGAATCCTGGTTTCACTTCCTTCAGGGTGTGGCATTTGGAAAACTTACTTAACATTTCTCAGCCTCAGGTCTCTCTTTTTTTAAATTGAGATAAATATACCTACTCTGTTGTACAGATCTGAAGAAAGATGTGGCAGTCTGCTTCCGTAAAGATTTACAGCCTTGGAAATCCTATAAAGCAGTTCTACCCTGTCCTACAGGGTCTCTATGAGTTGGAATCAACTCAAAGGCAATGAGTTTGGTTTTGGGGTTGGTGGTATAGACGGAAGATTAAATGTGATCATATCTATAAAATGTTGCATTAATGATAGCCAACATAAGTCTAATTTCCAAAATGTGAAGACAACTTATATCACCACTTTCTCACTTCATCATCCTGACACCAACCATACACATGGCACTTTCTCTCTCTCTGACCCTAAGCATCCAGAGTTGAGTCTCCACCAGTTAGAACTCTGTCCTTCCAGCTCCCACCAAATAGGCAAACACCAGCCTCTCTGCTGGCTCTCACTGCCCCTGGTGGTTCTGATAACCTGTAAGTCTAGGTAGTCTCTGTGAGTTCTGAGAGTACCTATACTTGCAGTTACCCATTTGTTATAATCAGAAAGGATACAAGTGAAAAGGCACATCAGGCAAGGTCTGGGAGAGGTCCCAGAAGCATGAGACCTCCATTGTTCTCAGGGATGTGCTACTGTCTCCTGTTCATAAATGTTCTCACTACTTCAAAAAACCCAAAAGAAAGAGCTCTAAGGTGCAGGGTCCTTTAGTCATTGGGGCCTCAATGAATATTCATGACAGGGGCCTTAATGCATAGTTATGATCAGTCCAATCGATGAATATGCATGATTGACTGCATCATGCCCCCTTCCTTTCTGAGGTCTGTTGCCAGGGTGGGGTTGAGACAGAGGCCAAACCAAGTTTTCTGTCCCACACAAACGTTTATTTGTAGATGCTTAATAAGTTGTTGTTAATATCATTTTCAAATCATTAATATCTTTTTATATAAAATGTTAACATTTCTAGACATTTTTTTAAAATTTGAAATTATTTCCAGAAGTATCCATGACCTTTCCCCCATATCTTCAGTTTCAAGAACATTTTTCTTCTTCCTATTAAGTGTTCATTATTTTATAATTATAATTTGAATACATACTTGTCCTGATAGGAAAAATATATATATATCTACACCAACTTATAGAAGAAGACTTGATATCTGTGTCAGGCAGATTTTTGACTTAAAAAATATAAAATGGTTAAATATTTCTGGATTATATCTTTACAAAGTAAGGAAAATTATAATTAGGAAAAGATTAAATAAGCCCTTTAGAATAAAAGTGCCTTAAGAACTGATATATGAAATCTAATGAACCAGTTTACTTAACTTTATGGAGTTTTTAATGATGAAGATAAGACACAATCACTTAGTCCTTGTAGAAACCCTCTGCAGATGGCATCACCAACAATCTCAGCTAAAATTAGTTAGCTAAGAGTATGATGTAAATAAGAGTCCTGCTCTTAAAGGTCAAGGCTTCATGAAAAGAGAATTAAATTTTGACTTTGAAAGTATTTGCCCTTCTAGTCAATTCTATCTACCTTCAGAACCTTTACCTTCTGGCCTGATTGGCCTCTTGAGAATTGGACAACCGGAATTTGATGTATCCTGTCACCTCTACTTTAAAATTCAAAATATCTCCTGTCCTTTTTGGTCACTCCCCAATCAAAGTAATTCCTTTACTACATTTTCTAGTTTCTGTCAATGGTCCCATTAAGTTCTCAGTCTTTAAACTTTCAGGGCATCCTTGGTTCTATCATCCAATCAGTCTCTCTGGCCTTGTATTCTAATTCTCTTGATTTCTACTTTAGACCCTTAACTGTTAAACTTACATGTGGATTTGACATAATCCCACTTACTTTAGTACCAATAAACTTCTGTCAGGTGCTTTCAGATGAAGTATCTGGTCTAATCATCAAAACTGCAAACAAATTCATTAACATGAATAAAAATAAGAGTGGCTTAATATTAGCACAGAATGGTATAAACCCAACATTGTTATGTTATGCTATGCTATGCTATGTTATCTTATCTTATCTTATGTTGAGATATAACATTATTCCCTCCATTTCCTACTCACTCTGTGTATACTTCTATGTAGATTTAGTCCCAGCTCTTCAATGGAATTCGTAGCTTTTTTTTTTATTGTACTTTAGATGAAGTTTTACAGAACAAATAGTTTCTCATTAAACAGTACACATTGTTTCATGACATTGGTTAACAACCCCACGACATGTCAACACTCTCCCTTCTCAACCTTGGGTTCCCTATTACCAGCTTTCCTGTCCCCTCTTGCCTTCTAGTCCTTCTCCCTGGCTGTTGTGCCCCATTAGTCTTGTTTTGTTTTATGGGGCTCTCTAATCTTTGGCTGAAGGGTGAACCTCAAGAGTGACTTCATTACTGAGCTAAAAGGGTGTCTGGGACCATACTCTCAGGGTTTCTCCAGTCTCTTGTCAGGCCAGTAAGTCTGGTCTTTTTTTGTGAGTTAGAATTTTGTTCTGCATTTTTCTCCACCTCTGTCTGGGACGCTCTGTTGTGATCCCTGTCAGAGCAGTCAGTAGTGGTAGCTGGGCACCATCTAGTTGTACTGGACTCAGTCTGGTGGAGGCCATGGTAGTTGTGGTCCATTAGTCCTTTGAACTAATCTTTCCCTTGTATCTTGTTTTCTTCATTCTCTTACTCCTGAAGGGGTGAGACCAGTGGAGTATCTTAGATGGCTGCTCACAGGATTTTAAGACCCCAGACGCTACTCACCAAGGTAGAATGTAGAACATTTTCTTCATAAACTTTTACGCATTGATTTTCCTTTGGTCCTTCCTCAGTCTAGCTCTGTAGTTCTGAAAATGCATACTAAAAAAATTATTCTTCAGGGTTGTATACATAGCTATCACATAAGATGTGATGCCCCATGTTATAGGTTATAAAAGATTTAAGGAATTTTCATGGCTAATTTTGCCTAAATTTGAATTATGCTTTGCATGCTCAGTTTAGAATCTAACCTCTACTTAATCTGGAACTTCACCATTCTGTTTTCTTACCCAATTAGGTAGTGCTCTATTAAGTAAAGACTCCATTTCAGGTTCTTTAATCTCTTATCCAGTTCTTCAACCTCATCTTTTATCTCTCTGTAGACCCTCAAAAGCAGCCCATTAGGCTTGCTCATTTTTCCCTATTACAGATCGTGTCTGTGTTTCTGCTTTTGGAAACTTTGCCCCATCCCCTTTATCTGCAATAATCTCCCTCTATTTCTACCTAGAGAAATCCTACCTGTCTAATAAATTTCAGTTAATCATCCACAGCTGGAAATAGGCTCTCCCTCCTCTGAATTGTAGCACTTGGTTTCTAGCACGCTTTCATCACGTATTCCCATGTTCACCGTAGAAAAATGAGCAGTGCAGAGAACCAAAAAGAGGGGGAAAAAATGACTCATTATCTCACCTGGGAGATAACCACTATTCATGTTCAGTAATGTATCTTTCTTCATTTTCTTCTGTTTTTATATTCACCATCATCATCCTCCTCATAATTAAAAGAAGAAACTAGAAAATGTTACCATTACCTTATTATGCGCTGGATACTATTTTAAGATTTTACAAGCCTTATCTTCTTTAATCTTCACAACTACCATATGGCTATCTTATTTTTGTACTCATTTGATAGAAAAGAAATCAAAAGCTTAGAAATGTTAGATACGTTTCCCAAGGTCACAAAGCTACAAAGAGGCAGAAACTGGATA
Source organism: Trichechus manatus latirostris (assembly GCF_000243295.1). Taxonomy (NCBI): domain Eukaryota; kingdom Metazoa; phylum Chordata; class Mammalia; order Sirenia; family Trichechidae; genus Trichechus; species Trichechus manatus. The sequence goes on along the minus strand of NW_004443947.1, from coordinate 13,722,577 downwards.
TGAATCTACTTTTGCTTCATGTCAGTGTCCCGACTCTTCACTACAAAATAATACCATCTGTATATACATATATGTTGTTACATGTTACCACAACAAAATTACTTTTCTTTCACATAAAAAAACAAGAAAAAATGTTTAAAAATCTACCAAAAAAAAATTACTAAGACGAAATACCAAACTCCATATTAAAGAGATTCTAGTGAATCATCAGCAACAATCAGCAGACTAACGAATTGCTCATGAGAATAGTAATTATAGTTCCATTCATATGGACCTTACCACTGCCAGGCAGTATTCTAAGTGTTACATATACTAACACATTTGTTCCCAAATAATTCAGTCATCTTACAGATATGAAAACTGAGGAGCAGACAAATTAAATAATCTACCCAAGGCCACAAGGCTATTGGGATAGTGTAGCCCACAAGAGAGCACCACCCCTTCGAAATATCATTTTGTGTATTTCTGTTATACATACTTATTTAGGAGCCCTGGTGGTGCAGTGGTTAACGGCTCGATTGCTAACCAAAAGGTCAGCAGTTCAAATTCCCCAACCGCTCCTTGGAAACCCTATGGGGCAGTTCTACTCTGTCCTACAGGGTTGCTATGAGTCGGAATTGACTCGACGGTAACGGTTTTTTGGTATATTTATTTAACCTTCACCTTCAATTCTTCTGTTTATGTACCTTATTCTTAACATAACCACAGTGCACATACCTAGGCCATAACATGGAGTTTATTGTGTAATCAGTAGTTCAAAAGCAGGGAATGATTCTTGAACCAGTTTTGTTTGCAGAAGCAGGGCACTAACTTTAATTAACTTTAACCAGGACTGCTTGTAGCTCCCTCTGAGAAGAGACACAAAAAGGCCCATTAACTCTGAACATCATTTCCATGTTTTTGCCTCTGTATGCCCTCAAGATAGTACTTTTTCCCTGCTGTTCTTTGATTTTTGTCTCTTTTTCCATTTTTTAAAAAATGTATTAGCAAAGGGTGTTAGTCTAACATTAGTCATGTACCCACTCTAGCCTTTTAGTTTATCGAAACCCATTATTTCTGGGGAAATGGTAGAGAACTTTCAGGAAAATTATATCTTAAAGGCTGAAGAATGTTGTTTTTAGGAATCCCTTCATCCAAATCATGAGTAAATCCTTTGGTCTCTTAATTTTTTCTGTGTGTGTGTGTGTGTGTGTATGTGTGTGTCTGTGTTAAAGATAGTCTCCTCGGCCAATTCTATCTCTAAAGCAATGTTTTAAAACACGCTTAGCAGTAGAATCCTACCCTTCCCATAACACATGCTTGCTTACCTGACTATAACTATGGTTTGGTCATAGCAAATGGAAACTTTCAAATATTTAATGAGTAATTGTAAAAACCTGCTACGTTATTACCACATGCAAACCTTTTCTGAAAACTAGTATTTAAAATTACTTATTTACCATTTCCCTGACTCTAGACTTTGAAGTAATGCTTCAATGACAGCTGAAGCGAGACATTTAACAGCTTCCGCCATAGTTCTTTTCGTATTCAGTGCCAGGCACAAGGACTCCTTTCCTCTTGAAAGTTTTATCATGTACAAGGCTATTAACATTATGAGGATAGGCTGAAGCATGAATAAATCCTGAGACTTACTGATGATGTCATTACATTGGTCAATAAAATACATAGAGGCAAGGACTTCCCATGCTACCAGGCTCGGCTAACTAAATCAGGATACACGAGCAATTAACTCTTTAATTAAGATGAATGGGTGACATTAGCCCTCCTTAAACTCTGCTCGTCAGCATTTACAAGTAGAAAGAGACGAATGCCTTCTTCCCAAGAAATGTAGGTTTTATTTTTCATTCTTTGGCATAGTCTCACTCTTCCTACTTTGTAAACAGTCACTGAAGTATGGGGATGTTCAGAGATATTTTAACAGGTTCATTTCATCAGTCATATCTCTTACTTTTTTAAAACCCCATATTTGAATGTATTAGGTTCCTTATAAAGCTAACTTTATCACTATTATTATTGAACATAATTGCTTAGCCTTTTCCCCCATTGCCCTTAAGGAAGATTCAAGTCAGACTCTCATAGGCAAAAGATGAATGCAACATAGTATGGAAACAGTATCCATCCATTTGTTCTTGCAACAACTATGCATTGATATCTGCTAGTAACTTAGCTCATGACTGGAAATCTGGAGATATGAGTTCTACTGTGTCTCTACTTAGCCTTATGACCCTAGGCAAGGGTGTCTCTTTGGAATTCCATTTCCTCATCTATAAAATTTGGTAACTAGAGCAGTTGATCAATCTCTTAAATGCCTTTCTATTTACCATAGTAAAAAAGGAAAACGAAGATAATGAATCATTCTAGGACCAAAGACATCTAAACCAGCACAGACCAAGAGAACCACATATGTAATTTAGTTTTTTTTTTTTTTTTTATAAACCACATTAAAAAAGAAAATAGTGTAATAAACTTTAATAATATATTTTATTTAACCCAATGTATTCGAATTGTTATCATTTGAACATGTAATCATATATATGTGTGTGTGTGTGTACAGCTATATAATCTATTTTATATATGACCTATTTTATGTTCTTTTTTAGAAATAAATATTTGAAATCTAAGAGCATATAATTCAAAATAGTCACATCTCAAGTGCTTAAAAGTCACATGTAGCTAGTGGTTATCCTGCTGGACTGCACAATTCCAATATTAGCAACATAAGAAAAAGTACAAGCATATAACTTAAACATTTTGTTTAACAATTTAAAAACAACAACAATCTGTCCAATATATAAGTTTTCATCACTTTTTACAATTAAAATAACTATCTAAAAATAAATAAACTAAGATCACCCATATGCAATAGAATTTCTCTGAATTAATATAATTTCTCATTAAGGGAATAATCACTATTAAGAATATCCATTTACCACTATGTGGCATAAAGTGAGAAGACTCAAGTGCAGAAGAGAGACAATGTCCTATTAACCTCCTCATTATAAATGAAAAGCATTACATACTCTTTGCTTATAGGATCCTCAGACATATGATTACTGAAGCCGATTCTCTGCTGGATCAGATATTCTTATCAATAGAAAGGTGCTATCTGCAGCTTACAAAAATAAACCATTTAAAATAAATCCTTTATTTCATAATTTACCTCATTTTCTTAATTTCATTTATGTTTTAAATGTTTCAAGTATAGTGACAAGTCCATATTTTCAGAGATGGCATATTCCACTTTAGCTCATCCCACTTATCCATTCTTCTGGTTTCACTGGACTCAAAAATATTCATTAACTAAATAAATCTGATTGTAGAAAAATTTTTGTTTATGAATTATAAATTTTGATTTTGCAGCTTCATTGTCATTCACATTATCTGTGTTCTTTCAGTTTGAGATATTTCCTCTAATAGACGATAGTAACAATAGCAATGGTAACCAAATTACATTTAGCTTTTACTAAGTGCTAGACACTATGCTAAGTATTTTATATATTTTTACATATGGAGTCTAACTTGGACCTCTGTGTATTAAAACCTAGCAGCTTCTTTGATTCTCTGTCACTAAGTAACATCTCCACTTTTAAACACTATGCAACTTTATAGGTACCTGTCTTATTTTTGTATGTATGAATGTGTTTTATTGATTTAAATTACCTAGAACAGGAGCTAGAACACAGAAAGCATTTGATAAATACTTGTTGAAGAAATCAGTTAAATAGATTGCAAATTTTCAAATAAGGCATTTACTCAGCAGACATCTACTGAGTGCTTTCCATGTGCTAAACCCTTCATAAGTGAATGTAATAAATACATTAAAAAATTAAATTAAAAAAATACAAAAAGTCTTTCCATGTTATAGACCCTTTACCAAGTGAAAGATATCAGTTGCCATTGAGTCAAATTTGCCTCATGGTGGCCCCATGTTTATCAGACTAGAACTGTGCTCCTGAGGGTTTTCAATGGCTGATTTTTCAGAAGTAGATCACCAGGCCTTTCTTCCAAGGCATCTCGAGTGAACTCAAACCCCCAATCTTTCTGTTAGCAGTCAAGTGCATTAACTGTTTGCATCACCCAGGGACTCCAATACACATATAAAAAAGCAGTCAAACACAATTCTCTACCTTTTAAGAGCTCAGAGGCTAATGGAGGAAATAGATGTTCAAATCAGTGATTCCAAGACTATGTTGTAAAATATTGCTGTAGAAGATTCAGAATATCATAGAAAAGGCTAAATCTTGCCAAAAAACCCATTGCCATCAAGTCGATTCTGACTCATAGCAACCCTGTAGGACAGAGTCGAACTGCCCCATAGAGTTTCCAAGGAGTGGCTGGTGGAGTTGAACTACTGACCTTTTGGTTATCAGCCAAGCTCTTAACCACTGTGACACCAGGACTCGCCACCCAGTAAGTCTTGCAGGGGGTAGTGAAAAAATGCCACAAGAAAGATGACATTCCACAGGAAAGAAGCAGTGGAATTTTTCTAGGTGTAGTAGCATGGGATATCACAAACCAAGGGGACACAGAAGTGAGAGAACACAGAGAAGGCTGGTTTTAGAATAGCCTATAAGCTTAAAATTAGCATGTAGTAGGGAATGGCAGAAGCTGAGGCTGGAAACATGCTTTGGCGCCCCACAGGGGATTACATACACCTACATATCATAAGAAGTCCCTGGGTGGTGCAAACGTTTAATGGTTCAGCTGTTAACCTAAAGATTGTAAGTTGGAATCTACCCAGAGGCACCTTAGAAGAAAGGTCTGGTGATCTCCTTCTAAAGAAGCAAACACTGAAAATCCTACAGAGCACAGTTCCACCCTGACACACATCACGCACGGGGTCACCATGAATCAGAGTTGACTCAATGGCAACTTTTTTTTTTTTTTCATCTATCATAGGAAATTTGGCCTTCATCTTGTAAGCAATTGCAAGTGGTTGAAGGTTTTTAAGTAAAACCATAAAATCAGAATTGGGTTTTAAAAACAATTGTAACATCAATTTATTTGTGAAAGGAAGATTCTTGAGATCATTGCAATAGTCGAGGTTAGAGATAATGAGGGTACAAACGAGGTTTGAGGGGTTGATGTGGAAGAGGAAATGGATTTCAGAGCCATTTCTAAGGCAGGCAGAATCCACGAGGCTCTTAAAGGTAGGTGATGGGAGAGAGAAAGAGGGAGGCAAGTACAGCTCCAAATGTTCTAACCTGGTGAATACTGGTGTTATTAAATATTAACAATATTGTTAATACACATTAAAACAAGGCTGGACTTAATTATTTTTGCTGGTTTCAGAGGCACTTTCAGGATTTAGTAATATTCTCTGTCAATTACTGGAGCGGTGGTAGTTTATTGTAATGTTGTGAAAATGCTCTGAACAGGGAGTAAGAAAACTATTCAATATACTGCTTCTGCAAAGAATGCACAAGATATTTAACTCTGAAGAGATCAAAGACAATTGTAAGGATCTTACATAAAAATAACACTTATTTGTGGGGAAGTCACTTAACTTCTGATTCTTCTTTATAGTCTGATATTTGCAGAAAAATCAGTAATTAAGTACATGTGTGTTTTAAAAATCAATCACAGTAAAATCATCTGGAGGAAAGACCTTGAAATCACCCCAAATATTGCAGAAAATATAAAAGTTAGTTATGATTTTAATGAGATTGGGGAATATAAAGCTATGCATGGTCTCTGTCACCTCCCTCAAAAATCCAAACAAACAAACAAACAAAAAACCATATTTGGAGACACCAAATGACTATCTAAGACTCTCTCTTTCAAAATCTTCCCAAAAGAAAAAGGTAATTAAAGGTTCAGCTTAAACAAAGTCATAGATTGTCAAATCATTATTTGAGGTGATACAAAAGTAAGTCATCGTTATGCTCCTAATGATCATTATGATATTATACTTTGGGTTGTAAACAAACTAATTATTGGTAACATGACCCTTTGGGGCTGTAGAATAGATAGACTAGTGACTCTCAACCGGGAGTGATTTGCCCTCCAGGAGATATTTGGCAATATCTAGACACATTTTTAGTTGCCAACACTGGGGTTTGTTGCTGGGGTCTAGTGGGTAGAAGCCAATGATGCTGTTCAACCTGTTGTAATGCATTGGACAGCCCCTCCCTCCTAACAACCAAAAATTATGCAGCCCAAAGTGTCAATAGTGCTGAGGTTGAGAAATCCTGATATAGTCCATGTGCGAAGCTTCTTTGGAGTCTCCAAGAGTTGCTGTCATAATTTATAGAGTGTGTTTAATATTTTAAATTAAAACATAATCAAGTGGGCAATTAATGAATTAAGAGCCCTGAAACTCCCAAATGGAAGTTGGAAATATAACGCGGCATCAGGATTGGAGGAAGACTCATTAACAACCTGTGATATGCAGATGACACGACCTTACTTGCTGAAAGCAAAGAGAACTTGAAGCACTTACAGATGAAGATCAAAGACTACAGCCTTCAGCATGGATTACACCTCAACATAAAGAAAACAAAAATCCTCACAACTGGACCAATAAGTAACATCATGATAAGTAGAGAAAATATTGAAGTTGTCAAGGATTTCATTTTATTTGGATCCACAATCAACACCCATGGAAACAGCAGTCAAGAAATCAAATGACGTATTGCATTGGGCAAATCTGCTGCAAAATACTTCTTTAAAGTGTTCAAAAGCAAAGATCTCTCTCTGAGGACTAAGGTGTGCCTGACACAAAACATGGAATTTTCAATAGGCTCATATGCATGCAAAAGCTAGACAATTAATAAAAACTGAAGAAGAATTGACTCCTTTGAATTATGGTATTGGCGAAGAATATTGAACATATCATGGACTGCCAGAGGAACGAATAAATCTGTCTTGGAAGTAGTACAGCCAGAATGTTCCTTAGAAGAGAGGGTGACGAGACTTCGTCCTATATACTTTGGACATGTTATCAGGAGGGACCAGTCCCTGGAGAAGGATATCATGCTTTGTAAAGTAGAGGGTTAGTGAAAAAGAAGACCCTCAAGGAGATGGACTGACACACAGGCTGCAACAATGGGCTCAGACATAGCAACGATTGTGAGGATGGCGCAGGACTAGGCAGTGTTCCGTTCTGTTGTACATGGGGTCACTGTGAGATGGAACGGACTCGAAGGCACCTAACAACAATAGCAACAATTCTTCCTATTCTCTACCAGTAAGCATGTTTTCTCCTGCTCATAGGACCAATTGTATTTGAAATCATTCATATGACATTTGGCATTTGATTTGGGAAATTTTAAAATTTAAAAAATCCTACATAAAGTTATAGTATCAGAGAAAACAGAAAGGAATAGGGGTTGAATTTTTTTTCAGCTTGGAAGCTGGGTTAGGGCATGACTAATACCCTTTAGCATGTTACCTTATATCTGCTCAGGAAAAATACCTAACTTTGGAGCTAGGGTAGCAATCTTAAATACCTAAAGCAGGGCTGTTATTCAACATCTTGTACAGTCACTTCCACACCAGTTGGAAAATAATAGCTGCCTCAAACTCCCCAAGAACTCCCAAACTGCCCAGGTGCCCTGAACTATTTCCCGTGTCCCCTATCACCAGTATGCATGCAGTCCAGCAAAGAAAGGGTTAACTCACGGCACAACTGGTTGCCCTAGGACCCTGCTCCCCAGCCTGCAATAATACTGATTGGTTGGTGCCCCATGCCACACCTGCCATTAAATGTTTTTCAATCCAGGCAAAGTAAATGGGTGAAGTGGCTCAGGTGTCAGATGGCACAGGGATGATGACATTGAGCCTCACTAAAGAGTAAACACTCAGGAATGATGGGCACGCTGGGGCACAGGATAGTACATGCCCCTGTAAATATGGGCAGCCCCTACTCAGCTCCAGCAGATGGTCGCCATGTGGGGATGCAGGTCCAGATTTGCCAGATTTCTCAAGCGAAGCAGTGGAATGTAATGATTTTTAAACATTGACAATTAATTCAAATGTAAAACACTCTTCTGCCACCACTGCAGCCTATATAATCCCTTCTGGGATTAATCCATGGGCCAGGAGTTTGCAAATTCTGCTTTAGAAGCATGGGGAGAGGAATGTCTTGATTCTCAACTCCCACACAAAGTAATTTCTCAGACTAAAAGTTTCCTCTCCCCCACACTCAAAAGGATTTCCCTGAAACACCGTTCCAGGTAAATTCAAACTGCGGCTGGTATTTGCGACAACAATGGGCCTGTCTCTGAAGGAGCCAGACAATTGACACTTTCAGTTGTGCTGTTTAAGGCACAAAGCTCGTATTACCACGTGACCAAAGTAAGGGTGGTTCCATGCACTCACATGTTGAGTTTGCAGGAAAGCATCCCCTATCGACGGTGTAAATATGAACTTCATGCTACCTTCAGGAGAATATGAAACGTGGGGACTATGTTTATAATTTTACATAAGGAAATATATCAAGTGAGAAACAGATGCTAAATATTCTTTTCTGAGTAGATATTGCTAATGAAGTAGATAATGCCTCATGAAGTTGTTTAAAATAAAAACTGCTAATACTTTGACTCCAGCGGAAGGTGACAGAAACACTTAAAGTTTGGAAATATGAAAAGATTCCATAATTCTCTTGCCAAATAGCTGATTTGCTAAAGTGCCTTGCTTTGTGCTTTTTATTGATACCTCAGGCATTTTATTTTAAATATTGGGGGAGATTTGGTTCACTTAAGGTAGCATTTCCTATGCTCACCTCCAATTTCAGGGGTGACACAGTGGTTAAAAGCTCAGCTGCTAACCAAAAGGTCAGCAGTTTGAATCCACTAGCCACTCCTTGGAAACTCTATGGGGCAGTTCTACTCTGTCCTATAGGTTTGCTATGAGTGGAATCGACTCCACGACAACAGGTTTGTTTTTGTTTTTTTTTATCACAGAGAACAGATGGGTGATGTCAGTTTGTCATACTGTGGTGACTTGCATGTTGTATGATGCTGGAAGATATACCACTGGTATTTCAACTACCAGCAGGTTCACTCACGGTGGACAGGTTTCAGCAAAGCTTCCAGACTAAGACAGACTTGGAAGAAAGATCTGGCAAACTGCTTCCGAAAATTAGCCAATGAAAACCACATGGATCACAGACTATTGTCCAAGACTTTTACTTGCTTACTTTGGCTCCATCATCAGAAGGGGCTGGTCACTGGAGAAGGACATCACATCTGATAAAGTAAAGGCCAGTAAAGGTGAGGGAAAATTTCAATGAGATGGATTCATACAATGGTCACAGTAATGGATTCTAGCATACCAATGATCCTGAAGATGACATAGGATCAGGGAACATTTCTTTCTGCTGTACATGGGGTCACCATGAGCTGGAGATGACTCAATGGTAACTAATAACAACATAATCAACATCCCAGATTAATAATTTCTATAACAACAGGATTGAGAACAAACATTTCAATGAAAATACTCAAAAAGAAGAGTATCGTCTTTTCAACATAGGGTTAAATTGTAGAAGTCTTTGAACCTGTGAGGGGGCAGGTGCGCTTCCTGGAAGGTAGGCCACCTGCTTGGTAGTTAAAAACTACTCACTACCTCTAGCCAGGTATGAAAATCCAAGAAAGGTATCAAAGAAATTGAGAGGGTAGCAACAATCACATTATGGGCAGTTGCTCCTGGAATGTTCTGCAGAAGAAATCAGCTTTCACTCTCGCCTGCTTCAGCAGAAGAAACTGAAGCCAAAAAAGTGATGCCACAGAAGTTCCCAATATTACACTAGTTTTCTGATGACTGCTTTGTTTACTCATTACTCTCTGCTGTCTCTCCTGCTGCCATATTTCTTGTGGCCATTTCATATGGTAAAGGTGAGAATATGTGAGAACAAACCATTGGGGTGTGTGTGTGTGTGTGTGTGTGTGTGTGTGTGTGTGTGTGTATCTGTACTCCTTGTTGGCAATTCTGTTCATATATTTAAGGGGGAAGAAGTTGCACTGAAGAAGTCAAATGAGATTTTAGTATTCTAACAATGCTCAGCTGTCTCTCACGCCAAGTAAGTCAAGAGCTGTTAATATTCACAATAACCTATGTTGGTTCTGAAGAACTGAAGGTTTTCAAGGGAAAGGACGGAGCATTTTCTTAGGGGCTGTTATGTGCTTCCTCTTAACGTGTATTATCTAATCGTAACCCTACAAAAGCCTTCACATAAAGATGAGGATGCTGGGGCTCAGAGAAGTAAAGTAGCTTTCACAGAGTCACACTGTCGATCAGTGGCAAAGCTGGTTGTATAGCATAGAGGATAGAGCCAGGCCTTTGGAGCTCACAGATTGGGCTTGAACAACATTCCCAAGATGGATGCCCTCGGTCTATTTACTTGAATCTCTAAACGTGAGTGTCCTCATCTGCAAAACGAGAATAATAATAATGAGTTCTCACATCATTTGTAGAATGGGGATAAAAATTCGTAGTAGTAACTCTTGAGGCTGTTTGAAATATCCAATGAGATAATCCATTGTAAAGTACTTAGCTCATGTCTTGTCCACAGTAAATGCTTAGGAAATATTAATTGTCATTATTATTATTACTCCTGGGGCTCCAGGGTACGTGCCCTTCTCACTGTAGCACACATTTTTTTCTAAACCCCTACTCATAGTTTACCATCTTGTATATTACACTGACCTGTTAAAATTTCTCAAGGATCTACAAGCATTTTAACAATAGATTACCTTCATAATGGGCTTCTAATGAAGAAAGTGTTAACCACGCTGTGTTGAAAATTACGCTGGATGATTGAACCCAGAATTCTTGAACACCTCTCCACCCTTTTGCTAATCATGAACACCTTGACCACTTTCCTAATGTGATGCATGCAGATTAAGTCCTTTGTTTATTGATTGGCCAAATATATGCAGGGCAAATGTATGCTACTTCATCCTTGGCTCTTCAGAGGGAGACTGTTACCATGGTAACAAAGGCATTCTTTGACTCCGATTTCTACACAGAGTTATAGAAATGCTTCTTAAAAAATACTTACGACAATATTTAATGTCGAATCTAAAGTAATTTTTCTCATTGTTTGGGGAGTAAAATTGATTTTCTCTGGGCAAAGTTTGTTTGGCTGCCCAAATGTACTGTTTATAGTAATGTGTTCCACCAAATTTCTTTAAAAGCCAGTTAAACGTATTTTGTCTTAACTTCTAATCTAATTTCATCATTTGGAAGTGCTTCTTGCTGCACCATGCCTATTTTGATTTGGAAATAGTGCACACTCCATCTTTGCTATGTCAGGGTAAGGTAGAGGGGAACACAATGAATCATTTGATTTCTTGTATCAGAGAACAGCATGTGTGGTGGGGGAGGGAGAACACATGTTTGGGTACGCTCAGGAGTATGTGGCTTATTCTAAAGCTGAGATTTTCAGGTGGCAGTTGGTGCCTGGCTTATGAGTTCAGTGGTTCAAAACCCATCCTCTCCCAAGAGGCATCTGTTTTAAATTTTTTCACAATTAAAAATAACTTTGGTTGTTCCCATTACCAGAACAATACATGATCATTACAGAAGATTCAGAAAATACAGATAAACAAAAGAAACCCGACCATAGTCCCACTTTCTAGAGATAAACACTGTTACTATCTGGGTGTATATCCTTCCAGGGTTTTATGTGTTTATAGATACTTTTTATTTCACAAAACTAGATCCAGACTATATATTGTTTTATACCTGCTTTTTTTTTTTTTTATTTAACCATGTAGTAAAACTACTGAAGTGTCGTAAGATTCACTTCTAAAGCATAGAAGCGAGTATCTATGCAAAGCATCCCATTGCATAGATATCGGTAACTTAAACTAATACTCCTTGGATACATAGGTAGTGTAGAAGGTTGAATTTTGGCCACTCAAATACGCCTAAGACCCGGAACCTATGAATATGACCTGATTTGGAAAAAGTGGTTTTGCAGATGTAATTAAATTAAGGATCTCGAGATGAGATCATCCTGGATTAAATGGGTGGGCCTTCAATCCAGTGCTGAATGTCCTCATAATAGACACACAGAGAAGAGAAATAGAGAGTAAAGAGAAGGTCATATGAAGATGGAAGCAGAGGTTGGAGTTTTGCAGTCATAAGCCAAGGAACTCCAGAGCTACCAGAAGCTGGGAGAGGCAAGGAAGGATTCTCCTCCAGAGCCTTGAGGGAGGGGGCAGGGGATGTGGCCCTGTTGACATCTTGATTTCAGACTTCTGCCTCCAAGACAGAGAATAACATTCTGTTTTAAGCTACCAAGTTTGTGCTAAATGTGCCCCCTGCTAACTGATAGGTTGGCAGTTCGAGTTCACCCAAAGGCACCTCAGAAGAAAGGCCTGGAGATCTACTTCTGAAAAATCAGCCATTGAAAATTCTATGGAGCACAGTTGTACTCTGACACACATGAGGTCATCATGAGTTGGAATTGACTCTAGGGTTTTGGCTTTAGGAAATTAGTACAGCTAGTTTCTAGATTTTCCCTAACTTAAGTAAAATTGTAATGAGTTTCTTGATATATTAACATTGTAGCTACCATTTATAGTTCTTTAAATGAGAGAAGATAAAGCTTCTAAGATCCTGTGTCTTGTTGGGATGAAAGAAATGTGAGGGTGTGATTGGGGTGGCTCTCCAGAATGCCTCCATTTCCTTTTCATGAGAGGACATCCAGACACCCCGACATGGGGTCTGCATCCAGGGGTCACAGCACTCAACTTGACACCAGCTCATCTACTCTGACCTTGAGCCATTCAAATGCTGGAGTCCAGCTTCAGATTCCTAAGATCTTGAGAAGACTTTCAACTTCTTTTATTTATTCCACAAACATTTACTGAAGATCAACTATATGCCTAGGACTCTGCTGTCCTCCAAGAATCAGATCACCCACTCACACTCCACCCTTGACCCCACCACTTACTAACATGTACACAAGCATTTGGCGCAGTGGTTAAGTGCTCAGCTACTAACGAAAAGGTCAGCTGTTGGAACCCACCGCCTCTCCATGAGAGAAAGATGCGTTAGTGTGCTTCTGTAAAGATTTACAGCCTTGGAAACCCTATGAAGTAGTTCTACTGCATCCTATATGGTTGCTATCAGTCAGAATTTAACTTGACAACAATGGGTTTTTGTTTGGTGTTGTAAAACAGCGTGAGCTTTCACTTCCAAGGTACAAAGGTCAGAGTCTCAAGTATACTACTTAAAAACAATTACTGTGGAGTCGAGTCCCACCTATGGCTATCTGATGTGTGTCAGAGTACAGCTGTGCTCCATAGGGTTTGCAGCAGCTAATTTTTCAGAATTAGATAGCCAGGCCTTTCTGCTGAGGCACCTCTGGGTGGACTTGAACTTTGCCAACCTTTCAGTTAGCAACCAGGCACATTAACAATTTGCACCACCCAGGGACTCCAACTACTTAATAGTTAATAATATTGGAGACTCAGTTTTCTCATCTTTAAAAAGGTGAAAATGAAGCCTATTTCCAGGATTTTTTTTTTTTAATGATTCAGTAACTTAACATATGGAAAGTGCTAGGTGCAATACTTGGCATACAGTAGGATAATAGCAATGGTGGTGCAAATTTTGGCAGGAAATCATAGAAGAGGGAGCTATCAGCCTTCCTAGGGGATCAGGGAAGCCGTCCAGCTTCCAGTTCTGCACTTAATCGACTAAGCACAGAGCTGCAAGTTTAAAGCTCCATGTCTAAGTGCCAGCTCTCCATGACTCACTGCCTGACCTTGGGTTAACCACGTAATCTCTCTCTGCCTTGGTTTTCCTCTCCGTAATATGAGCATAATAACTCTCACCCACCTCACTGGGGCAAGGATGATTAATCAGTGTTTATAAAGCTCAATAAATCCTTTGAGTATGAAGTGCAGTGAGATTGGAAAGCATTATTACTATTAGCTGCTTTCTTAATATCTAAACCAGCATGCCAGGGACTGCTGAATGGAGTACCATAGAGTTATACCCTCATTCTATATCATTGTCAAGAATCTCAGTTCCTTTAGCCTTAGCCCTGCAGATATCAGTTTTTCTACTGCTCTAATGTTCACTCTTCAACGAGCTGCAATCAATTTCCTGTGTATACCCAAGTGCCCATAGCCACCCACACCCATAAGCAATGCTTTATTCCCTCAACACATACTTATTGAGCATCTAGGAGGTGCTGTATTAGATGAAAGAGACACAGAAATGCCTAAGGATCAATGTGGCTCCTACCCTCAAGGCACTTAGTGCCAGGTGAGTGCCACAGACTGGTAACTGGAGTGCTCTGCAGCCCAAGTGCTTTGAGGAAAGACTTATAGGACCCTCCAGGAGCACATTCATGGATGGGGCAGTCAGGGAGGTGCTCCTGCTAGAAGTGGTATCAAACTGAGAATGAAGAGAGGTTACCTTAGCCAGGTAAATATAGGGGAGAGGGGAGAGAAAAAGGAAAGAGTGTTCTAGGCCAAAGGAAGATTATTATAAACGCCTCCCAAATGAAAGAGAGCAAGATCTGTTAAGGAAATTGAAAGAAGTTTTACAGGATTGAAGCTAAGGAAGCAGGGGAATTGTCCTATGAAATGATCCTTTCGATGCAATCTAACTTCATCTTTGGAGCAGGCTCAGCCTGTGGTCTGATCATGGGTGCCCTTGGTTTTATGTACCCCACGGCCTGGTATCAGGGCTCCTCTCCAGCCTGGACATCTGAAGTGAATGTTTCTTCATTTCCATCTCTGGGGAGTTTCTTACTGTTGACTTAGAAACATATTTTGCCCAACTGGTCGCTGTTGTCCAATTCCTTCCTGTCTTTCCATGAAACTACTGCCTATTCTTTGGTGTAGCTGTCAATCTCAGAGATGATGTGAGTGAAAAATCAGGAAACCAATTTTTAGAAATAAAACCCTGTACACATAAAATGAAAGCACTGAAAAAATAGAGACACATCTGCGAGCATGTAAGTTGAATGTCACTATGATGCTCCTATGCATGACTATGAAAAGAATGTGCATGAGTTTAGTTCCTTCTGTGCAATGACTATTGTACATTAATTTTGCAAACATACAATAGAAAGCCCTTGAAAACAACACCAGTAACTGTATATATCAAAACCTAAATGACATGATGACATCTTAGACAGTAGGTGAGAATTATATTGAAAGATCTAGACTCCCTGGAAGAGAAAAGGAAAAAAAAAAAAAAAAGAAACTTGTCAGTAATAAAAACATAAAATAAAACTTTAATCAACATCAGAGTTAATCACTTCATTTGGTAACTGACAGTTCACTGAAGTTTCTGTTTTAAAATCATGGGCAAAGCAGACTGCCAAGTTTTATTTGTCATCTGACATAAGTTGAGCTATAGTCTGAGATGGTGGAAAACCTTTCTTATTGGGTTTTACCTCTTTAGTCTCAAATGAAAACTGGCGCTCCATCTGGATAATGTCCAACGTGACACATTTTGGGAGCCATCAACTACCTAGCCTTACAAATCAAGAACACTGATTAAATAATCAAGATTTCTGAAAAGCCTTGAGGGAGCTATACGTTTTTTGCATCAGTAATTGCCATTCTGTTTGTAGCACAAGATGTTTTCGAGTTCTGGATAAAAACTTACGTTTGACATGCTGGCATTGAGTATCTTATTTGTGGGTAAGCAGGAGTTTGACATTCTTAGAAGTAAAGTGACAGGAAATATGGAACTTAAAAAAAAATTCTTAAAATAATGAAATATGTCACTAAGAAAATGAAACTGGATAAGTAATTATTTGGTTATTTGAGGGGAGAATAAAGGATAATGATAATTTGTTGAGCATCCATTTAAATAAAAGTTGTTATTGTTCTTCCCAATGGCATGTAATATACAACAAATATCTTTATAACTATTAATCCTCATACAAAAATGAAAAAGTCACCTCTCCCTTATAATGAATAGAAATGTAAAGGTAGAGAATTCTGCCCGTGACACATGGTCAAGCACACCTTTGTGGTGATTTAAAATAACCACTGCTCAAATTAGCAAGACACTGATTAGAATAATAACTGATTTCCCAGAATTGCATGCATGAAAGAACAATTCTTTCATTAGAGATGTCAAAATTTGTCCAGAAAATATCAATGAACATTATTAATGTTATGTTCAGCTTTAGCCCTAGGCAAAATTGTCAAGTTGGTGAAGTTATTCTTTGCCATTTCTCAACATCCTTTTGAAGAACTTTATTTATGCTGGTATTCAATCATTTATTCATTCAACAATTTTTTATTGAGAGCCAACTCTATGGCAGGAACATTCTCAGTGCTAGAGATAGATCAGTGAAAAAGCCAACCACCTTGTGTACATGGACCTTGTAGTCTGGAAACTAGGATAGAGTCAGTCAATAAACAAACAAGTGAATTAATAATACATTTCTGGATAATAGTAAGTGCACTGATAACAATAAAATAGAGTGATATCTTAGAGAATGTCCAGGGCTACCTTAACTATAACCAAACCAAACCTACTGACCTACTGCGGTGGAGTCAATTCTGACTCATAGCAACTCTATAGGACAGAGTAGAATTGCCCCATATGGGCTTCCAAGACTGTAAATCTTTACAGAAGCAGACTGCTACATCTTTCTCCCATGGAGCCGCTGGTGGGTTCGAACTGCTGACCTTTCAGTTAGCAGCTGAACACTTAACCACTGCACCACCACAGCTCCCTTCACCTTAAGTACGGTGGTCAGGAAAGAGCTCTCTGATGAGATGAGTACCGAGCTGAGGTCTTTGAGCTAACCATGGGGAATCCTGTAGGAGCAGCATTCAAAGTAGAAAGACCCTGGCAAAAGCAAAGTCCCTGGATATTGCAAATAAATGGTTAATGCACTTGGCTGCTAAACAAAAGGCTGGCAGTCAAGTCCACCCAGAAGCACATTGGAAGAAAGGCCTGACAATCTATTTCCAAAAACTCAGCCATTGAATACCCTATGGAGCATAGTTCTACTTTGACACACATGAGGTCATCATGAATTGGAGTTGACTCCACGGCAACTGTTTTTTCTGGCAAAAACAAAGCCCCAAGGCCAAGGAACTGACACCCGGGGCAAGCTTGGGTTTTGATGCATAGAAATGTCTGCGTGCCTCGAGTGTAGCGAACAAAGCGAGAACAGAGTGAGACGAGGTCAGAAAGCCAAAGGGGCCGCCTTTCACATAGGCTCTAATGCTGTTATTGTTGTTAGGTACCATCGAGTCGATTTCGACTCATAGCGACCCCATGGGGCAGAGTAGAATTGTCCTATAGGGTTTCCTAGGCTGTAATTTTTACAAAAGCAGGTTGCCAGGTCTTTCTCCTGTGAAGCCGCTGCATGAGTTTGAATCATCAACCTTTCAGTTAACAGCCGAGTACTTAACTATGTGGCACCACCAGGGCGCCTTTAGGCTCTAATAGATAATAGACGGTAATTCAAAAAAAAAAAAAAAAAACTATTTGCAATGTGAAAGGAATCTATGGCAGAGTTTTAGTGATCTGTCTTCTTTCTTCCTTCTCTCTTAGGATTTCTTTTCCCTTCTTTTTGAGAGTCTCCTACTGTGACAATTCTCATGCTAGCCCTTTTTCCTAAGATCCTTTATGATTCCTTCTAATAAAATGTACCTGTCCAATGTCCTTCTCTTTCAGGTACCTGCCAGGTAATCTGTAAACTAATCTGATAAACTAATATGAATTAGAACATTCACAGTTAATGTGGTTTAAAATGACACTCCTCTAAGATAGCATCTTTTCTTTCAAACAGCCTATGTTTTCTTGACTTAAAGGAGTAAACACTTTTGAAATTATAGCTATTTCTAGAAAAAAGCACAGTATAAACAGCCGCTTTTTTCCTCTTACTCAAAGGAACACCCTTGATTGTTTGAAATCTTCAGAACAGCTGGCTATTAATCAGTAAGAATTATTAACATCCTTGGTTTTATTACCACTATGATTTATTAAGCCCCTTTTATGTTCCAGGCACTGTATTAGGTATTTTGTGTACTTTACATACATAATTTCATTTAATTCTCACCACTAATACTATAAACTTCCAATTTATAGATGAGAAAAGTGAGGCTCAAAGACTTATCTGCCCTGTTCTGTATTGTGTGCCTGCGCCTAGAACAAGATCTAGAAACATAAAGGTAATCAATAACTACTTGCTGAATAAACACGTGATTGGGAGGGAAAAAAAAGTCTGCTCAGCTTGGAAGTTATGGATAGAGCTGGGATTGGATACAGCCACACTCTATACAGAATGCCTTCCTCATTTAGAACATAATGAGTTTCATTTTCCAATCCACAGATCAAACGATAGTTTATTCAAAGACAAGGAGAAACGTGCTCAGCGAGGAAGTCTTCAGTCAGTCAGAGAATTTCCTCCCCCCTTTTTCAGGTTTTTGCTATTTCTCCTGGGAAAATCAGGCTGATTAGATG
Source organism: Trichechus manatus latirostris (assembly GCF_000243295.1). Taxonomy (NCBI): domain Eukaryota; kingdom Metazoa; phylum Chordata; class Mammalia; order Sirenia; family Trichechidae; genus Trichechus; species Trichechus manatus. The sequence continues at coordinate 13,704,166 of NW_004443947.1, read as the reverse complement.
ACTAAGTCTGATAATTGTTATTTTGATAAGACCAAAATTTGCCCCAAGATTGTCTGCAAGGAACACAGACATACACATGTGCACGCACACACGCACACATACACTTGCTGTAAATGGAAACATGCCATGTGGAACACAGGATTATCCTGGCTTTTTTTTTTTTGCCTCCAGCCAGTTTCTCAACACCAAGCAAGCTTGTTTTTGGGTGATGTTCAATATCTTACCAGTTACAAAGAAAATACCCCTGTGGTGTCTAAGAATGTGATAAGAGTTATCTTTAAGGAACACAATTTTGTTCTTTGATTTTAGCAAGATCTACACATCTCTGTCAGAAGCTGAATGAGTGCCAGAGTCTTTAAAACAGAAACAAACAAGTGTGTGGCCCTGATTCATCCTTTACAGAAATAATACTGAACTGTTGGATGGGCACTCTGCTGAAGACATGATACTTCTATTTGTTTTATGAACCTGAACTGGAGGATAAGTTATGTTACCCAAATAATGTGCTGCAAAGAATTCAATCCATGTGTTTCTGTGTAGGAAGAAACCTTCTTCGGTCAAATATGTCTAGGAAATAAAGGGTGTTATCTGATGTCTCAGAAATTCACAAAGAATATTATTAAAGAATCTAAGAGGTCTTAACAAACAAACCAACAAAAAACCTGTATGACAATATTTACCCAGTGTATCTGAAACCAGTTTGGCTACAAGGCACTTAAACATTCCATGGAATTAGCAGTCCATGGACTATCCTTTGGGAAATTCTGATTAGGAACTTCAAGTGGTTAATAATAGAAAAATAAAGTTATTGTGGGGACATCCAGCTATCAAAACCTCTAGTGATTAGCAGAACCATTTAAAATATTTTTCCCTTTATTTACTTCTTTTTTCTTTTTTAAAAATTTTATTATGGTGAAAATATACCTAAGAAAACACGTATCATCTCAACAATGGCTACATGTACATTTCAGTGACACTGAATACATTCTTCATGTTGTGTAACCATTCTCACTAACCTTTTCGAAATCATTCCACCATATTGACATAAACTCAATGGCCCCTGAGCAAATCCCCGGCCTTACTCCCTTCCTCCCACTCGTGGTAACCACTAATAATCTTTGGTTTCTACATATTTGCTTATTTCATATAAGTGAGATTATACAATATTTGTGTTCTTGTGACTGACTTATTTTGCTCAGTAAGATGTTTTCAAGGTTCATCCATGTCATGGCATGTCTCAGGACTTCGTTTTCTTTATGTCTGAGTAGTATTCCATTATGTGTATATACCACATTTTGTTTATCCATTCATCTGTTGATGGACTTTTTGATTGTTTCTACCTTTTGACTGTTGTGACAAGTGCTGCAATGAACATTGATATACAGGTATTTGTTTGTGTGCCTGCCTTCACTTCTTCTGGGTATATAACTAGGATCGGGATTGCTGGGTTATATGGTAGTTCTATGTTCAACTTTTTGAGGAACTGCAGAACTGTTTTCCACAGTGGCTGTACCAATTCACATTCCCACCAGCAAGGGATGAGGGTTCCAGTTTCTCCGCAACATTGCCAACATCTGTTGTTTTCCATTGTTTTGATCATTGCCATTCTAATAGGGGTGAGGTTCTAACATTTTAAAGAGAAAACCTCTTTTGGGTAATGCGTGTTCTTTTCAAATATGGGAAAGTTAGTTTTGACCCTTCAACTCTAGGCAATAAAAAAGGTAGGTGGGAACCAAGACTATAGGGTCAAGTTCTAACACTGACACTTCCTAGCTGCATGACTTTAGATGACTCACTTAACTTCATTGAACCTCATTTCTAAATAGTACTTACCTCAAAGGAGATTATACAGACAATGTAAGCAAAGAGCTTAGCATTGTGCTGGGCAGATAGTAAGTGTTCAATAAGAGGTAATTGTTTCCATAATTTTTTGTTTTTTCTTACACTTCTCATGGGTTTGTGCAGAATCATCCACACTTTCTTATTAAGCCCTCTTCTTGTCAGGGCATGCATTTATAAGAAGGCCAAATGGGTATTAACTATTTCATATATAGACCTCATTAGTGCAATTCACAAACCAAGACCAGAGTGTTATGGATACAGAATTATTTCTTGCAATGTTATCCACATTCTTCTTCAGCTGTGATATTCATTTAAGTGGCACTTTGAAGAGCTATTAGCACAAAATCACTCATATTAAAACCAGTCTTAACATTAAAAATCAGTCTTCTATAAAAAGCTGTGAATATCTTTTATGCTATGTCACTAAGCCTGTCCCCTTAAAAACCAAAATGGGCTTCACAAGACAATCTCACAAGGAAATCTATAGACTGGCATAATGGATTGGTGTTTACCATAAGTACAGACAAGCAATTGCCAAATAAACATTTGAATTTGCCAGATGTGCAAGTCATTGGTAGAACTACAAACAAGTACTTCAAGTTATCCACAGATAATTTGCTGCCCACACATCTGTAACCGACATTCACAAGGGAAAAAATTCACTGCAGGTTTATGAAAAGATTTTACTACATATGCAGTTGTGTTGGTAATGACTTAAGTATGATTCCTGTAGTATATGTTGGGTTTATTATTTATAATGGAGGAAAAACATCACAACAGCTCTTAATATTTGAGTGATTTTGTATTCTCAATCTTGTCATTCTGCTGCTTAAAACCATCCAAGGCATCCTAACTCATTTAGAATAAAACTGAAATTTCTTGCAATGGCTACAGGGTCCTCTGATCTCATCTGACCTCACTCTGGTTTTCCGCCTGGCTCCCTCTGCCCCAACCACATGATCCTTCTTGCTGTTTCAGGCATGCTCCTGCCTCAGGCTTTCGTGCTATCTGTTTCTTGTGTCTCAAATTCTCTTCCTCAATTCTCATAAGGCTTGGTCCCTCAATTCCTTCAGGTCGCTGCTCAAATGTCACCTGACCACTCATGTAAACGAACATATATTGCCCCATCTTTCCTTGTCTCCACCCATGCTTTATATTTCTCCATAGCACTTAATACTATTTGACATAATCAGTCGTTCTTGCTTATGAGAGCCAGTTTCTGAATTTTCAGGAATTTTGCCAAGTGATTGTTAAACCATTGATAACTTGAAATTGGTCATGATGGGAATATTTACACTGTGGCAATTGACAATTGCTACAAGTCAAGGAGTTTATTTTTTGGGCAGCTAGTTGTCCTGGTGGTGCAGTGGTTAAGAACTACGGCTGCTAACCAAAACTGTCAGCAGTTCGAATCTACCAGGTGCTCCTTGGAAACCATGTGGGGGCAGTTCTGTTCTGTCCTATAAGGTTGCTATGAGTCAGAATCGACTCGATGGCAAAGGGTTTGGTTTTTTTTTTTTTTTTAGTTTACCTAAGCACCACAAACCCATTGCTGTCAAGTCAATTCTGACTCATAGCAACCCTACAGGGCAGAGTAGAACTACCCCATAGAGTTTCCAAGGACCACCTGGTAGATTTGAACTGCTGATCTTTTGGTTAGCAGATGTAGCCCTTAACCACTATGCCACGAGGGTTTCCAAGCACCACAAAACGTACTAAAATATTACTGGTTTGTATGTTTACTATCACTTATCACTAGTGGGTAAGCGCAATGAGGGCAGAGGATTTTTTATTGTTGGTATTGTTGTTCACCCGTTTATTTAGTGTCCTGAACACTGCCTGGCAGAAGTAGGTGATAAATAAATATATGTTGAACGTATGACTGGTAAGAATACCACAAACTGAGATTGTATGGTCCTTAATATTTTTTTTAAGGATAATACTGGCTTTCTCATGCATTCATTAATTTAGCCATTCAATAAGTATTTTTGAGAGCTCATGAGCTAAGTATTCAAACTGTTCTAATACTCACAGACTTTTCAATGAAGAAGAGAAAAAAGATGCCTAGCTTCATGGAGCTTATATTTTGGCAACCAGTTGCTGTGGAAACTATTCTTACGCATGGTGACTCCATGTGTGTCAGAGTAGAGCTGTGCTTCATAATGTTTTCAATGGCTGATTTTTTGGAAGTAGATAGCTAGGCCTTTCTTTCGAGGTGCCTCTGGGTAGTCTTGAACTGCCAGCCTTTCAGGTAGCAGCTGAGTGCATTAACTTTTTGTGCCACCCAAGGACTCTCACATTTTGGTAGGATAGTGAAAAACAGTGAACTAACACAAACAAGCGAACAAAAACACAATAAAATACGTAAGTTCAGTTACTGATAATGACTGGAAAACAAACAAACAAAACAAACCTAAGTTCAGATATTGACAATGGTTAGGAAAAAAAAAAAACGTGATAATGTGTAGAGAAAGACCAAAGGAGGGGTTAATCTTTTGTTTAGGGAAATCAGGTGAAGCCTTTCTGAAAGGTGATCTTTGAATAATAGTTGTATTAACTGGTCTTCCTTGTAGGCGTATGGATATTATCCTAACACTGACAATGTTGTACTTCAGGATGGATCTTGAACTGTTCTTTTTTTTTTTATTTTTTTCATTTTATTGTACTTCAGGCGAAGGATTCAGAACAAATAGTTTCTCAAGAAACAGTAGTACACATAGTTTTTTATGACATTGGTTAACAACCCCACAACATATCAACCCTCTTAATTCTCAAATTTTTTTTTTTTTTTTTGGTGAAAATGCATATAGCCAAAGATACACTGTTTCAGAAATTTATACATACACAGTTCAGTGACATTGACTACGCTCTTCCAGTTGTGCTGTTATTCTCACTTAACATGAAGGCTTACAGAACAAAATAGTTTCTCATTTAACAGTGACTACAAATGTTGCCCTATGACAATGGTTAACAATCTCACAACACATCAACAAT
>NW_004443947.1:13676437-13686470 GCF_000243295.1 Trichechus manatus latirostris | reverse complement strand
GCTAGCCTAGAGCTATCCTTGACTCTTCTTTTCTTTCATATTCCACAACCAATCCATTTATACTTTCAACATATGTCCAGAATTTGACCATTTTTCACCATGTACGTTGCTACCGTCCTGGTCCAAGCTATCATCATCTCTTGCCAGCATTAGTATACTAGCCTCTGCGTTAGTTTCCTATGGCTGCTGCAAGTAATATCACAAAGTGGGATGCTGAAAACAACAGGAATTTATCGTCTCACAGTTTTGGAGACTAGAAGTCCTAATTCAGGGTGTCAGCAGGGCCATGCTCTCTCCAAAGACTCTAGGGGAAGATCCTTTTATGTCTCTCCTGGCTTCCGATAGTCCTGGGCATTCTTTGACTTGAAGTTGCAGCATAACTCGATCTCTGCTTCCATCTTCACACTGCCATCTTCCCTGTGTCTGTCTGTGTATCTTCTCTTTTATAAGGGCACCACTCCTATTGGATTAGGACCCACCACCTACTCCAGTATGACCTCATGTTAACTGATAACATTTTCAAAGACCCTATTTCCAAACAAGTTCACATTCACAGGCATTGGGTGTTAGGACTTCAGAATATCTTTTACGGGGACACTATTGAATTCATAACAGCCTCCTAATTGGTATCCCCGCTTCTATATTTACACATCAAACAGAGTGATCCTTTAAAATCATAAGTCAGATCACAGTGCATAACCCTGCAATGTCTCTCTGATCTCCACTCAACTTCTTCCTTCCTTGCTTACTTTGGTCCAGCCACACTACTCTCCTTGCTGTTCCTAAGACATGCCAGACATGTTCCACCTTACAGGCTTTGCTGTAGCTGTATCCTTTGTATGAAAGGCTTTTTCTACCAGAAACTATTTAACCAAATGCCTTGCCACTTTCAGGTCTTTGCTCAAATCTCTCCTCAGTGAGGTCTACTCTGCCCACAATATTTCACACTGCAATTTTTACCATTCCCTTTAGTGTGCTCTATTATTTTTTTTCTGTTTTGCATATCACCTTCTCACATACTCTATACTCAGTTATCACATTTTCCACTTATTTTCTTCATCCCCTGCAGGAATATAAACTCCATAAGGGGAAGGATTTTTGTTTTGTTCACTGATGTTTCTCCAGAATCTAAAGGAATACCTAGAAATAGTGAGTGTTCAATAAGTATTTGTTGAGTAAATTAATGAATAAGTGAATGAATGAAAATCAATAAGAAAAACAGAAAAATGGCCAATTGCTAACAGACAATTCACTGAGCAGAAGACCCAAATGACCAATAAACACAGGAAAATCTTCTCAGCCTAGTAATAATCAGTAAAACGAAAAACTAAATCAAGATAACATTTCATTCTCATCTGACTGGCAAAACAAATTAAGTCTGATAACACAAAGTGTTGGTGAGGGTTTATGGAAGCAAGAAGTGATATATCATCTAAACTGAATGTAAATTTGGACAAATATTTTGATGTTCAATTTAGTAATACTGAATAAAATTATTGATACTCTACAATTGAACAACTTCACTTCTAGGTACATTCTCTAAATAAATTCTCCCAATGGACAAGGATGGCATTGGTGGCACTATTTATGATGGTATCAAAGGAAAAACAATCTAACAGGAAAAAAAAATAAACTATGGTTTATTCAGACAATGCAGTTTTATACAACTGTTAGAACTAATAAACCAGAACTATATGTATTATGAATTAATTTTAAAAACATGTCAGGTAAAAACAAGTTGAAGAATATATGCATTATGTAATCCTATTTGAATTTTTAAAAGTCACATAAAACAATAGCAGCTCTATTTTACATGGCTTTATACATGTGCATAAAGACAGAAAAAAGGCATCGTAATGGCACATACTTTCTTTTTAGAGGGACAAACTTCGGGGAGGAAACAAGGGAGAGTTTGGACTTTAGTCCTGTGATTTATTTATTTTTGTTAAAAAAAATATTTTTCGGGGAATTATAGCAAATATTAACATTTGTTTAAGTCGTGGGATCTTCTATATTTTTTCTGTGAAATAATTCAGTATTTTAAATTTTAAAAACTAAACATTCTGGCAAGAGTAAGAGAGACATATAAAGAGAGATTGCATGAGAGCTGAAGGGAGCAGCAAGGAAAATATAAAATTCTATTGGGAGAAGGAAGATCTAAGTGTGTTTTTAAGCAGGAGAGAAGGGGCTTTGAACAAAGGGAAAACAGACCATATAAGAGATAAAGTAAGAGAGTGAAATCTTGATGACATGTGTAGGATGTCAAAATAAAGGCACACACAGAGATGTTAGTTTTGACAGGAGAGAATCACATGTTTTCTACAAGAAGAGGAAAGAAGGAAATGCTGGTTGGAAGCACCCAGTAATATTGATACAAAGGAGAAAGGTGACGAGAACTCAAGCAAATTTAATATTCTCAGTAAAGTTGGCAACAATCGGATATTAAGACTACTATTAGCCCGAAAGGTAACCAAAGGTATTGGTAGTTGGAGGACACCGGATAAATTTGAAATCTCTGCAGATATATAACAAGAAACCAACACATAAATAGTAGAGTTACCAAGAAGCCTTGTCAATCCAATTGTGTTAGAAATTAATGAGATTAGTGCTTTGCCTGATTTTTTTTTAACTTCCTCCAGCAGTGATCAGTAGCCACGGAGTACAGAAAAAGGATGGTGGGGTTTACTCAGGGTTGAAAATTGACATAATTGTAAAGCATAGAAGAAAAAAAGAAACTATGAAGCTATGGTATTAGGAGGAGCATCAATGAAATGGCTAACTCGGAGATCGAGTCTGGGAAAAAAGGCAAGTGAAACCCTACAAAAGCTCGTGTAAGGGGAAAAACTGATAAATTGAAGACGTGAAGATTATCATGAGGACAAAACATTTTCAGTAAGACTGCAGTATAAGACAGAATGAAAGAGGAAAGATAATGGTACACCAGAATTTTGGAGATTATCATCTTAGATCTTAGTCAGTTCAGGATAAATTCAAACAGTGTTTAGAGATGAGCAAAATAGAGAGAAAATAAAGGTCATTAAGATGTGCAAGGGTCATGTGAAGCCCAAGTATTGAATGATTTTGTAAGTGTAAATGTTGAAATAGCTGAGGGTGATGGAAGTGATGGAGTAGAGAGAACTCCAGGAGAGCTGTTGAATTATTAACATGTGAATATTGCTATTATTTTAGGAATAAGGGTTAAGAGTGAATGTTATTTTATTAAAACGTTTATAGTATTATTTTTACACAATACAATTTTATTTGAGATTTGCCTATGTTAATAACAAGCCATATTGCATTGGGCAAATCTGCCACAAAAGACCTCTTTAAAGTGTTAAAAAGCAAAGATGTCACTTTGAGGGCTAAGATGCGCTTCACCCAAGACATGGTATTTTCAATCACCTCATATGCATGTGAAAGCTGGACAATGAATAAGGAAGACTGAAGAAGAATCAATACCTTTGAATTACGGTATTGGCAAAGAATATTGAATATACCATAGACTGCCAAAAGAGCAAACAAATCTGTCTTGGAAGAAGTACAGCCAGAACGCCCCTTAGAAGGGAGCATGGTGAGACTTTTTCTCATGCATTTTGGACATGTTATCAGGAGGGACCAGTCCCTGGAGAAGGACATCATGCTTGGTAAAGTAGAGGATCAGCAAAAAAGAGGCAGACGCTCAATGAGATGGATTGACACCGTGGCTGCAACAATGGGCTTAAACATAGCAATGATTATGAGCATGGCACAGGACTAGGCAGTGTTTTGTTCTGTTGTACACAGGGTCGCTATGAGTTGGCACCTAACAACAATAACAGGCCAACCTAATCCATTAATTCATTTAAACTTTTCTACAGTATTGTATGAACACCCTAATTTATTATCTACTTTGTAACTGATGGATATTTAGGCTATTTTCAATTTTTTGCTCTGAGAAAAAAATGCAGAAATAAGTTTTATTTTTAAACATGCTTTACTATGCATACATGAGGGAACACCTCTAGGCGATTTATGTAGAAGAGAAAGTCCTGGCTCATAAGGCATATACATCTTAAACTTGAATATGCAATTTACAGAAAGATATATACAGCATAATACCATTTTTGTAAATTTTTAAAACACACAGACTTTATGTATATGCATATCAACTAAGAGTATAAAACTTGCTGAGGAAACACAGGACAAATAAGAGGATAGTGCTTACTCTAAAGAGGGAGAAGTAGGTGTCTATTATTCTCTTTATTTGTGTTTGAACTATTTCATAATAAGTACATAAAAGTAAGATATTTTCAAATTTAAAAAATGATATAGTTCATTGTAACTACTTTAGAAAGCACAATGAAACAACTGAACTAAAATAAAAATAATCTTTCATCCTAATACCCTGAAAAAAGAACTATTAATATTTTGGTATATGTTTTCCATTATACATATACATATGTAAATATAAATAGCTTATGCTGTATCTCATTTTTCAAGATATGCTTCTATTTTACTTAACTCAAACTGCAAACCCATCGCTGTCGAGTCAATGCCAATTTATAGCGACCCTATAGGGCAGAATAAAACTGCCCCAGAGGGTTTCCAAGGCTGTAATCTTTACGGAAGCAGAACTGCCACATCTTTCTCCTGTGGAGCCGCTGGTGGGTTCGAAAAATTGACCAAAGTTAGCAGCCAAGAGATTAACCACTGTGTACCAGCGCTCCTTATTTTACTTAACAATGTATCATAAAAATGCTATTCAACTTCAGATTTCAGCTCCAATGTGTAAAGAACTTGGAAGTCATCACTCTCATCCTTAACAAGAAAAGGCTGAATAAACAAAATCATCGACATCTCTTGGACCCATCAGAAAACCGAGGTCACAGTGAAAAGCACCACTATAATATCTAGAGAAGACAGAGAGTCATAGCTGAGATATGCTTAAAGGAGCTGAAGCTGCTGGAGCCATAAGAACTCTTAAATGCTAATTTTAACAAGTTGTTGGAAGCTGAGTGTGGATTAGCTTGAGAGTGAGAAACCCCTGGGGGTCACAGTCTTAGGGAGTTCCACCCATTTCTGTGCTTTACCTCCAGGAATCCCACTAGATTTTCATTGCAAAGAGTCAAGAAAGATCCCCTGTGGCTCTGGCAGGGAGGGGAAGAGTAACCATTATGAACTAAGCCCACAATATTCTCCATAACTCTCTGTAATTAGTGGCTTACTTTTCAGGAGAAAAGACTTTACCTGATCCCTGTCCCACCTGGGGGAAGAGCACTTCTCCAAATCAAAGACCCTTTAGCCTTTCTGTCTAACTTAAGGGGAGGGGAGAGGAGATATAAATAAAGGTTGCAGCCAGGAAAACAACGCCGCTAAAAGACTGAGATTTACTCATAAAATTATAGAAACTTCCACTTTCATGTACCATATTACCATACCAACAAGCCTGCAGTATAATTACAGTGGATTAAAGCTGAAAGAGCTAAATGATGCAGACTTTATCCAAAAAGAAGCTAATAGGGAAGCCCAAAGAAAATTAACACAGTGGTTAAAAGATTGGCCACTAACTAAAATGTCGGAAGTTCGAATCCACCAGCCACTCCGTGGAAATTCTATGGGGCAGTTCTACTCTGTCCTATGGGGTTGTTATGAGTCGGAATTGACTTGACAGCAACAGGTTTGGGTTTGGTTTGGTTTATGATCAATATGTTAAGGCCTCTAATGGAAGAGGTAGACAACATGCATGAACATAATTAATGGCACATCAATAGATTGGACATAACTGAGGAAAGAATCAGTGAGTTTGAAGATAAGTTAATAGAAACTTCCCAAATCAAAATGCAATGAGAAAAAAAGAATGAAAAAAATAAAACAAAACAGAACCTCCAAGAACTATGGGATGTAACCTACATGTAATTGGAATACAAGGAGAAGAAAGAGAATGGAGAAGACAAAGTATATTTTAAAATATAGATTTACTGAATTTCCACTATATTCCAGGAATGTTATTTTAAAACAGAAGGCAGGTCATCAACAGGTTTCAGAAACCTGCTTGAGGTGGCTTCAGTGAGCTGGGCAACACTTTACTACTTCAGTTAGATGAAAATATCCCTTCCACATGGCCCATTCTTGTATTATGTCAATGCTTAATGAATTCTTTTTTGAGACAGAATGCTTGATATTCCTTTTTTTATTCTCATCTTAGTTTTAAAATGTAGAAAATATCAATATCATAAAGTAAAAATTGCAAGGAATTGTCTTCACAATCAGAGAACACTGATGTCTACTTGTATTTGGTAGGAGGGAAGGAGAGAGAAAGGAAAGAAGAAAGAAAAAAAAGAAGGAAGGAGGGAGGGAGGGGGAGGAAAAAAGGGAGAGAGGGAGGAAGGGAGGAAGGGAGAAAAACAACAAAAAGACCAACAAAAATAATTTCAACTAAATGCTACAAGAGCCAGAGAAGCAATTTATATATTCTATACTTTTGGGGGAACCTAGAGGTTTATTGTCACTGATTTTTGGATAATCAAACAAATAAACACAAAGCCCAAACTAAAAATGGTTAGGTTCATAGAGAATACTTCTTTATTGCTTTGTCTATTAAAAGAAGTTAAAATCAGTTACAACATTCCAATTAAAACATCTTTATTTTAAACAGGTATGAGGAAGAATTTATCTGAAAGAGATGTAGTAAAACCACTCTATTAATTACATTAATGTTTGGTTTAGCACTATTCACAAATTTGAGACAAATCTATGCCATTTTAATTACCAGTAGCATTTTACTTAAAAATCATCAAATTCTGGGCTGCTATTACTAATGTCAAAGCAGATTTTATGTAAAGATTCACAGAGACAAGGAGAATGAATTTGTGTGCCCTGAAGGCTAATCTGCAGGTACTACAGAAAATGTCACTCGAAAGCCCAGTGATGTAAGCAACCACCAAGCTCATTAATTCTTGGATTTACTAATAAAAACGGTGCTTTAATAAATTAAGAAAATTAAGGATACCAGGGCAGGTAGTTAAATTCTGTAGTTAAGTATATGAGTCTCCATCTGTCCAAATGGCTTATACTGACATAATTTCTAATATGAATAAAACATCACTAAAAATCGATATCTAGAGTATCTTCCAACCAAAATGTGACAATAATCCATCCATGGTAGCTTTTATTTGATCAAAGACTTTATGGTTATTCAATTTGTTTAACAAAAAAGCAATAACATTTTACTGAAGATTAAATTAGGGTTTTAAATGCAAGACAACATTTTTTCTAAAAGTATTTTGGCAAGAATCATTCGCTCCTACAGGGACATCTATATCTAATGATATCTAGCACTTATAAGGCATTTTCATCTTCCAAGTGTTTTACTAACACCGATTAATTCATATTCATTATACTGCAACAAGATAAGTAAATACAAGTCAAAGGGGAAGCTTTTTTTTTTTCCCAGACCAAATGGGACGTCAATGTCAAAATTTAAATTATGCTTAGGATTTTGGCTTTAGCCCTTTGTCCTAATCATTAAGTAAAACATACCTCACTGTTATCATATGCTATGAAATTGTTTTTCAACTATATATATATCACAAGCTCAAGACCAAAGCTGAAAGGATAATTTCAATTTGTCAAGACTTCCTCTCTACCCTACCAAAAAATAAAGTGTAAAGAAAGGAAAAAAAGACAGCAGTTCTTTCTCTCTTGATAAAATACCTTTATAGTCTTAATAATGTCAAACTGTAGTCCCTACAATATGAAGCATGGTAGTTTTCAAATTATCTTTAAAATAACAGAATATTTTTCATAAAAGTGTTGGTGAGAAAATAATGAAAAGAATCAGATGTGCAAACTATTTTTTACAGCTCAAGGATGTCTTCATAACAATGTGAGAGAAAGAATGCTTTTCAAATACACTTATACCCAAGCTATCTTTATATACCTGAGACTAAAAAAATACATATATAAGTTTGAATAATACATAAATCTTTTGTCACAAGATGGCATTCTTTAAACAAATAATAAATATCTCACAATGCTAGCCATAAAAGAAAACTACATGAAGATTTCAAACAGAAATGAAGGCACTTCCTCTGTAGGAGTAACTGAGATACAGGCATATCACTTTATACATTCTAAATATATGTCCATTTTCCCAAGTTGTAGCTTTAAATCAAAGCTATGTAAAAGCCAATAAAAAGTCTCCAGATTTTATTGGAAAAACTTCACTCCTAGAGTTGAAGGATCTTTCCTTCAAAGGATCTTTCCAGGGGCTGACAAACTATAGTCCAAGGGCCAAATCCAACTACCCATCTGTTTTTGTAAATAAAGTTTTATTGTAACACTGCCTTATCCATTTGTTTGCACATCATCTATGGCTACTTTTGCACTACAATGACTGATGTGGGTAGTTGCAACAGAGTCCATATATCCTGAAAAATCTAAAATATTTACTATCTAGCCCTTTATGTACAAAAGTTTGCTGACCTCCTGCTTTTTTAAAGGTGACCTGTTAAGTCCCTGAGAGAAATCAGACTAGGCTCACTTAGACAAGAAGAAGGCTACTAAATATGAAAAGGAAATCAATGTAAGTTTGTATTTATATGGGGAGTACCCAGCTTCTTAACAAAGCATGATCCAAAATTTATTGTAAATCATTTATTCCTTACTCAAAACATACTCACTAACTCATAAAATGACTTTCCAGCCTGTAGTATAGAACAAATTGGGCTTATGGACCAAACTAAAGCATTGTTTCTCCCCATCTCTCATGAACTCCTGTGGGTCCTGCAGTTATCTAGAGAAGATAAAGACAAATCCTATTCACAATAACACAGGAAATTTTTTATTCCTGTGTTATTCCTGTAAAGACAGCAGAGTCCATTGAGAGTGACCAGTGTAACATGTCTAGCTTGTTTCAAGGAAGCACTTTTTACTAAGGATTGTAGAGATCATAGAAATGGCTTCTTCAGAATGTGTAACAGACAGAGACACTTGATGTCCATCATTTTTTCTGGGGTTGTATTTTTTTTTTTTAAATGATATTCATGGGAAATAGCATCCTCTGATGTTTTCTGACCTTAAATTTTCTGGACCCAAGATGAAATTTTTAAAGTTGTCTAGCTTTTAGTGATGATGATGATAACAACAATGATGATATGTAACACTTAGTGTTTACTACGTGTAGATACTTCTCAATTAATCCTCATAGCAATCACCTGAGGTACAATTATTATTATCATACAAAGACAGAGATCATAAGTAATTTGTATAGGTTACACAGCTAATAATTCATAGTCGGGGAGGGGAATAAGTTCCTACCAAAGCCTTACAGAACTAATTTCTCTTAGCCTCATGAATCTATTTGGAAGAACTCCTTCTATAGGTTTATTCCAATTCAGACAAATTATATGTATTCAGGTTTCAACCTGATTATCTATTCTTGACACCGAAAAGCAGAACTGTCTTAAGATTTCTGATGATGTCAACACTCTGCCTCAACCCATCCCTGCCTCAACCCATCCCTGCCTCAATTCCTTTTTCTATGCGGTATGTGAGTTTTTGGACAAAATGCTAGAAAACAGTGATTATTTTTAGTAATATTTGGAGCACTGGGTTGGATTACTAGAAGAAAAAAAAACATTAAGTCTATGTTAGAATTATATCTTCCAAAGAATAAGTATATAGCATTTTTGCCATTTATCTTAAGGATGCTTACATTTTAATGGTGGACAGAAGTAATAAATTATTGCTGTTTTAATATAATAGAAGAAAATAACAACCCTGAAGATGCAATCAATAGTATGCAGGGTGGGTTCATTCAGCTTTCAGGATCTACATGTAAACTTGGAATCAAATAATAGGATATAATGGCATCTATATATATATTCCTAATCAAAGAACCATACGTATTAATATGTTAGGTTTTTCATGTTGTTTTACTATTAATATTAGCTATTATATCAGCCAACATTAGTAATATTAATGCTGTATTAAAGTTTCCTTCATCATTTGTATACACTCATCATTTAGTAATATGTAACGCTACTTTTTAAAT
>NW_004443947.1:13675225-13676337 GCF_000243295.1 Trichechus manatus latirostris | reverse complement strand
ACAGAAGAGCTTGTACCAGTACTACTCAAGCTATTTCAGAGCATAGAAAAGGATGCAACACTTCCAAATTCATTCGTTGAAGCCAGCATAATGCTGATATGAAAACCAGGCAAAGATGTCACAAAAAAAGAAAAGTACAGACCAATATCTCTCATGAAGATGGATGCAAAAATTCTCAACAAAATTCTACCCAATATAATTCAACATCATATCAAAAAAATAATACACCACGACCAGGTAAAATTCACACCAGGTATGCAAGGATGGTTCAGCATTATAAAATCAATCAACGTAATCCACCACATAAATAAAAGGAAAGGAAAGAAATCACATGATCATCTCAACTGATGCAGAAAAGGCATTTGACAAAGTCCAACACCCATTCCTGATAAAAACTCTCAATAAAATAGGTATAGATGGCAAATTTCTTAACATAATAAAGGGCATCTATGCAAAACCAACAGCCAACATCATTCTTAATGGAGACAGGCTGAAAACATTCACGTTGAGAACAGGAACAAGACAAGAATGGCCTTTATCACCACTCCTATTTAACATTGTGCTGGAAGTTCTAGCTAGAGCAATAAGGCAAGAAAAAGAAATAAAGGGCATCTGAATGGGTAATGAAGAAGTTAAACTGTCCCTGTTTGTGGATGATATGATACTACACATATAAAATCCTAAAGACTCCACAAGAAGTCTACTGGAACTAATAGAAAGATTCAGCAGAGTAGCAGGATACAAGATAAACATACAAAAATCTGCTGGATTCCTATACACCAATAAAGAGAACGATGAAATGGAAATCAGGAAAACAATACCATTTATAATAGCCCCTAAAAAAATAAAATACTTAGGAATAAATCTAATCAGGGATGTAAAAGACCTATACAAAGAAAACTACAAAACACTGCTGCAAGAAACCCAAAGGGATCTACATAAATGGAAAAACATATCATGCTCATGGATAGGTAGACTCAACATTGTGAAAATGACAATTCTTCCCGAAGCAATTTACAAATGCAAAGCAATCCTGATCCAAATGCCAACAACATTCTTTAAAGAGATGGAAAAACTAATCATTAACTTTATATGGAAAGGGAAGAAGCCCC
>NW_004443947.1:13669930-13675125 GCF_000243295.1 Trichechus manatus latirostris | reverse complement strand
CAAATGCCTTTCTGCATCAAATGAGAAGATCATGTGATTCTTTTCTTTTATTTACATGGTGGATTACATTGATTGATTTTCTAATGTTGAACCATCCTTCCATAACTGGTATGAATCCCACTTGGTCATGGTGTATTATTTTTTTGATACGATGCTGAATTCTAATGGCTAGAATTTTATTGGGAATTTTTGCATCTATATTCATGACAGATAGTGGTCTGTAATTTTCTTTTTTTGTGGTGTCTTTGCCCAGTGTTGGTATCAGGGTCATGCTGGCTTCATAGAATGAATTTGGAAGTATCCCTCCCTTTTCTATGTTCTGAAAGAGTATGAGTAGTACTCATGCAAGCTGTTCTGTGAATGTTTGGTAGAATCTCCAGTGAAGCCATCTGGGCCAGGGCTTATTTTTGTTGGGAGTTTTTTTTTTTTTTTTTTAATTCCTTTTCAATCTCTTCTCTTGTTATGGGTCTGTTCAGATTTTCCACCTCAGTTTGTGTTAGTTTAGGTAGGTATTGTGTTTCTAGAAATTCGTCTATTTCCACTGTGTTTTCAAATTTGTTGGAATATAGTTTTTCATAGTACTCTGCTATGATCCTTTTTATTTCAGTTGTGTCTGTTTTAATAGCCCCTACTTCATTTCTTATTTGGGCTATTTGCATCCTCTCCTGTTTTTCTTTTGTCAATTTGACCAATGGTTTGTCGATTTTATTGATCCTTTCAAAGAACCAACTTTTGGTTTTGTTGATTCTTTCTATTGTTTTTCTATTCTCTATTTCATTTATTTCTGCTCTGATTTTTATTATTTCCTTTCTTCCGGTGGCTGTGGGCTTCTTTTGCTGTTCTCTTTCTATTTGTTCAAGCTGTATAGCTAATGTTTTTTTTTCCCTTTCTTCTTTTTTGATGTATGCATCTATTGCTATAAATTGATTGAGCACTGCCTTTGCTGTGTACCAAAGGTTTTGCTATGATATGTTTTCATTCTCCTTTGATTCTAGGAATTTTTTTATTCCATCTTTGATTTCTTCTATTATCCAGTGGTTTTTAAGCAAGGTGTTATTCAGTTTCCATGTATGTGATTTTGTTCCCTTGTTCTTCCTGTTATTACTTTCTACTTTCATGGCATTGTGATCAGATAATATGCTTAGTATCATCTCAGTGTTTTGAATTTTGTTGAGGTTTGCTTTGTGGCCTAAGATGTTTTCAATTCTGGAGAACATTCCATGTGCATTGGAAAAGAATGTATACTTTGTAGCTGTTGGGCGGAGTGTTCTATATATGTTTATGAGGTTAAGTTGGTTGATTGTGGCCTTTAGATCTTCTGTATCTTTGTTGAGTTTATTTCTAGATGTTCTATCCTTTACTGAGAGTGGTGGGTTGAAGTCTCCTACTATTATTGTAGAGCTGTCAATTTCTCTTTTCAGTGCTGTTAGAGTTTGTTTTATGTATTTTGGAGTTCTGTCACTGGGTGTGTAGATATTTATTATATTATGGCCTCATGGTGAATAGTCCCTTTAATCATTATATAATGCCCTTCGCTGTCTTTTATGGTGTATTTTCTTTTAAAGTCTGTTTTATCTGAGATTAATATTGCCACTCCTGCTCTTTTCTGGTTGCTGTTTGCTTGATATATTTTTTTCCATCCTTTGATTTTTAATATACTTATGTCTTTGTTTCTAAGGTGTGTCCCCTATAGACAGCATATTGATAAGTCCTGTTTTTTTATCCATTCTGTCACTCTCTGTTTCTTTATGGCTGCATTTAAGCCATTTACATTCAGTGTGATTATTGATAGGTGTGAATTTATTGCTCTCATTTTGTAATGCTTTTTTTTGTGGTGCTGACATTTTCTTTGTTCCTCTTACTCTGCTGTGCTGAATTCCTTTTGTTTGTGATTTCTTTTCATTTTTTTGTTTGTTTGTTTTTATAGATTTTGTGTTTACTGAAACTTTGTTTTTCTTTTTTATTCAGATGGGTAAGTTTGTTAACTTTCTTTGTGGTTACCTTGAAATTTACCCCTATCTTCCTAAGTTTAAACCAGTCTTTTATTACTTGATATCACCTTGACTTCCTTTCCATTTGGAAGTTCTATACCTATACCATTTATTCCCTGTTTTATTGTTCTGACATTGTTGTCATTTGCAGATTGACCCCTCTGCTTGCCTGCTTTAAACCTTTCAGTTTTGTTTTATTCTTGAGAGTTCATTACCTAGGTTGGTATCTGGCTGATGCTGTCCTGTATTATCCTAGATTCAGGTTGTTATCTGATGTTGTTAGTTCTCCAGCAGAAGGGCTCCCTTCAATAAGTAAGTCTAGTTTAGTTTTTACATATTCTCTTAATTTCTGTTTATCTGGAAATGTCCTAATTTCGCCATCATATTTGAGACAGAGTTTTGTAGGATATATTATCCTTGCCTGACAATTTTTTTCATTCAAGGTTTTATATATGTCATCCCATTGCCTTCTTTCCTGCATGGTTTCTGTCAAGTAATCAGAGCTTAGTTTTATTGTTTCTCCTTTTTATGTGACTTTTCACTTTTCTCAAACTGCTCTCAGGATTCTTTCTCTATCTTTCTTTTTAGTGAGAGTGATTATGATATGTCTTGTTGATTTTCTTTTGGGGTCTATCCTATATGGGGTTCATTGAGATTCTCGAATGGTCAGGTTTTCATCTTTCATGATATTAGGGAAGTTTTCTGTCAGCAATTCTTCAATGATTCTCTCTGTATTTTCCATTTTCTCTCCCATTCTGGAACTCCAATCACATGCAAATTTTTCCTTTTGATTGTATCCCACATTGTTCTCAGGGTTTCTTCATTTTTATTCATTTTTTCCTTTGAGTTTTCCTCAAACAAAATGGTAGCCTAGCATTTGTCTTCAATTTCGCTGATCCTGTCTTCCATTGTTTAAAACTTGCTCCTAAAACATTTTATTGCACTGTCTGTTTCTAAATCTCGTTGTTTATCTTTTGGGTTTCTAATTGCTGTCTTTATATGATTTCTAGTTTTTTGTTTATTTTGAAATTTTGTTCCTGTATTTTTCTGAATTCTTCTGTTGCTTTGTCTGTGTCTTCCTTGATTTTGTCAGTTTTTCCTCATTTTTGTCTGCATTTTCCTTCATCTCTTGGAGAGCCCTGAATATCAGAGTTTTAAATTCCCTATCAGGTAGTTCCAATGTCTTTTCTTCTACTGGAAGGGTAACTGCTGCTTTATTTTGGTCACTTTCTGAAGCCATCCTACCTTTTTTTTTTTTTTTTAATGTTTTGATATTGTCTGCTGTCTTCAGCACATGCGGGAATTATTTTCTCCATTTATTGATCATAGATTTGTTTGTTTGGTTCTGCTTTTTTGTTTCACTTGGTTACGTCTGGGCAGGCGGGCTCTGTGTGCTTTGTTGCTTGCTTATCTGTGGGCGTGATACTTCTCATTACCTTGTCCAAGTAGACAGGGTTGATTGTTCAGTTATGGTGCAGCCGGGCAGGTACAGTGGAGGGGAAGGGATGGGTCATTTTTGGCATGTACTGGGGCTAACGGGGTGGGGCTGGGGGGCAGTGCATGGCAAGGTCTGGTAGTCTGTGCCTGTGTCACTCTGGGGTGTGACACTTGGTGCTTGGTACAGATAGGCAAGAGAGAAGAGAGAGGATGTAATGTGTGAAGCTAAATGAGTGAGAGAAAGAAGAAAGAGAAACAGAAGCAAAAAAAAATAAGAAAAATGAAGGAAAAAAGAAAAAGTAAATAAAATGGTGGTGCGGTAGGATTCGGCACATGGGGCTGCAGAACCGGCAAGGCAATGTGCTGGTAGCTGTCTAGCCTAGCAGTGTGGCTAGGCCTGTTGAGAAGGGGTGTGGGTGGTACCCAGGGCTAGGTGGACAGGAGAAAGGAAGGGAAAGAGAGAGAAGAAAAAACAAAAACAAAAATAAATATGGTTGAGACTTCCGGCCAAATGGCACTCTAGGCAGAAGCACCACGCCATCTCTCCAAAGCAAAGATTCGAAAAACTAAGCCAAACAGAGAAAACAACAATCCTGAAACCCTAAAACATCAAATGAAGAGATAAAGAACTCAGCCAAGCACCAGATGGAGTGAGAAAACTGACAGAGAATGGACAGCAAGGAGAGATTCATGCAGAGGTCCCCTATCAGCTAATGCAGCGCGGATCCACCACCTTGGACTCCTACTGGAGACCAACAAATAGTGGGTAAGAGAAAGCAGCTTGTCGGAGCTTCCAGCGGGAGACAAAACAACCAGTAATCTGCGATATACACTTTCCCACCCCCCACCCTTCTTCACCCCCGCTCATCCTCCTCTGCTTCCTGCAGCCACAGCTTGTCCAGAAAGCACTGGCTGCTTGGATTCCACCCACCTGCTGTGGCCAGCTCCCTGAGTCCCATCTGTTGGCTGCTGGTGTTGCTTTTTTTGACTTCTTTTTATTCCTTCCTTACCTCTCACCACCTCCCGCTCCTTTCGCTCAAATACCTGGCTCCATGCACCATCTTTGCTTCTTCCAGAGGGGCTGCGGAGCTCCGTTTGAGTATGGAACTGCTTCCCGGTCTGGGCTGCCACGCTGGTGGGATCCCAGGGCTTTTGTTTGTTTTGAATTGTTTGTTTGTTTTCTTTTCCTTTTCTCAAGTTGGGAGCACATTCTGGCCAGGCAGAGATGTGTGGCTTTGGACCTAACCCCTCAGCTTGCGCGGACGTGCAGAGGGATCCCTGAGAACATTTCATTTCTCATGGTTTCTTTTTTTCTGTTTGTTTCTTCTTTTTTTTTCTTAATTTGTTTTGTTTTCTTTTCCCTCTTTTTCCCTTTTTCTCTTTCTTCATTACTCAGTTTCTCGTCTCTCTATGTCTTCCTTCTCTTTCTGTTCCCAGAATACCTGGTGCTGAATACCTCTACACGTTCTAGCCAGGCTGTACTGCAACACCTGAGAACAACTTCCCCAGACCTTGTAGCTGCACCGGTGGGATCCCTGGTAGCTTTGCTGTTCTTTAAACTTTCCGATTTTTATTTATTCATTCTTTTCTTTTTTTTCTTCTTCTTCTTCCCCTTGTTGTTTTTCTCCATTTCATAGCCTCTCATCTCTCCACTCCAACAGCAAGCTCCCCTAGCACTCTTTTTTGTTTGTATGTTTTTGGCTCCTGTTCCTCTCTCCTCTCTCCCATATCCATCTTAGCTCCACACATAACCATCTCTCCTCTCCA
>NW_004443947.1:13668278-13669539 GCF_000243295.1 Trichechus manatus latirostris | reverse complement strand
ATCAGATGACTTTCCTGTGGAAGAAAAGGCACTAGAACTACCTGATAGGGAATTCAAATCTCTAATACTCAGAATTATCCAAGAGTTGAAGCAAAAATCAGACAAAAATGAGAAAAAATAGACAAATTCATGAAAAAGGCAGACAAATTCATGGAAAATACAGACGAAAAATTGGAAGAATTCAGGAACATAATGCAGGAACAAAATGCCAAAATAAATTCACAACTAGAAATTATACAAAAACAGCAATTAGAAATCCAAAAGATAAAAAACAAGATTTCAGAAATGGACAGTGTCATAGAAGGGCTAAGAAGCAGATTTGAAATGGTAGAAGACAGGATCAGTGGACTTGAAGACAAACGCTTGGATACACCTCTGTTTGAGGAAAACTCAGAAAAAAGAACAAAGAAAAATGAAGAGACCCTGAGAGTTATGTGGGATACAATCAAAAGCAAAAATTCACAAGTGATCAGAGTTCCAGAACGGGGGAGAAAACAGAAAACGCAGAGAGGATCACTGAGGAACTGCTGACAGATAACTTCCCCAATGTTATGAAAGATGCAAAGCTGGCCATCCAAGAAGCTCAACAAACCCCATATAGGATAGACCCCAAAAGAAAATCACCAAGGCATATCATAATCACACTCGCCAAAACCAAAGACAAAGAATCCTGAGAGCAGCTCATGAAAACCAAGAAGTCACATACAGAGGAGAAACAATAAGACTATGCTCAGACTATTTGGCAGAAACCATGCAGGCAAGAAGGCAATGGGATGACACATATAAAACCTTGAAAGAAAAAAATTGCCAGCCAAGAACAATGTATCCTGCAAAACTCTTGTTCAAATATGATGGTGAAATTAGGACATTTCCAGATAAACAGAAATTAAGGGACTATGTAAAAACCAAACCAAACTTACAAGAATTATTAAAGGGAGTTCTTCGATCTGAGAACAAACAACTTCAGCTCACAGTCTGAATCTAGACTCAGGATTATAACCAGCCAGATACCAATCTAGGAAATGAACTCCCAAGGACTATCCAAAACCAAAAGAAATACAACAGGAAATCAGAGCAGTTAATCTGTAAATGACAACAACATCAGAATAATAAAAGAGGGAATAAATGGCATAGGTATAAAACCTAATGGAGAGGAAGGCAAGGTGATACCAAGTAATAATAGACTGCTTGAAACTTAGAAAGATAAGGGTAAAATTCATGGTAACCACAAAGAAAGTTAACAAACATAAAAATAAAGAGG
>NW_004443947.1:13647562-13668178 GCF_000243295.1 Trichechus manatus latirostris | reverse complement strand
GAGAAAGAACAATGATGAATCTGTGAAGCATCTCATAACATGGATGAAACTGGAGGACATTATGTTGAGTGAAATAAGTCAGTCACAAAAGGACAAATACTGTATGAGACCTCTATTGTAAAAACCCTTGGAAAAGTTCACACACATAAAGTAACAATCTTTGTTGGTTACCAGGGATAGGAGGGGTGGGGTGGGGGAATACTAAATAGGCAATAGATAAGTGGTATCTTGGGTGAAGGGTCAGACAGTACACAATACTGGGGAAACCAGCACAACTTGTACAAGGAAAGGTCATGGAAGCTCCATAGATACATCAAAACTCCCTGAGGGACTGAATTGCTGGGCTGAGGGCTGTGGGGACCATGGTCTCGGGAAACATCTAGCTCAATTGGCATAATACAGTTTATAAAAACATTGTTCTAGACTCTACCTTGGTAAGTAGCGTTCGGGGTCTTAAAAGCCAGTGAGCAGCCATCTAGGATACTCCACTGGTCTCACATCCTTGGGGAGCAAGGGAGAATGAAGAGAACAGGATACAAGGAAAAGATTAGTCCAAAGGACTAACTACCACAGTCTTCACCAGACTGAGTCCAGTACAGCTAGATGGTGCCCGGCTACCACCACTGACTGCTCTGACCGGGTTCCCAACAAAGGGTTCTGGACAGAGCTGGAGAAGGATATAGAGCAAAATTCTAACACACACAAAGAAGATCAGATTTACTGGCCTAAAGGAGACTGGAGAAACCCTGAGAGTATGGCCCCCAGACACGCTTTTAGCTCAGTGGTGAAGTCACTTCCGAGTTTACCGTCGAGCCGGGGATTGGACAGCCCCAGAAAACCAACCAGGACTAATAAGGCACAGCAGTCCAGGGACAAGGGCTAGAAGGCAGAAGGGGACAGGAAAGCTGGTGATAGGGAACCCAAGGTTGAGTAAGGACAGGGTTGATGTGTTGTGAGGTTGTTAACCATTGTCATAGGGCAACTTGTGTACTGTTTAATGAGAAACTATTTTGTTCTGTAAACCTTCATCTAAAGTGAAAATAGCAGCACAATTGGAAGAGCATAGTCGATATCACTGAACTGTGCATGCAGAAATTTTTGAAATGGTGTATCTTTGGCTATGTATATTTTCACCACAATTTAAAAAAAGGTCAAGAAGGGAGAGGGTTGACATGTCTTGGGGTTGTTAACCAATGTCATATAAAACAATATGTGTACTACTGTTTAATGAGAAACTATTTGTTCTGTAAACCTTCACCTGAAGTAGAATAAAAAATAAATATGGTGCTGTGAGAGCTGGCCATTGGGGGCAGAGTGGAAATGAGGTGATGATGAGCTGATGTCTCTGTCATCAAGCACTGCAGCACGGCCCATCAGGAAGGGGTGGAGGCAGCACAGGGCCGGGCTCTCTGTCTCCTGTTGGGAGCTCCTTGAAGTTGCCTTCGTGTACTCCCTCTCCACAGTCCTCGGTGACTGAAGTCCAAGATGGTGAATCCAGGTGGCAGTGAGCTGGTTTCTCTCTGGCTGACCTACTGTGGTCTGTTGGAAATTGGCAGAGGACTCATAAAGGGAAGAAGGGTGAGGGGTGGGAAACCGTGTATCCCTAGTTACTGAATGCTCTGTTTCCTGTTGGGAACTCCGTGAATTTGCCTTCCTGTACTCCGTCTGCGTTCCTTGGTGACTGTAGTCCAAGATGGCGAATCCATACCTCATTAGCTGGTAGGGGACTTCCACTCTGTAGCTCTCCTCATTTTCTGTTCTCTGTCAGTTTCTTATTCTGTATCTTCTTATCAAGTTCTTTATCCCTTCATTTAACTTAGGGTTCCAAGACTGATGCTTGTATCTGTTTTACTTAGTTTTTCAGGTCTTTGTTGTAGAGGGATGGCATGATGCTTCTGTCTATAGTGCCATGTTGGCTTCGTGCTCCATTATTACATATTCTTGTTAAGTGCCTTTGAGTCGATTGCAACTCATACTGTCCCCATGTGACGGAGTAGAACTACCCTATAGGGTTTTTTTGTCTGTAATCTTTATGGAAGCAGATCACCAGTTCTTTCTCCCACAGACTGCATGGTGGGTCCAAATCACTGATTTTTTGTTATCAGCTGAGTGCTTAACCATTTGTGGCACCGGGGCTTCTTATTGTCATATATAATATTTGTATATTATATTATTTTACATTATTATAAAGATTATTTGGACTTTAGCTCCTAGTAATAAATCACTAAGTCATTTGTACCAACCTTTCCTATAAGGGCAGCTAGAAAATCCAGACAAAACCTAACACATGTCCATTTGAAATAAATGGAGTACTAATAGTTCCAGGCCAGGATTTGTATAATGATGGGGCCCAGAGAAAGATTTCCATGCTTAGAGCTGTTTTTCCTTGGAGTGTTTGTTGAACACTCAGCAGGTCACACTGAATGTTGAGCAGTATTTTTTAATACCTCAAAGGCCTAAGTATAGTAAATCAAGTACAGAGCCTGCAAAGGGAGGCACCGTGAACCCCAA
This sequence comes from Trichechus manatus latirostris, assembly GCF_000243295.1. Classification (NCBI taxonomy): domain Eukaryota; kingdom Metazoa; phylum Chordata; class Mammalia; order Sirenia; family Trichechidae; genus Trichechus; species Trichechus manatus. Next base: position 13,665,667 of record NW_004443947.1, on the reverse strand, counting down.
TAACTTTGGTTTGTGACTCTGAGGGACTGACTCTTAAAATAGGTATAAAAAGAAAGTAGACAGATTCTCACAGAGACTGTAGATGAACCTCAAAGTAATCCAAACCCCAAGACTCAACAGAGGAATTATAACTGTATCCTGGGCATCTTATAGAAACAAATATTAATTTTCTCTGGAGAAAGATAACATCATCCTAGTTTTCATGTTATTTTCAGTTTTCTTGTAATTCAATGTCAAATACATATTTTTTTAAAAGCACACAAATTTACAAGATAATATAAATAAAAACAGCACCAATAACTTACATCAGGAATAAAATCCAGCACAAACAACAAAAAATTAAAACAGACTCACTAAGATTCCAGATATTGAAGTTATGGCATACAGATTTTAAAGTAACCATGATTGCTATGTTCAAGGAAATAAAATGTTAATCATTATGGAAGGAAATTGATAATCAGAGAATAGAAAAAATAGAGAATTGAGAACTGAAAAATATAATTACTGAAATTTAAAACTTAATGGGTAGCTTTATCAGCAAATTCGACACAGATGAAGAGAGATTTAGTGACCTGAAAGATAAGGAGAAATTTTCCAAAATAAACCAAGAGACAAAAATATAGAAAATCACAAGATAGCATAAAGATAAAGAAGATACAATGACAAGTATTATTTCCTCAAATTATTCTTTATCAAAGTGGAAGTCAACATATTTGATTCATTACAAAGTGTCTCACATTATTGGGAGCTCTTTCAATTATTTTATTTTTGAGCAATAGGATAATTTAGTCAACAACTATTTCATTCATTCAACAAATAGTACTTCAGTGCTTATTAAGTGCCAGGCACTGTTTTAGACACTGTTTCAGCCATAGGCAAAGCTGGCAAAGATCCATGCTCTCATGGAGCTTGCAGTCTAGTAGGAGAAATAAACAATAAACCAAACTAAATAAGAAAACATATCAATGTTAGATGATCATAAACGCTAAGGTGAAAAATAAAGGAGAAACAAGAGCTAGGAAATATTAAGTGGGGATTGCAATTTTATACATGGTTATCAGGGAAGACCTCCATGAGATAAAATGACAATTCAGTAAGTGAGGTATTCAGCCACCTGTATATCCAAGGAAACAGCATTTCATCCAGAGAAAACAGCAAATGAAAAAAGTAATGGGAAAACACATTATCCAGAGAAAACCTTAATTAAAGCAGCTTTTGTATTCTTACCAAAATCATCTGATGGAACTAGGGGAAAAAAAGGAGCAAAGAAATTTAACACAAAATTAGTCATTATTCCTGTGGCCTGACCTCACACGTGTGTTAGATACCTTTGTGAACAAACCTTGAAAACTTCTTTCACCAGCAATAGAGTTAAGTGGTTCCATTTTGGTCATCAGGTACATGAACTTTCTAGATGAATGGGAAAACAAGCAAAAAGCCAAGTGTTCAAATGTTGTATGAAAGAGCTCTTGTGGGTGTGGGTATAATTACTAGTGAGAACATCACAAAAGGATTCATAAGTTCTGTATCTCAAAGAAACTGGAATGAAGAGAAAATGACGTGCACCGGAAAACTGTATTAGCTAATTCAAAAAGTGGCTGTATTGCAGATGTTTTGTTTTTGAAGATGCCTGTGAAGGGTTTGAATAAAATCGTTTTAGGAAATATAAAAGTACAAAAAACATAAATTAATACTTTTAAAAGATCTCATCTTGAATATGTTGAAAATGTTGAAGAGTTTTAGTTCATTCTGTTTCCAGATTTCCTGCCTTGATCTTCATCACCAGTTTTTCATCCCCATCCCGCTACTTTTTCTGGTGGCCATGTTTGAATGTTGGAGGATGGAGGCAGGAACAGATAAAGACCTTTAGTGGTTTTAATCAAGGAATGATTATGTTGCCAGCAGCTATACATAATTCAAAATAAGAAAAAACTACCTAAACAAAACTTCACGTAGGTGGGAATTAAAATAGCCTTCCAGCTTTTCTGATTGCAAAACTCTAGATAAGTTCCTCCAAACTGCTTTCTCTCCTCTCTTTCGTTTTGCTGAGATGGGGCACCCTGCCATGATGCTAGTGCCCTAGGTAATATTTCATCTGCCTCTTAGGTAACTTAGCACTAAAACTGGGAAAAGGCAGATGCTGAGTGCTAGGACATACCTTGCTTGGGTTCAGAGTAGAAAAAAGTAGCATGTATATAAATGCAAGATTATAGCTATGTTGTGATTTTAGCATTTACATGGAAGGCATTTTCTCCTTTCCTTTTAGAAACTAATTTGCTTCTGCTATAAACCCCCTGCTTAAATCTCCCTGCCTATGAGAGTGTTAAAGATATTTTAAGTCATCATGAGGGAACGGGCCAAAGAGTTTGACTTGATGTGGGTAAAAAGTGGCAGGGATTTATTAAATTGATAAACCTGGTTTTCCTGTAAATTTCTATAAAAATGAAAGAGGCTAATAGAAAAACACAATCAGCATACACATGCGAGCATAAACCGTGCCTGTCTGTGTTCTCTTAATGACTGATTCATCAGTGGTGCCATATTGAATCGGTGTCTCCCACACTGCCTTGGGCATAACAGTCAAAATGTGACTACTACACCCATTGACAGTTTGACAGTTTCTACCCTAATCAAAATCCTGAGAAAAGCTTACTATTTTAGAAAGTAACTACCATCACAAAATTGAATCTAATGTAATTTACAAATATATTGACAGTAACTTATTAAGCAACCATTCTACAATTAGCATTTTGCTAGGCCTTGTTAAAAGGGTTCTTTATTTGGTTATTAATTGTTCTCTTTTTTTTTCCACACAGTGTGCTAAGAGACCCTCTCTCCCCAATTAAAATTAGAAAGAAAATTTAGTAATGTGAAAATGTTAGTATGCCAACTCTTCATTAAAAATGGTGAAATGTTAAAATATACTATGTCTTCAATATAATACCAAAAAAGAGAGACAATTGAAAAAAAAAAATCAAAATACATCGAAGGGATTTTGTCAGTTTCATCTAGACATTTAATATCGTGGAAATTCTTTCTTGGTTTTATAATTCTGGAATCTTTTCAGAATTCTTTTTTCTAGTAACTAACCTGTATTTACTCAGAATATCAATCAGCTGCATATTTGTAGTGCATAAAACACTCTCTAATTAAGCTTTATTTAATTTGTTTTAACTTGGAGAGCAAAGGAGATGACACAATGTGAATTACTCATTATAGTAACCTCTCCTCAAAACTACAAATGGGTACGAAGTGATGTCTGTGTGTGTGGTTTTATACTGCAACATCACTCACAGAAGCAGTTGCTTAGAAAGATGATAACAATAATAATGATACTTAGCATTTATGTAGCATTTTCTATCCGCACAACACTTTATAAACCACAACACTTTATAAACCTTAACTAAATAACGATACTTGCAGAAATGAGGTTACAACACCAATAAATCAGCATGTCCCTTGCTGTAATGTTAGTCCTTAGAAATGTCACCTCACAGTGTCAGTTCCTGTGGGAATAATTGGCCCTCGTGATGAATGAAAACCAGATACAATTGATTGACTGATCCCGGCCTGCTCTCAGAAGGAACCTCCATAGCCTTTGGATGTTTATGCTGACTAACTCAAGCAGAGGCATCTTTATTTGTGGTCTCTGACCAGCCCTCCACTGACATAGCCAAGTGGAGAGTTCTAAGATAATTTTTTGGACAATTCAGACCCAAACATCCACTCATTCTGAATCTTCAAGGTGATTGCCTCAATGCTCTATACCAGAGTTTCTCAAACTCAGTAGTATTGACATTTGGGGTTGGAAAATTCTTTCCTGTGGAGGGCTGTCCTGTTCATTGTAGAATGTTTGGCAGCATCCTTGGCCTCTACCTACTAGATGCCAGTAGCACACCTCACCCCCTGCCCCCAACTATGAAAACCAAAATGTCTCCAGACATTAACCAATATTCCCTGGAGAACAAAATTACCCCCATTGAGGACCACTGCTCTATAATTTGCTGGTGGCTATTGTTATTTAAGAAGCCCTGATGGCACAGTAGTTACGAGCTCGGCTGCTAACCAAAAGGTTACTGGTTTGAACCTACCAGCCACTTCCTGGGAGAAAGATGTGACAGTCTGCTTCCATGAAGATTACAGCCTTGGAAACCCTATAGGGCAATTCTACTCTGTTCTGTAGCGTCGCTATGAGTCAGAATCGACTTTATAGCAATGAGTTTTTTGTTCTTTATTGTTGTTGTTAGTTGCCTGTTGAGTTGGCTCCAACACCTAATAACTTTTACGTATAACCAGAATGAAACCCTGCCCGGTCCTGCACCATCTTCATGATTGTTGCTATGTTTGAGTTTCTTGTTTTACCCACTGTATTGATCTGCCTCACTGAGGGCCTACTTGCCGACCCTCCACTTTGCCAACTATGATGTTCTTTTCTACTGACTGGTCTTTCCTGATGACATTTCCAAAATAAGAGAGCCAAAGTCTCTCCATCCTTGCTTCTAAGGAGCATTCTCTTGCTAATGGCTAGCCACCCTTATTCTGTATCTTAACAATGCAAATTTGTCCCCAGCAGAATCTCCTTGGCAGAGAATTTAAGGTGGGTGATTCCAGTTTGAGGAGCCCTGGTGGCACAGTTGTTAAGAGCTCAGCTACTAACCAAACGCTCAGAACTTCGAATCCACCAGCTGCTCCTTGGAAACCCTATGGGGCAGTTCTACTGTGTCCTATAGGGTTGCTATGAGTTGGAATCGACTGGACAGCAATGAGTTTTTGGTTTTTATCCCAGTTTGAAGCTGACAAACAAGGAATCCTCAACAACATGGTTTAGGAAACCTTCATTTAAGTCTGTTTGTATGACATGTTGCCGCACTCCGTGTCCCAGTACCCAGAGTAAGGAATTTTTTCCATACTGAGCTCATATCAGCAGTATAAACGTACCCTGAAAATCAGTTTCACATTACAGGTTATGAAAAACTTATTTCACAGGGTTTTAAGATAAGTTGACAGAGGCTAGTTTGAAAGCTCAGCCTTCCGCATTTTGCTTCTCTGCTAGGCTTAGAAAATTGTTGCGACTGTAGTTGTGAGGAAAATACTACCTCAAGGGCCGATCATAAAAGCTTCTATCAGACAGATGTCTGCAGTTATTTTGGGTTCTGTATTCAGTAAGTTTAATATGGACCTAATTCCCACAAAAACACCCCAGTCTGTTTACACATACAGGATAAACTGGCTATGTTTTCTTTGTATTCCTAGTGGGAGTGGGTAATTATCCATCGACTGCTGGGATATTTCATGTAACTGGCGGACATTTTAGACATCGTGTGCATCCTTAATCTCCCTAGGATTCTCCAGGAACAAAATTATTTGATATGAAAACCTTTGATATTACAAGTTGTGTTTAACATTTCAAGCCTCATTTGCATCAGTTCAGTTCAGTGAACGGCTAAGCACACAGGACAACGTATCAGGAAGAGAAGAAAACCTACAGATACACTCATTAGCCTAAAAGTATATTACACAAAATAATAAAATTGAACTGCTGAAAAAGTGTCTAAAATTTATTAGCACGGGGTGAAGTTAGTGAGGAGGTTGAATACTGTCCCCAAATACTTTTGCCAAATTAATAAGTAAATGAGAAGATGAGTGGACGGTGAAAGTGATTAAGAATTTCTTGATATGCAGATTAGGTATACTATGCATATGGCATATTCTGTTGTGAACTAATTATCTGAGCATGAACGCATCAAATCCTCTATTGATCTAATAGCACACTATAAAACCTTGGTCTTTTTTATTTTCTACAAATGACGAAAGGGTTTGACAATTTCCACATGGGCTAGAACCAGGCAAGCAGTGGAATAGTTACTGTACCTCAAGGAAGTACTTACTAATGGCTGCAGCCGAAACACCTGCTAACCTGCTATTGTAAGCATTTATCTGGTGTTTGCCTGCGGCAGAAATAAATGAATAAATAAACTCGCCTAGTCATATTACATGAGTTAATGCATTATAGCATTATGTAAAGTAGCAAGGCACATTCTTCTGGGGCTTTTTAAAAATCATTATTTGTGGCAGGTTAGAACATATCTGCTGAGTTCTCTGCTCCATTTTCCTCACTTAGGTTTCTGTCAAAGCCCTCACAACTACAAGGCTAGTTGGTCTTTGCTCTCTGAAGAATACGTTTGAGACGAACAGCCTTCCTAATCCTCAAAGAGTTTTAAAATGGCATTACAAAGTGGATGGATATATTAAATGCCTCAGATGTCAATGAGCGAAATCAATAACTGTGGGTACATAGCTTACATTATATCTGCTTACACAGGGCTTGCACATATTTGGAGAGGAGAGCTTTTCTTTGACAAGTTGCCACCAGCTGTTTCAAGATATAACACAGCTGTATATCCCCAGCACACCTGCCTTCCCTTCCATAATTTTAGGGAAAACAGATCTAAAGCAATGACCAGAAAGGCAGACCACTGCTAGAAGCCTAGTTTGCAGCAATGTTTTCATTTGAATGTTTAAAAAGTATTGAGGCTAAATTAGCATTTAAAGTTGAAAACATAGAACTAGAGTTAGTTGTTCCAATCTTTTAAAGCTATAAGGGTACAGTCAGTAGAAGATATAAAATACATCTCTGGGACAATATCATTAAACATAGCTATTATAATGAATAACCTCATAGAACATAATATAAATAACAAATGCATTGTGCATCAAAATATGATGTTCATAGAACCATTTTGATGTATACTTATCTTAGTTATCCAGCGCTGCTATAACAGAAATACCACAAGCAGATGGCTTTAACAAAGAGAAATTTATTCTCTCACAGTCTAGGAGGGTAGAAGTATGAATTCAGGGTGGCAGCTCCAGGGGAAACTTTCTCTCTCTGTTGGCTCTGGGGGAAGGTCCTTGTCATTAATCTTCCCTGGTCAAGGAGTTTCTCTGCACAGGAACCCCAGGTCCAAAGGACACGCTCTGCTCCTGGTGCTGTTTTCTTGGTGGTGTGAGGTCCCCATGTCTCCCTGCTCGCTTCTCTCTTTTATATCTCAAAAGAGATTGGCTTAAGACAAAACCTAACCTTGTAGATTGAGTCCTGCCTCATCAGCATAACTGCCACTAATCCCATATCATTAACATCATAGAGACAAGGTTTACAACACATAGGAAAATCACATCAGATGACAAAATGGTGGACAATCACACAATACTGAGAATCATGGCCTAGCCAAGCCAATACACATTTTTGGGGGGCACAATTCAATCCAGAACAATTTCCAAAGCTAAATTTATTTTTACATTGTTTATAAATTTTACTCCAATTTTTAAAAATCTCTTTCTTTCTCTAATTCAGAAGTTCTGAAGAAAAGCAATGTGTTTTAGAACCTAATATGAGAGCATGCTTCTAGAGATAGAAGCATTGTCTTTAAATATTTTGTATTTTACTACCTAGGGGAGATTATTCCTAATTTAACTTGCTTAGTTGATTTTGCATAGTTTTAATATAATGTAATAGGAGTACAATGGTAGAAGTTAAAAGTGAACAACATCATAGCCATTATACAAATTGCAAAAAATTTGTAGAAGACAATTGCCTAAATCATTATGTTTATTGCATTAAAATTTAGGTGTATCTCTGAAAATGAAATAAAGCAAACAATTCTGTTTATAATAGCATCAAAAAGAATAAAATACTTAGGTCTCAATTTAACAAAACTAGCATAAGACATGTACGCTGAAAATTGCAAAATACTGATGAAAGAAATTAAATAAGTTGACAGACATCCCATGTTCATGGATTGAAAGACATAATATTGTTAAGATGGCAGTATTCCTCAGACTGATACACAGATTCAACACAATCCCTATCAAATCCCAGCTGGCATTTTTGCAGAAATTGACAAACTAATCCAAAATTTCATATGGAAATGCAAGGGACCTTGGATAGCCAAAGAAATCTTGACAAAGAACAAAGTAGGAGGGTTTACACTTCCCAATTTCAACACTTATCTACAGTAATTAAGACAGTGTGATACTAGGATAACGATAGACATAGATATAAATGGAATAGAATTGAGAGTTCAGAAATAAACCTTTACGTTTATGTGTGTGTGTGTGTGTGTGTGTGTGTGTTTTATATAAGGGTGCCAAGAAAATTAAACGGGGAAAGAATAGTTTTTAAAACAAATGTGCTAGAGCAACTATTTGTCCATATGCAAAAGATCTATCTCATATCATACACAAATAACAACCCCAAATGGACCACAGACTAAAACATAGGTGCTAGAAGTATAAAACTCTTAGAATAAAATTTAGGAGTAAATCTTTGTGACCTTGGTTTAGACAACAGTTTCTTATTAAAACAAAAGCACAAACAAAAAAAGAAAAAAATAAATTAGACATCATCAAAATTAAAAACTTTTGTGCTTTAAAATACACCATCAGGAAAGTTAAAAGACGACCCACAAAATGGGAGAAATATTTGCAATTCATACATCTGAACCTGTGTTAAGGATATATAAAGAACTCTAACAACTCAAGAATAGAAAAAATAATAATAAACCAACTATAAAATGGACAGATGATCAGAGTAGACATTTCTCCAAAGCAGATACACAAGTGGCCGATAAGCACATGAAAAGATGCTCAACATCATTAATTATTAAGGAACGCAAATCAAAATCACAATGAGCTACTGCTTAGTATCTACTAGGATGGCTTAAAAAAAAAAAAGACAATAGCAAGTGTTGCAGATGTGGAAAAATTGAAGCCCTCATACATTGCACTTGGAGATGTGAAAATGATGCAACCACTTTAGAAAACAGTTTGCTCATTTCTCAGAAAGTTGAAACAGTTACCATTACATGTCCCAGCAATTTCGCTCCTAAGTGTATAGCCAAGATAAATGAAAACATACATGAACATAAAAACTTGTAGTCATAGCAGCATTATTCATCATAGCCACAAATTGGAAACAACTCAAATGTCTTTCAACTGATGAGTAGATAAATAAAATGTGGTATATCCATACAATGGAATATTAGTCAACAATAAAAAGAAATTAAAGACTGGATGCACCTTGACAATATTATGGAAAGTGAAATAACCCAGTCACAAAAGATCATGCATTGTATGATTCCATTTATATGAAATATTTATAATAGACAGATTATAAAGACAGAAAGTAGATTAGTGGTTGCTTAGAACTAGTGACGTGGTAGGATCAGGTATTGGGGAGAGATGAAGATTTAAGTGAGGGGACAAAAATGCTCTAAAAGTTGATTGTGGTGATGGTTATATAAACCTGCGTATATACCTTGTGTGTGTGTGTGTGTGTGTGTGTGTGTGTATCTATAAAACAACAACACTGAAATGCACATTTTGAATAGGAGAATTATATGATATGTGAATTTTTTCTCAATAAAGGTATTTTTTTAAATTTTTGAATATATTATAATGTATAATAATGAAGTATACCCAGGCATGACGCCTATTTATTTGCTTCAAATTTGTGTCAATAACCCAGTCTAAGTTTTGTGGGTTTTTTTTTCCCCCCGCCCAATGCCAGTAAGATAAAGTATGCAATATTTAATAGAGATACCAAAGGAAAAATCATTCCCATTAAGGTACAGAAATTTTTTCTGAATTTTTTTTTCTTTTTATTGAAGGAGAGAGGGCTGTGGTTTGTTGCAGAACACTGCCATTACTGCGTATTATGTGCAAAAATGATTTGTATAAAGGTGAACAGGTTGCTAAGTTCATTCATTTATTTAAAAGAAATGTGTATAGAAACCCTACTACATGTCAAGGGCTTCTTGAGGCCAAAGGTCTTTAATAGTGAACAAGATTCTGTGGAAATGGACACTAAACAAGTAAACAAATTAATAAGATGCCTGCAGATGGTAACAAGTTAATAACTGCTATAAAGAAAATTAAAGAGTACAATGGGATAGTGAGCATCTAGGGGAGGACTGAGTGAGGCGAAGATTTGCAAAATCCAAAGAAAGAACAAGTACAGGCAAGTACAAAGGGGGAAAGTTCAAGCAAGAAAGCCTTGAAGGAGGAAGGAGCTTGATCTTGCCAGAAGCAAGAAGAGAGCCGGTGGCTACACTGCTGTGATCCAGGCAGAATGAGAGGAAACCGGGTCAAATGAGGAGACAATGCCAGATCGTTGATGTTTGGAAACCCTAGTGGTGTAGTGGTTAAGAGCTATGACTGCTAACCAGAAGGTCAACAGTTCAAATCCACCAGGTGCTCCTTGGAAACCCTATGGGGTAGTTCTACTCTGTCCTATAGGGTCGCTATGAGTTGGAATTGACTCGATGGCAACGGGTTTGTATTTTGGTTGGTTTTAAGCCCACCAAGTAGGAGTCATGGTGGCACAATGGTTAAGCTCTCGACTGCTAATCAAAAGATCGGCAGTTCAAATCCACAAGTAGCTTTGAGGGAGAAAAGACCTGGCAATCTTCTCTTGTAAATATTGTAGCCTAGAAAACCCTATGGGGCCATTCTACTCTGTCATATAGGGTTGCTATGAGTTGGAATCGACTCATGGCACACAACAACAAGACCACCAAGGAGTCTGGATTTTATCCTAAGTACAATAAGAAATCTTTGGAGGGTTTTCAGTGGGAAAGTGGCATGATCAGCTAGCACTGATCAGATAGCACAGAATCTAAAACACTTAGATTGACTGTGTGGGGAGAAAGTGGAGGCAGGGGGCCGCATTGCAGCTCTTCAGGCAGAAGTCAATGGTGCTGTGGAGGAGGTTGGCAGCCACCAAGATAGTGAAAAGTGCTCAGTTACAAGTTACTTAAGACATTTCTTTTTCTGCTTGATTTTATTCTTCTGGGATGTAAGAATATCAAACATTTTGTTTAGAGTTTGAAAGTGAATTTCTAACTGATTATCTGGCCTTGCCAAAATAAAAAGACATACAATGGCATCTGACTATCTTTCTGGGCAGCTCTAGTCACCTCTACCTCAATACTTGGGGTATAATAAATAAACATAACGTAGGCTATTCATTCCACCAGGAAGGATCTAACAAAAGGGATCTAGTCACACTGGTAATAGGCAGACTTCAACCTGTTCCAACACATTATGTATTACGTCTTGCAATCTTCAGTCACCCGCCTAGTTTACTTCTTGGTGGTGATCAAATGCTCTGTTGGCATAAGAAAGATTATAAACCTGGGCTGTTTACACTCCTGGTGGCCAAGACAATGCCCTGCCAATGGAGGGTGAGATACTGCTCATTGCTAAAGAACAGATACCTCTTGCATTTTCAAGATTATAAAATTTAGTGCTTCCTGGGGTTTGGGTTAGATTTCAAAGGTATCCTCTAGAAAAGAATATTTCAATGCAAGCTTTTAAATTTATGTTAATATGTTCAGTGAATTTTAGTGGGCCTATGCTCCTGAGAGTATTTTAGAAGTTTTTTTTTGGAGATATGGTCATTATTGTCTTTTGTCAGATTTCTTCCTTCATGAGAAGACCATCTACTTTTTCTTAGATTGGAATTCACTAGGCCAGTGGTCATTCAGACACCTACATACACTTGTAAATAGTTAAAATTCATTAATTTGAATTTTTTTGGTAGAAGCCTGGCTGCGCGGGGTTTATTTTAGAGCAATTAAATATGATTTATTCTTCATCATCTATTGACTTATTCATCCAGCAAATGATTATTGACTGCTTACTGCTATGTTATACAATGTGAAACATACAGAGAAACCTAATTAATAATAATAATGGCAAGCATTTGTTGAGTAGATACTGTGAGTCAGTACTCATTGATTCATATGCTTTTTCTCACTTTCTCATTAAAAATACCTTATAATGCAGCTGCTTTTATTATCTCCAATTTATGGAGAAGAAAACTGAGGGGTAGGAAGCTTAAATAATAAGCCCAAGGTCACACATTTGGCAGATCTGGGAATTTAACTCAGGGACTCACTCTGACTCAACAGCCTTGCTTAAGTGCTAAGGTATTAAGCTTGCTAAGAGATGGCAAACATCCTGTCCTCAAGATGTTTGCAAGTTAGTAGGGGAAAAAATGACATTTGTGCAGACAGGAATAGTTTACAGTAAATTTAAATACAAAAACAGATCAAAAGCAAAGCCCTATAGGTATTGGACGTCACTGGGTGGCACAAACGGTCTGCCACTGACTCCTAACCTAATGGTTGGTGATGCGTACCCACCCAGCAGAGCCACAGAAGAAAGGCTTCACAAGCTGCTTCCATAAAGATTACTGTCAAGAAAACTCTATGGAGCAGTTCTACTCTGCAATACAAGGGGTCTCTATGAGTCAGAACTGACTCAACAGAGGGAGGCAGTCCAAGATGGTAGAGTACTCAGGTAATTTGTGGCATTCCTCTTACAACAAAGACCTGAAAAAACAAATGAATTGGATATACATGACAATTTAGGAGCCCTAAGCATCAAAGACAAGGGAAGAATTGGACTGAGTGACAGGTAGAAGGAGAGACAATTCAAAAACAGCAGAAATGGAGAAATATGGATTGCCAGCATCCTGCTAGTCAAACGTGCACAGTGCAGACATATTGAGACAGAGCAAGCAGTATTCCTAGCCCAAACCCACTGAATTAGTGCAGCTAAGCAGGAGCAATTCTGCACGCACAACCAGAGCCATCCAGGAGTACTTCCAGCTCTGCGAAAGCTAAGTGCACACAACCCACATACCATGCGCACCCTGGCCCCATGCCAGAGGTCCGTGGGCCTGGGGGCATTCCCACCCTTGTCACCCATCCTCTTTCCCCACTAGCAGCTACAGTCTTGTGGCATTCGACACCACCCTGCCCCTAAGCTGGGCGCTCATGGGCCAGTCCGGAGGTACTCGCCCAGCCACTGGTTCAGGGAGTCCACAGTCTTGCAGCAACTTCTGCCCCTTCTGTTTACCTGTGCTAGCATCCTACTGACCAAGCCTGCATAGCACAGCCATATTGAGACAAAGCAAGCAGCCTTCCTAGCCAAAACCCCACTCCACCTGGTGCAGTCATGCAAGAGCAACTCTGCACTTAATACCAGAGGCAGTCAGGAGTGCTTCCTGCCCTGCGAAAGTTAACTGCACCCATCCCACTCACCGCACCCACCTCAGCCCCCTGTGCTGGAGGACCATAGGCCTGGGGGACACTCCCACACACCTAGCCCATGCCCCCTGCCCAGCTCATGACTGCAGCCAAGTGGCATTCACCACCACACCACCCCCTAAGCCAGGAGCTCAGCCATCCATGCTGGGGGCCTGAGGAGTGGTGATGCCACCCACTCCATCCAGCCACCCATGCTGGGGGACTGAGGGCCGGTGGCACCCCACACTCCCTCTAGCCAATGGCACCAGGTACCTGAGGACCGGCTGCACAACCTCTCTTATGAATGTGCTCTAGTGGTTAGGGGCACACCCTCCGATCAGGCACCAGTGGGCAGGTGAGATCCCCCTGCCTCACCCCCCACATCACTCCCCCTCCTGCAACTGGAGGCTTGTGCCTTCTCCGAACACCCCCACACAGCCCTGCCCACCCAGGACTGTTGGTGAGAGTCTCTACAACACTCACCCAGTGATCGACAACCCAGGCGCATTCGCCCCTACCAACCGGCAAGCAGCAGCGCACACACACAACACCCGACCCAATGACCAGAGAGAACACCACCTACACCCACAGCCAGGTAACCAGCAGGACAGAAGACTCACCTCACCAAACAGCAGCCCTGCAAGACCAGCAAACAGGGAGCCATGCTCACACACCCAGTTGCTTCTCTACCCACCCAGAGACAGGAATTGAGAACTTCAACAAGGCCAGATTAGTGACCAGAGTAGCACACATGCCCCCTACTCAGATATATCAAAACAAACAAAACAAAACAAAAATTCAGGATGTAGCAAACATACAATAAATAAATATAATAATTTCTTGATATCTCGGAGACAACAGACAATATCAAATTACATAAAGAAACAGGACAAGATGTCTCCAACAAGCCACCAGCTTAAAACACAAGAAAACCTCCCAGAGGAAGAAAAGGCAATGGAACTACCTGATAAAGAATTCAAAAGATTAGTCTATAGAACTCTGCAAGAGATCAAGAAAGAAATAAGTGAAAACACAGACAAAACCAAAGAAAACAGACAGCAATAGAAGAATTCAGGAAAACAATACAAGAACAAAACAAGAAAATAAATAGACAATTGGAAACCATACAAAAACAACAACTAGAAATCCAAAAGATTAGCAATAAAATTTCAGAAATACACAACTCAATAGAAGGACATAGGAGCAGAATTGAGACAATGGAAGAATTAGTGAAATTAAAGACAAATCCCTTGACACCAATTTGTTTGAGGAAAAATCAGAAAAAAGAATGAAGAAAAAAAGTCTAAGAATTATGTGGGACACTATCAAGAGGAAAATCGTGACTGTGAGCAGAGTTCCAGAACAAATGAAAAATGTGTTTTCCACTTCCAGAAATGGAAAACATAGAGAGAATTATTGAAGATTTGCTGGCAGAAAACTTCCCTAATATCATGAAAGATGAGAAGATATCCATCCAAGAAGCTCAATGAACCCCATACAGGATAGACCCCAAAATAAAGTCACCAAGATGTATCATAATCAAACTTGCCAAAACCAAAGACAAAGTCAGAATCCGGAGAGCTGCTAAGGAAAAACAAAAAGCCACTTACAAAGGAGAATCTATAAGATTAAGCTCCGATCACTCAGCAGAAACCATGCAGGCAAGAAGGCAGTGGGATGACATATGTAAAGCCTTGAAAGACAAAAATCGCTAGCCAAGAATTATATATCCAGCAAAATTGTCTCTCAAATACGATGGCAAAATTAAGACATTTCCAGATAAACAGAAATTAAAGGAGTTTGTAAAAATCAGACTCGACTTAGACAAGAAATATTAAAGGGAGCCCTCCGGTTAGAGAACGAACAACATCAAGTAACAATCCAAGATTAGGACACAAGACGGATAAAACAGATACCAACTCAGACAGGGAATTCTCAAAAATTAAACAAAGCTAAAAGTCTGAAAATAGGGAACCAGAGACATCAATCTGTAAACAATGACAATGTCAAAACATAAAAAGAGAGAAGAAACGGTATAGTTATAGAACTTACATATGGACAGGAAGTCAAGGTGATATCAAGAAATAAAAGACTCAGTTAAACTTAGGAAAATAAAGGTAAATCTCAAGGTAACCACAAAGGAAGTTAACAAATCTACCCATCAGAATTGACTCAATGGAAATAGGTTTGTTTTGTTTTTGTTTTTTTATAGGTATTGGAAGAAAAAAGTCACTTCCATCTAAAAGCAGTGGTTCTCAACTTTGGCTGCACATTGAAATCACCTGAGGAGTTTAAAGAGCTACTGATGCCTAGGTCCCAACCACAGATATTCTGACTTAATAAGTCTGGTATGTGCTTGGGCAGCTGGATTTTTAAAAGTTCCCCAGGTCATTTTAATGTGCAGTCAAGGTTGAAAGTGACTGAGCTAGAGGAACTAGAGAAAATGTTAGGAAAAGATGTTTAGAGTTGATTTTTCCAGCATAAGTAACTATTTCATAGTTAACTATGGGCATACCATAGTATGGAATAAATCTTTGCTATTTAAATTATGGTCCTGGGGCCAGCAGCATTGGCATCACCTTGGAGTACATTAGAAATACAGAATTCCAGATCCCTAAGTCAGAATCTACATTTTAATAAGCTCCTTGGGTGATTGGTATGCATATTATAGTTTGAGAAAAACTGGCATAGATTCTTCTAGTCAGAAAGAACAGTAGAAACAAATATATAAATAGAATCAAGAAACCGCAGAGCATCTTTGGTGAATGGCAAATGGTTCAAATGGCCACTAGGTGGAGTGGAGAGCACAGCTCCTGTGCCGGGTAAAAACCAAAAAACCAAACGCAATGCAGTCGAGTTTATTCCAACTCATAATGACACTATAGGATAGAGAAGAACTGCCCCATAGGGTTTCCAAGACTGTAATCTTTACAGGAGCAGACTGCCGCATCTTTCTTGAATGCTAAAATAAGCAGTTAGAATTTTGCTGTGTAAGTGGTTGAGCATAACTAAAAGCTTTGAATAAGAGTGATGTGTGCAGCTATGATTTAGTATGGTAATCTCGTGACCATTTGCTGAGCAGATCAGGGAAGCCTCCATGTGAACTCTCAATTCAGAAACACGCATAGAATGAAGCGCAGACCTAGTGCAGCTCAGTAGGCAAGTTCTTATCTTCAAAACACATTGTTTTACTTTCAGGAATTCTTATCTCCTCCAGCAGCCTGACTTTGGAGCTACATTATATATCTTAATAGATACAAGTTACATCTTACTCTGAATGGCAGCCAGTGTATACAGAACAGCTTTGTTATTTCATCCATAATATACTTTCCCCACAATATTAGAAGACTATATAGGAGAACTAGGACAGAATTCTAATGGTTCAAGAAAGACATTTATGTCTGACCAGCAGCAGTATGATAAACATGGTACCATAAATTTTCTATGTGGTCATGGAATAGGTCATTGTGTTGGATAAATTATTCTGAGTAAGAGGGGTCACTATGAATTCTTGGAAAATAATATATTATACCAACTGAACACTCTTAATCTTGAACCTATACTGAACATAATTTTTATTTTATGATTGTGAGATCCTTTAGGATCAGTAGCAACTACAGTGCTTAAGGATCATCATTATAAGCAGAAGTGACCATTTTATACACAGAAATGTGCTAATTTATAGTCAGTTTTGACTGATCAAAACTGACTATAATTGCTGTACATATGCATTCACACTATTTTCTTTTAACTAAGAGAAAACTTTATGATGCAGTGTCTAATACATTGATTTGCATACAGTAGATTTATTTGTTAAATTACAGGCTAAAAAGACTATATCTGAAAATATATTATATTATGAATAAATTAAAATTTTATAAAGGTATAATTTATGTAAAATAAACCAGATCCATTTAAAGTATATAAATAAAACTACCAGTTGTCATCAGATCGGTTCTGACTAATGGTTACCCCATTTGTGTCAGAGTACACATGTGCTCCATGGAGTTTTCGATGGCTGATTTTTCAGAAGTAGATTGCCAGGTCTTTCTTCTGAAGTGCCTCTGGGTGGAATCGAACCCCCCAGTGATTAAACAAAAGCATTCTAAGTATCTGTGATGGTTAGGATTGTGTGTCAACTTGGCTGGGCCGTGATTCTCAGTGTTTAAATGTGATCACTCCCATGATTGAATATACTGTGAGTAGCCAATCAGATGAAAGGGAGTTTCCTTGAGGGTGTGGCCTGCATCTGAATATAAGCAGAGGTTCTGGCTTTTTGCTCACTCTGGGTCCTACGGCTGCCTCCTGTCATCTCATCTCTGGTTCTTGGGACTTGAGCTGTCAGCTTATCTGCCGAACTTGGGATTCGTTGATCTTCACAGCCTGTGAGCTGGAGCCCTGCTCTCTAACCTGTCGATCTTGGGCTCACCAGCTTCTGCAACCGTGTGACTTGGGAGAGGTCTCTACCCTGATCCACGGACTTGGGACGTTCTATCCTCTACAATCGTGCGAGCCGTTTTCTTGATATAAATCTCTCTATATATATTTATACACTTTACTGGTTTTGCTTCTCTAGAGAACCCAGCCTAAGACAGTATCTTTGACTTATCTACTAATCATCGACATAAGAATATGTTACCAAGATGATCACTAAGATTGTAACTTTTAGTATAGTCACTTAAAAAAAAATTCAATCTTGCAGATAGAAAATTTCCAGAACTGATACTGCAATTTGTGTATGTTGCCACCAGATGGTGGTGTGTGCTTTAGTCATGATCACATGATCTCAACTACTGTTACCATTATAAAATACAAAATAGGTGAGGTGAGCTGATATTCAAACTAGGAACACCCAGTCATTTCCATGGGGGGTGAGGGAGAATGTATCTATGTCAAGTCAATTCTGACATAGCAACCCTATAAGACGCAGTAGAACTGCTCCATAGAGTTTCCAAGAAACGGCTGGTGGATTTGAACTACTGACCTTAAGAGCAGCTATAGCTTTTAACCA
>NW_004443947.1:13601032-13647462 GCF_000243295.1 Trichechus manatus latirostris | reverse complement strand
AGCAGCTTTGCTGGAGAAAAGACCTGGCAATCTGCTCCCATAAAGATTACAGCCTTGGAAACCCTATGGGATAGTTCTACTCTGTCCTATAGGGTCTCTGTGCGTTGGAATCCACTCAACAGCACACAATAACATGCACACGCACACACACACATATATGATAAATATACAGAAATGTAGAACACAAAGCATGAGCCATAATGCAAACTAGGGACTTTAGTTAATAATAATGTATCAATATTGATTCATCTATTATAACAAATATAAGACACAAATATACCACTCCATACTTTCTGAGCAATTTTTCTGTAAGCCTAAAACTGCACTAAAAAAAGTATATTAATTGAAAAAAAAAAGGAAGCAAATTCTATGTTACTGAAATGTGGAGTCCATGGTTGGAAAGTGGAAGAAGATGGTAGATACTTGAGAGTAGGTTTAAAACAGACGGGCAAGGAGATGGCATAGCCTAGTGGGAGTTTGAACCTCATTTTAAAGGTAATAAGGAGCCAACGAAGGTGTTTAAGGAAGAGATGGCATGAGAAAATATACAAGATAAAGGGATTTTAAGAAATAAACACATGGATATGATTTTGTCTTATCAGGAGGAAACAAGGCTCATAAGGAATCTTTGGTGAGGAAATATTTTCAACAAGAATTCTCCAGTACTCTTTTATTTTCTTTGCTCCCTCCCCCACCATGTTATCAAATCAATTTCTGCTCAGTCTCTTACCACTGTTACTATTCAGAGAATGGAATGACACATGGCCTCTGTGTTAGAGCAACTATCTTGCCTCCTCACTACAATGTCTCCAACTGAAATGTGGATCCCTCTGCTGGCTTGGGATATATTATTGGCCCTAGTTCTCCTCTACTCTTTTCTCCTTCCAGTGACCATGGCTGTGTCCTTTGCTGTTAGAGCTCTCTATGAGGGTTTGGAACCCATCTGGTATGAGGTTGGGGGTAGAAACGGGATAATTACATACCCTAATGTAAATCCTTAAATAGCTACTTTGTTTACTGCTTGCCTTTACCTTGTACGTTTGGTCTTTTTCATAAAATAGAAGTGAGGGCAATGTGCCCTGTATCTGGTCTGTTCTAAGAATAGGTGGTCTGCTCATAGGGGGTGCTAAATGCTGCCGAAATCCGGGTACCCTGGGATACTGGCTACTTCTCTGTTTTCCATAGAAACTGCTTTTTGGAGTTGGCTCCGCACT
Organism: Trichechus manatus latirostris; assembly: GCF_000243295.1. NCBI lineage: Eukaryota > Metazoa > Chordata > Mammalia > Sirenia > Trichechidae > Trichechus > Trichechus manatus. Next base: position 13,646,248 of record NW_004443947.1, on the reverse strand, counting down.
CCACTTGACTTGCCAGAAGACCAAAGGCTCACAGTTTGGTCACTGATAATACTAATCTTCTTTGACAATTAGTTGGCAACCTTTCCCATTAGAATATCTTTGAAGTGTTCCTGGTTTGGAGTGGGGAGTGGAATCAGAGCTGGCAGGAAAGGACACAGGGCTTTAAATCTCAGAACCAAAAATACCCGCCGAGTCCTTATTTCTCAAACTTCCCTATGGAAGGCATTCTGCTCCTCCAAGTCACTATGACATAATCACGGGGTACTTCTGAGTGCATTTGCAAGCCCTGCAATGGAGGTTGTCTCCTTTACCAGAGAAATGAGGTCAGGAAGACATAGTGAGTGCAGAGTTATTATAACTTGCCTCCTCACAGGTTTCTGGGCAGAGCACTAACCCGCCCTTAACCTGTTTCTTCTCTAAGGATGTTTGTTGATGGCTGTGAACTGTTCAAAGAAGAAAAAAGAAAGAAAAAAAAGAAGTCAAATCCCAACCCATTCAATATCTCCTATTTGAGCTAGCACACGGTGTACTGTGCTTTTCAGAGTGTAGAGTGTGTGAGGGGACTGCAGCGGTGAAGGTTCCTGAGGCCTCTCGAAAACACGTACAGATGATAGCAACTTCTGAACATTTTTGCTGCTCCTTAACGGAATTGCACACTGTAAGAAAGATCTTTCTTGGTGCTGCTGCCATTCCTCTGCCCTTCACCCCTCACCCCACTGTGAACAGTTTGTTTTCGGCACCATCTTTCCTCGTGGAGAGGGCTGACTCTCACACCCTCTATCACTGCTAAGCCCCTTCTGTGGGTCAGCTCACTTACTCCTCACAAAAACCTGATTCAGTGTTAGTAACCATTTCTTAGGCGTCCCGGGGTGGCGCAAACTCAACTACTAACCAAAAGGTTGGAGGTTTGAAGCCACCCAGAGGTGCCTCAGAAGAAAGACCTGGAGATCTAGTTCTGAAAGGATATAACCATGAAAACCCTGTGGAGCACTGTTCTACTCTGATACACAAGGGTTCGCCATGAATCAGAATCAACTTAATGGCAACCGGAAAAAAAAATTTCCTGGATGAGAAAAACTGAGGCTTAAAAGGGTCATAAAACTTGCCTGAGATCACCCAGCTAGTGGATGCAAAGGGTGGATTGTGTTCTGCTATATTCTTCCCTTGTCTCTAGGGCATTAGCATCTTTATCATTCATATCTGACAAGAGCTTTGTTAATTACACCAACTTCAATGAGAACCCTGTAGTCAGGAAGACCAATGTGTCAGCATTACACCTACCTGTCTTACTTGATCCTACCTGGGTGGCCATTTTTGCCTTTGTCCCTTTTACCAGATACTTGTTCTCAGAATAAGTCCACCCATTTCAGAGTCTATATACTTCATTCATCTAATTGCTGTTGTGATTTCACTGGGACACAGCTGAGTCCGACAGTGGTTTTCAATGGTATGTTACCATGCATTGCTTTGCTCCATCCACCAGTTTTGGCACTCTGGGGCCAGCTACTGGGGAATTTGTTGACATGTCTTTCAACAGGCCAGGCCACAGAGATTGAGAGGGAGAAAGAACAGGTGGAAGAGAAAGAGGAAGGGAAAATATTGGAATTACTATTTTCTATGGGAAAAACAAAACAAAAACCGTTGCCTTTGAGTCGATTATGACTCATGGTGACCTGTTGTGTGTCAAAGTAGAACTGTGCTCCATAGGGTTTTCAATGGCTGATTTTCTGAAAGTAGATCACCAGGCCATTCTTCAGAAGTGCCTCTTTGTGGAAACAAACCTCCAAGCTCCACCATTGCTAGGTGCTTTCCATGCATGGTCACAAATAATGCTCTCAACAAATCTAGGAGAAATGCTTTTTTGCCCCCATTTTATAAATGAGATGATTGAGGTTCAGAGACTTTAGTGATGAAGCCTAAGGCCATAGAGCTCATAAGGGACTGAGATGATTTGAAGCTATTATCTGAAACTCTTGCTCCCTCCATTCTGCCATAAAGCTTTTGAAAAAAATAGTAAGGCATTTGATTTTAGCCAAAGGGAAATTGAAGGCCTGTGCCCCAAGACTTTATTCTCATTGTGGTGCCATATTATTTGATGATAGTATTTTAGGGGTCTGGGTCTTTGGGCAGAATGTCAGGAGATGCTATGAGTATTAAATATAGATTTTCACTTTGGAAATGAAGCTAAATCACCTGGCCATGTGAATTTAGTTTTACCAACAGAACATGTTGGCCTTATTTATTTTCTATTTATTAATCTATTAGTGTGTCATCAGACTTTGTACGGGTCAAAATTAGTCGGGATTTCTAACATTCTGTAGCAGTGAAAAATCTTTGGCTCATCTCCTTCTCCCCCTTCCCTCTCCTTTCTATCACTCTCTCTCTTCTTGCCCTCCTCTCCTCCTTCCTCCTTTGCTTCCTCCTAGCATCATAGCTAAGTGCTGGGGTATGCCACTTTCAAGCTGTGTATGGCCTTGGGTGAGTGACTTAACTTCTCTAGTCCTCAGTTTCTTCATCTGTAAAATGTTTATAATATAAACACCAAAAGGGTTGTTTTGAGGAGTCAATGAATTAATAAACAAAGTACTAGTACAATACCTAGAATATAGTAGCACTTAGTAAACATTAATTATCATTACTCCTTAAACAAAATAGATGCCGACGCAGCATTGTGCGATGTGTTGGGGTTCTTTGCTAGGGAGCAAAGGGAATAGTTCTCAGTGCAGTGTTCTTTTTCTTTCTCTTGTGTGGCTATATTTCACATACAATTTTAAAATATATTCTCAGAGGCTCTCCTCTCCGCCCCGCCCCCCAATTCTCTGCTCACTGGAAGCCCATCTCCCTGTCTCTTTTCTCTAAGAGAAGTATTCCACACCACACCTCTGTGAGGGTGAACAACTTGGGAGAAAAACAAAACCTAGCAATGTGAAAAACCAAGGCACATAGGAAAAATAACAATTACGTAGCCCTCACGAAATGTTTTTCATCTTGAAAGTGCTTTGAAAACATTAACTAATTAATTAATCAAAAAGAATTTCTACCCATCAGTGAAAATGCTCTTTACAATGTATTAAGCCTCTTGAAAGGTATTATTTATTCAGCGAGGTGTTTTTTTTTCAGTCTCAAGGGAATCATCACTTTCTGTTTTCTGGAGACATTTTGAGATATTGTGAAATCTCTGCACACCCCTCTTACTCTGTGCATCCCAGCAAGCATGAGCATGTGTGTGAGCACACACACGCACACCCACACAACAAAAAACACAAAATGCTCTTTTAGGATTACGTCCCTTGACCATAAATGCATTAAACATAATATAGGAGTCTCTAATCCACTGTGCTTATAAAGCTTTCTATTGAATTGCCAGCAAAATCAAGACAAAAACAACCAGTGGAGTCTCAAGTATCAATGTCAGCTGTTAACATCCATTTGCTTTCCTGTCTCCTCTCCTGGCCTGTGAGCACCTCGAGAGCTGGGACTGTATCCTTTATCACCATATCCCTAGCACCTAGATACTCACAGAGCCTTCAAAACATTAGCCCTATTCTCTAGCCTACAAAATATAACTTAATCTCTTTGTGACATAGCAGGAGAGTAGTAATAATAATCTTATGTTCATTAATTCAGCAACTATTGAGCACCCTCCATTCATTTATTTATATATTCCTATAGCATAGGCTGTATTCAGGGCAAGGCTTTGTGTGAACAGTGATGGATTCAAAGATGATCCAGACAGGGTTATTGCATTCAAAGAGTTTGTTGTCCGGCAGGAAAAGGAAGACAAGAGCATAAATAACTTTAATATAAGGAAGATATGATGAACACTTAAAATGAAGCACCTTCCAAAGAGCAGGAGATGATTTCTGGCTGGGAACATCGGGGAGGGAATTTTGGAGTAGATGGCACCTGAGTTGAAGCTTGAAATACGAATTGGTTTGTAGAAATGGAAAGGTAGGTGGGTGTTGTCCCGGATGGAAGGAACATAAGGGGAAAAATAATGAATAAGGGAAAGTAGGACTGTGTATGTGCATAACTTTGACTAGAGTCCAGGTGGAGGAAGAAGGCTAGAGTGACATAACCTAGGAAATGTGCGTTGGCTCTATGTTTGGAACATGGGTAGCATATGCAGTACTCCGTAGAGTCCCCACTCGCAAAGCCATTACTGATCAATCTCAGCACTCAGAACAATAGTGATTGTATTGACATGGCCTCCAAATTCCTCTTAAGATACCTCTCTAGATAGTCATAAAAAGCAAAGATGTCACTTTGATGACTAAGCTGCGCCTGACCCAAGCCACGGTATTTTCAATTGTCTTATACGGATGTGAAACCTGGACAATACCACAGGAAGAACAAAAAATTGATGCATTCAAATTGTGGTGTTGGCAAAGAATACTGAATATACTATGGGCTTCCAGAAAAATGAACAAACCTGTCTTGGAGGAAGTACAACCAGAATTCTCTTTAGAAGCAAGGATGGCAAGACTTTGTCTTGCTTACTTTGGACATGTCATCAGGAGGAACCAATTGCTGGAGAAGGACATTGTGCTTGGTAAAGCAGAGGGTCAACGAAAAAGAGGGAGACCCTCAATAAGATGGATTGACACAGTGGCTGTAACAATAGACTCAAACATAGCAACAATTGTGAGGATGGTGCAGGAACTGGCAAAGTTTCATTCTGTTATAGATAAGGTCACTGTGAGTTGGAGCCAGCTCCATGACACCTAACAAGTAGCCAGTCACTACTAATCAAGTGCATTGGAACACATTGGTTCATGTGTATGGAAAGCCTTAAATGGTAGGTTGAGGAATCTAGACTTTATTTTTCTGGCATTACGTAACAATTCAAACATGAATTCAGAGTCAACATCATGAACTGTTATACAATATTGTGATACAAAAATACCCAAAAGTTATATTGAAATTTGGGTATCTGGAGGCTCACCTGTACATTACATTAAACCTTTCAAATATTTATGCAAAATTTAAATTTTATCTCCTTCTTTATTCTCTTCTCTGGTTATCAGCTCCTATTTCTTGCTATTATTAATTTTCTAACAAGAGCAATTTACCTCGTTTTCTAATTCCCCATGGTCTTGTAAATTCAGACCTATTAGAATACTGCATAAAATTAAAGTAAGTAGGCTTTGAGAAACTGTATGAGGAGTTTTAGGAATTAAATTCAGATACTGTTGCATTTATTTGAGCTGCTCAGATATCATTCTTTCTATCTGATTTCAGGAAAGATGAACAATTATTGTATGAGATGCAGCCTCTTCCCTTAAATTAAAGAACCAAGAATGACATCAACCATGTTTTTCCATACAAGATGCCCTATGAAAAAATAAAAATATGAGCACACTTTAAGCTGAATGAAATAAGTCAATCACAAAAGGATAAATACCATGTGAGACCACTATTATAAATACTCATGAAAAGGTTTATACACAGAAAGAAACAATCTTTGATGGTTATGATGGAGGCGAGTGGTGGGGAAGGAGAAGCACTACTAACTAGACAATAGATAAGTGGTAAATTTGGTGAAGGGTGAGACAGTACACAATACTGGGGAAGCCAGCGCAACTTGACCAAGGAAAAGTCATGGAAGCTTCATAGACACATCCAAACCCCCTGAGGAACTGAGTTACTGGGCTGAGGGCTGGAGATCAAGGTCTCGGGGGACATCTAGCTCAACTGGCGTAACAGTTTATAAAGAAAATGTTCTACATCCTACTTTGGTGAGTAGAGTCTAGGGCCCTAAAAGCTTGTGAACAGCCATCTAAGATACATCTACTTGTCTCAATCCATCTGGAGCCAGGGAAAATGAAGAAAACCAAAGGCACAGAGGAAAGGTTGGTCCAAAGGACTAACGGACCACAACTACCGCAGCCTCCACCAGACTGAGTCCAGCACAACTAGATGGTGCCCAGCTACCGCCACCGACTGCTCTGACAGGGATCACAATAGAGGGTCCTGGACAGAGCTGGAGGAAAATGTAGAACAAAATTCTAACTCACTTACTGGCCTGACAGAGACAGGAGAAACCCTGAGAGTATGGCCCCCGGACACCCGTTTAACTCAGTACTGAAGTCACTCCTGAGGTTCACCCTTCAGCCAGAGATTAGACAGGCCTATAAAACAAACAATAACACACTAGTTCAACCATGTATATGAGACCAAATAGGTACACCAGCCCAGGGTCAGGGACAAGAAGGCAGGAGGGGACAGGAAAGCTAGACGAATGGAAATGGGGAACCCAAGGTCAAGAAAAAGAGAGTGTTGACACGCTGCGGGGTTGGCAACCAATGTCACAAAACAATATGTGTATTAATTGTTTAATGAGAAACTAATTTTCTCTGTAAAGTTCACCTAAAGCACTATTTAAAAAAAAAAAAATGTGTGCACATGGGTGGACTACACGCCACCTGATTAACCTAACTGGTTGGGATCAGATACTGAAGGGTCTTCCCAGACCTGTCTCAAAAACAGAAAATTATATCTTCCACTGAAATGTCTAAAGGATATTTATGTACATTGGAAACAAACATGGAGAACTGAGGTGATTTTAAAAAGCCCACTTTGTCCCTAATTTTAAATTTTCTACCCTTAGGAAAGTGAAAATTTTTCAGCGTATATGCTATAAAGGATTCTAGGGAATTGAGGAGAATAACTATCAAGAGTGAATGATCTGGGAAATGGTTGAAAACTACACTGTTATGCTATTTAAAAGCAAAGGGAATAAAGACTTGGCAAAGGGGAATCAGAGGCCTGGGCTCCAGTGACACTCATTTTGGTTGGTCCAGCCCACCAAGCTCCTTGTACATCAATTTTCCAATTTGCCAAATCCAATGAATATCGCCTCGGTAGAGAGGCTATCCAAACTGGATTTAAATTTTCCTGGAAGAATAGCAATATTATTATACACGAAGTATTGTGCACACCTAGTGGAAATAGACCACCACCACGCCACCATCCCTCTCCATGTCTGCCTCTAAGTGCAAAAGGATGTTGAGAAGTCAGAGGCAGCAAAATGCAGGGCTCCCTATTGGCATCAGACAGACCTGGGTTTACATCCAGCTCGGTCACTTCCTAGCTGAATTACCTTGCCCTAAATGGCTTGATCTTTTTGAGTCTCTGTTTTTGAATCTATAAAATGGGGATCACAACTTTCCTACCTCAGAGAGCTTATGTGAGAAATAAACGTGGCAATCTGTATTAAAGTGCTCAGTGTCAGAAACTACTAGGTGACTTCTCAAAAAGCTGAAAAGTTCACATACTGTGTCCTAGAGTAGAACATCGACTAACATTTCAAGTTGTCCAGAAACATTTTCCTTGAAGGTTGTCCTTCATGACTTTCATAACAGGTTACTCTCATTATGAGTTAAAGTTTCTGCTTCCCTCATGACAAAAAAATCAATCTAACATATGCGTGGCCAAAGGGTTATTGGGATTCCCAGGGAGCTTTCTGCCTTTTGAAACATTCTCTAGGGAATAAATTTATTCTGAAGGGAAAGGAAAGAGGCGTTAATATTTAATTTTTTCTTAGCACCCCCTTCTTTTATTCATATTTCAGTGTCGAGCAAGTTGATAGCCTAACAATTGCAAAAGACAAATCCTCAGTCAAGGACTGGTGTGTATTTATCACTGGATGCATATGCCGGTAGCTACGAGGTGTGTAAATAGAATGGATGAAATTTGTGGATGCTCTTTTTGTGTGTACCTACAGAAAGGACAGAACAGAGAGATGAATACTGGAGACAGGGTAGAGAATGCAAAGGACTGAGATGTTCTTCCATATATAAGCATCTCATTCTTACAGACCAGCTATCTGATTGGTGTACGCTAGGGATTTCTGCAAAGGGCTACACACCGATCCTGTTATAATACTCCAAAATGGAAAGGTATTTAACACAAGCTTCCTGTTTGTAATCAAAGCCTCCCCTTGCCACTGAGCATGCCCAGTGTGTCTGCTAGAACCAGAGCTGTACAAAATGCAGGTTTTACTTTCCTGTGGTTTGCAGCCACTGCTGCTGCTGAAAATGAACATGGAGTAGGGATGCAATGGGTTGAAGGTGAAGCCTGAAAAGGCAAGGACAGAGGCCTGAGCAAAGGTGCAACCTGGAAGAGTGGTAACAGGTGGGGAGGGTGCTGCAGAAGTTGTGCTTCGTTCCTTTCAGCATTTCCTCTCAGGGTGAGGCTTTCCAGGGCCTCCTTGATGCTCCCGCTGCCACTTACAACATCCTGCACCACAAATCTGCAGTCAGAGGGGCCTGGGTTCACAACCTAGCTCTGTCTGGTGACACTGGCTGCGACCTTGGTAAAGTGACATTAAAGTCTTTGATTCCTTAGAAGATTTAATGAGAAAGCAGGAGCACCAGGAATGGCTTGCTCCTGTCTGTGTACAGATATATCCTTAGGCACTATGGCATGGTTAAGCTACAAACCAACACCCGCTCTCCACTCCCAATCTCCTCTGAAACTATGAAGTCAGATAAGTTCAAATCCCAGCTTTGCCACTGACTAGCTATAAGACCTCGGGCAAGTTGTTTAAGTGTTTGGAAGTGTGTGTGATGACAGCCCTGGTGGTACAGCATTAAAACACTCGGCTGCTATCTGAAAAGTCCATGGTTCGAACCCAGTAGCCGCTCCTGGGGAGAAAGATGTGGCAGTCTGCTTCCATGAACATTTACAGCCTTGGAAGCCCTATGGGGCAGTTCTACCCTGTCCTACAGGGTTGCTATGAGTTGAAATTGACTAGATGGTGGTGAGCATGTATGTGTGAGAGACAGACAGAGACAAACACACACAGAAAGACAGACTGAGACAGAGAGTGAGTTTAATGTCTGCTGGGTACTATGGCATCAAATGGAAAGTAGATATATCCCTGTACCCCTAGAGCTTATAGAGTAGCGGGTTTGTGCTTGTTAGGGAGCCTCAGTTTCTTCCTTTGTAAATAGGAATAGCAGCACTTACCCAGAAGAATTAAGGTTAAAATGAGAAAACCTCTGAGCAAGGTGCCTGGCATATGGTGAGTGCTCAATAGTAGATTATTAATATCCTATTGCATATCTTTTTAATTCCTACTACATTAACTTGTTTACCTCCATATTCCCCATAATGCCATCTCCAGAAATCTACTTTATTTCCCACATGCCCTTTTATGCAGTCTGGATTGACTACTGGGTAACGTGAGAGAGGCAGCATAGCCTGCTGGTTAGTCATGTGGACTTTAGCAGCAGCAGACCCGAGTTGGAATCCTTCTCTACCATGCATCCAGATGTGTAAACTTGCGAGCATGCTCCTTAACCTCTGTCAGCCTCATTTTCCTCATCTGTAAAACGAGAATCAAAGCAGTTCCTACCCAAAGATTATTATCCCTTGTCAAGAGCAGTTTGCGTGTGTGTGCACGTGTGTACATCCATGCGTCTGTGTGCAAGAGAGAGACAGAGGGCATGTTCAATGTCTGCCAGATACTAAGGGATAACTGAAAAATAAAAATAGATACATTCTTGTCCTTCTGGAACTTACAGTCTAGTGGCTTTGTGTGTGTTTGGGAGACATATACTAGCTAAATCATAGCACAAACGAAAATTGCAACTATAATCATGGTTTAAAAGAAGTTACACAATGTCATGAAAATCTATAATAAGGGAGATTTGCCCCAGCTGCAGAGATCATGAATGGCTTCCCTGAAGAAATGATGCTGGATCAGAGAGCTGAGGATAAACAGGAGCTTGCTAGATAAATAGGGAAGGGAAAAGCATTCCAAGCAAGCTCTCAGTAAATCTTCCCCACTGGCATCACGAGCATCTGATTGCTGTCATCTTGCTCTACTCTAAGCTCGAGGAAGACAGGAAGACAGGGATGGTGCCTTTGAACATCTTCTGTTACCTCTAAGACAGCACCTTGAAGGAAATAAATGCTTAATAAATATTTGTAGGATGAGTAGATGTTAGTAGAGAACGTTAGTAGAAATCCATACATGTTTATTGAATGAAAAAGGTAACTGCTATGTCCCTGGATGGCACAAGTGGCTTGTGATAGGCTGCTAACCTAAAGGTTGCAGTCTGAATCCACCCAGTAGTGCCACGGAAGAAAAGAGTGGCAATCTGCTTTTGTAAAGATTTCAGCCAAAATAACCCTAGGGAGCAGTTCTACTTTGTAACACATGGGGTCTCCATGAGTAGTAATTGCCTCCATGACATTAGGTTTGATTCTTGGGTTCTTTGTTGTAGTTGTTTTTGCTATGCCTTCATCTCATGGTCTAATTCAGGATGCAATTAAGGAAGACACATAACTTAGTGAAAATAGTTTGGACCTTGAAGTGGAATTAAGCCCACTCTCATTTAGGCATCGTCCCCTTGGGAAAGTAACATGAAGTCTTGGTCTCAGTCTCCTCATGTGTAAAATGAGAGTAAGGATAGCTTCTTTACAGGATTATTTTACAGATTATAATGGTAAGTGTGCAAATGGCACAGCGTATGCATTCAAGAGATGAGTACTATTATTATCATTCCTATTAGGACACTGGGCAAATTTCAGGGATTCAGTTTTTCAAGGTTTGTAGGTTGCTGAAGAAAGACCAGGTACAGCTTGAAGACCAAAGAGTGTTAATCATCCAAACACCGACCAGACCTTTGTGGTGGTGGAGTTAGGTGCGGTTGAGTCGGTTCTGAATCACACCGACCCTATGTACAACAGAACTAAACATTGCCCAGTCCTGCACCATCCTCACAATCGTTGCTATGTTTACCAGACCTTTACTTTGCTATAAATGCTTAGGGTTCATCAATGCACTGCATTCTATTTCCAGTGGCTCAGAGTCAGCTATGTACCACTCCCGGGTTTAGATTCTCAGATGCATTGGTTACTGGATGCATTGAGTATTAATTACCTGGCAAGTTGCTAAATATTCAGGGACCTCAGTTTCCTTCTAGGGTTAGATGATAGAGTTTGGACAGGATAAAATCAGATAATTCATGGGCATCACATAGTACATAGCCTGCACATGGCAAGCAAGAAATACATGTTAGCTGTTACTATTACAACAGCCAGGCCCTGCTGTATTTTCTGTCAATTACCCAGTGACTGAAAGCAGCCTTTCTTAGGCAGGGAATCGCTACCTTTTGAAATTCCCTTTATGAAAGGAAGAAAGATAACTCCTTTCTGAGGTCTGGAATCCTGGCTTACCCAGCACCGCACCCTCGGGGCAGATTCAGGGCCAGCAGGCAGTCTAGCTGAGGCAGGTCAGCAGGGGCTGAAGGCTCTGGAACCTCTTTTTTCTTTCTGGAAGCCACTGAGCCGGCTTTGCCCTCCTCAACGCTCCTAACTCTGGAAGTTGCGATCGGGTTCCAGCCGAGCACTGGGCATGCTCGCGAGCGAGGGCAGGCTCGGGTCGGCGGCAGGACGCGTCTGCCTGCTGCGCTCTCCTGTTTGCAGAGACCGGGGTGCAGCTGCAGTGCCCGCTTTCGCGGAGCTGAACCTTCGGTGTGCGCAGCCAGAGAGCCGAGTCTCCTCCCGCCAACCCGAGCAGAGATTAACTCTACACCGCTCGGGGTTTGCGGGCTCAGTATCTGGTCTTGGAAACGCTCGGTTGGGGTTCTTTCTGCAGACAAAGGGGTGCACGTGTCCCTAGCACCCCTCTTTCGCAACCGCGAGCCCCTCCCATGACTCATACCCCGCAGCCACAGCAGCTGCAGCCCCATCGCCGCCACCGAGTCCCGGCAGCCGGGTCCTGTGCGCGCGCTCGGGGCCCGGGATTGGTTCGCTCTCCCCATTCAGGGGCTGCGCTGGTGGGCAGGCGGCGCGCGGCGCGCGGCGCTTGGGGTGTGTGTATGTATGTGTGTGTGTACGCGCGCGCGCGTGTGTGCATGTGCATGTGTGTGTGCCCGTGTGTCTGTGCGGCGCGCGGGCGGGCGCGTGTGCGCGCGCGAGGGCTCGCGTGCAGGAGCCACTGGGTGTACGTGCGTGTGTTATGGGTTTGATTCCAGAGCAGGTTGCACATTGGTCCTGGGTGGCTCGCAGGCTCAAGTCGTGCTTGGGCGTCCTCCCCTTAATCGTTTCCGAAGTAGCAGCACCAGCAGCAGCAGCACCAGCAGCAGCAGCAGCCGCGGCAACATCGGCAGCCGCTGCAGCAGCTCAGCGGCACAGCCGGCAGAACTGTGCAGAAGCGAGCACCGTTTGGGGAGTCCGGGGGGCGGGTAAGAGGGAGGAGGGGGAAAGCCTGTCTTGGTCTTTGGGATTATTTTTTCCCCTTCTTTCCCTCTCTCTCTTTCTTGAGGGTGTGTGTTGCCCCCTCGAAGTGAAGGAATTTTGCTCCAAAGCGAGCTGGGACCGAAGACTCTAGGCTAAGTTCTCTCTCTATGTAGATGGTGTCAGGGAGCGAAGCTACTGACCGAGCCGCTGGTAAATTTTTTTCACTTCTTACTCTTTAATGCTTAAGGCTTTCCTCTCCTTTTCTTTCTTCCTTATTTCCTTTCTGTTGCTCCTCATTCTGCAATCGCTCCTGAATCAGCTGCAGTTCTCTTTCTCTCTCTCCTTGCGTGTGTGCAGTTTGCAACTTGTTTCGTGGTTTTCTATGTATTTTTTTCCTCCTTCATCCTCAGATGAATGCTGGAACATTTAAATTCTGCACTTCGGGAGGTCATCATTAGTTGCATGAGTTTCAAGGGGGAGGGGAAAGATTGGTAGAACAGCCTGTTATTTCCCTGCAGAAGGACTGCTGGTTTCTCTTTAACGTTCATCGCAATTATAGGGATTTTTTTATTTTTATTTTAGGATGCATTTTAACGTTGCATTGATGTTTAAGGTTGTCGTTCTTCAGGATTACAATGCATTTTGACTCAGTTTTGACAGCATGACAGATGCCAGTGATTCCAGAGCTACTGTATGGTACATGCTGGCTAAAATATTCAAAATTGAAGGAAGAATCATTTGCATTCCAAAAGAGAATTTCTTAAAAATGCTGTTTTGCATCACATTGCTGCAGATTTGCAGGAGGCAATAATAGCTATCACTAGTGTTCTGCTTGCAAAAATGATAAACATATAAGTGGTTTAGTGGATCACATACTGTCCAATCGCCAGTGATTGAACTATAACTAAATTTACTTAATAATAAATTTAGGGCGGTGGAGAAAGAAGTAGATTGCTAGCATTGTCTTGTTCAAAACTGGGAGACATATACAGCAATTTTCTAACACCAAACCAGCCCTTTCTTAGATCTTCACTTGAAGTGGCATCTTGTCAGTTTGGGGGGTGGGGAGGGGGGAAGGGGGGAGGGCAGTTTCTGCCATACACATGGTATGAAATTATTTATAATAGCCAGCGTAATGCATGCAAATTGAACTCTAACTCTTTTCTTAAAAATAGAAGTCCCTCTGTAACTCTTGCTGCCAGGATCTGTTTTAAATATTATTTAAAAATTAATACACGACAGTTCTTTAATGCACTCATCATTTAAGTTCTTTGGTGGGTTGCTAGGAGTTACCGTGTTTCATTTGTTTTGCTATCCCCCCCCCCACGAAGTTTTTAGTTCCAGTTCAGTAGAAAAATTGAAGGGTCAGTAAGTAATGGCAAATCAGCAGTTTAAAAAGAAATCAGTTTATAGTTGTAAAATTTCTGCTAAGATATGGGAAAATGAGCTAATAATGGTAGCTTAAGTGTAGACAGTGGGACTCTGGTACAGCAGGTTGCAGTTTCAATACATGTATCATCTTGAGGGGCTCTGAACACTAGACTCAGATGAGGATACACAGTTCAGGGACATTCTGAGGCATATACCTTTGACAGAGGAAAATCTTGTTATTTAAGCAAGTCTTCTGCTATGTGGTTGCCATAGCACAGATCAGCAAGTTACCTATGTGCAAAGAGTAGGTTTGCAATAATACTGTTAAACTTTGTTTTAATGTAAACTTAGCTGATGTTGGAAGGACAGCATAATACAGTGCAGCCTGTTCAGCACTGAAGAACAAAACAAACTGTAAATTAATTCAACTAGTCAGACCCTCTTTTATATAGAATAAAGCCTACTCTAAGACACCATGCAAATTCACCTGTTCAGGGTTGCCTGTGCTGACAAAAGCTTTTCTTGAAATTGTGGACAGGATTCCTGAGATCTAAAGCTTATTTCTTCTTTTGTAGTCTGCTGATGGTTATAAGGCATTTTAGTTAGAATGGAAGTTCAGCTTACGTATGGGTCCCTTGAGATGGCAATGTTGCTACTTTAAAATATTTTCAGGGACCCTTGAATTTACCATTTGATCAAGTTGAGGGGAAAACCCAACTTGCATTCATAAGAATCACAGTTGTCTTTGAGTGAAGCATTAACTTGTCTGGGTACCAAAGAAAAAAATGTATTCATGTAGTCAACTTTGATCCTAAGAACCCAAGGCCTCTAAAATGTCCTGGTTCTCTCATTCTAGGACCAAAACTAGAAAGTAATATGTCCCATGCTGAGTAGCTTCATTATTTCTCTGGCATGTTCAATATACACAATGGGCATGAGCAGATAACTGACCAAGTGAAGGACTCATTTTGCTTGGACCATGGGACAGGATTTCTAATTGTTGTATAATAGACTCAGAGCATGAATTTATAAAACACCGAAATTAGCTTCATTTTCAGTATCTCAGCCCAGATGTGAAGATCAAGATTCCATTAATTTAAAGAATGCATTCTTTCCTGCTGAGGCTGTTTTTTCACCCACTCACCCCTCTTTCTACTTCTTAGTTTCCTGGCAACTTCTGGAAAGCTCTGAGAATTTGTGTTAAAATATTAAACATATCTATGTTTTGGGTGTAATGCCAGGTTAAATTACTATTCAACTAGCTGGATTTGTATTACTCTTATCTGATTCTGTGTGGTATGGTGTTAATAGTTTATTGGTGGGTTTATTATTATTATTAAATTTTTTTTTGTTAGCTCTTAGCTAAGCTTATTTTAACTTTCTGTGCCTGGTGTTTATTTAAGATCAATGTATAAAATATTATTTTTACCTTTCTAGGCTGGTTGGTAAATTATGTAGTTTACGCTTAATTGGTCTTCTTGTTGAATTTCAGAATTTCCCAAGGCATAGCATTGGGCACAATGAGGAGAATGTAACTTCTTTTTGGGGAGAAGGCTGTGTGGAAAGACAGGTATCTGAGACTGTAGATTTATGGAATTTGACAATCACATTCGTCTGTGTTGTCAGAGTTCCTGTTTTCATTTTAATAAGAATGGAGGTTTCTCTGCATAGGTGAGGGTTTATTAAGCCAGAGCCACTGAATGTGTCTTAAAAGTAATCGCTACCTTTCTTTGTGCAATTGAACAGACTTTAAACTACTTGTGTGTTTTAAGCAAAACCTGTATTGGCAAGCTTGTTCATTGTTTTCTAGTCTGTGCAGACTAATTTTGAGAAGTGATTTCTGGTTGAGAAGTGATTTCTGGTGAAATATGGTCAAGGTCATTGCCAAGGGCCTTTTTTTCCCTCCCCATTTGAGAGCTCAAACTTAAACCAAAATTCAGATTTATGGGGGCAAAACTCCTTACCTCAAACGGGGGGCCGTGTGATAAGCATGGGTTTTTTTTTTTCTTTGTTTCTTTCATTACTTTGTGTGAAGCAACAATTTTGTTTTTTCCTTTCCACTGCTGATTCCTAGTAGCTCTGATGTACTCACAAGGAGAAGCTTTCTATTCTGCAGTCACAGGACTCCTATACACAATGGATTCACAACCTTCAGGGAATAGCAAACCTGTTTGTTTGTTTTGCCAGAATGGGGGAAGGAAGATCTTTTGATATGTTTTCATTGATAGGGGGCATGGCAATACTTCATAAAATGTGACATATTTTCTTATAATACTCCACTTAAAATTTTAAGTGGAAACCTACAGTAATTATATAAAGTCCTTGTGTGGTGAGAGCATATGGTGGCTTTGTCAAACTGTTCTTTGTACTCCTGGTTGCTGTTTTGCTTTATAAAGGGACCATTCACATTGTTCAGAGACCTCTATGTACTATCAGGAACTTATCATTTATTAATATTATTTTAGATTGTTTTTTCTACCTAACAAATATAAACCACTACTTAATATAATTATTTTAGCCATGCTAGGAGTATATAACAAGGAATTCTGTATGTGGCCCTCCTCATATTTCTGAAAGATTTCATAAAGTTAAAGAGCATAAAATGTTTCCCTAAAATTCATGCTACTCACTACCCCAGTCTGCTTAATATATTATATACTACAATGTGAGTCAGAACCTGAAATATTGCAGCCTTTTTATGAATTCTTAATGGCGAAGCATGAAGCACCTTCAGAAATAATTTACGAATCAAGTTCCTGCATTTTTTGCTGAGAGACTTTAATTGGTCCACCTCTGCTAAGTGCGCAATTATGAGCCTTTTAGGCACAAAGAATTATCAGGAAAAAAGTTCAATTATTGGGCTTTTCTGCAGTATTGTAGGTGAAAAGAGAGCAGGTGTTTTAACTCTTTTCACAGAAGTTAAGTAAAGAGAAATTGAGACAGAATAATACAACTAGCATATTAAAGCAAAATCTTTTTTTCCCCAGTGAAGATTTTTTTTTTCCCCCTGGCCAATATAAAAGTATCTTTGATGGAACAATTGACAACAGCCCGTCAGCTCATTACCACCGTGTGGCTACTGCCAAAATATTGGGTATAGGTGCTGAAGGTACCGTGTCTGTCTTGGGAAAATAGAAGAGTGCATTGTTTGGGAGAAGAGAGATAGTTTCTTCAGAAGTTTAGACTTCTCAGAACTTGGTGAAATTCTTTGCGGGAAAGCTTGGCTTCCCTCCCTACGTGTTGGATCACCTGTGGGGACTGCCCAGTGCTACTTCGGTCTTTAATTTAGTCCTGACACAAGTAATTGCAGTATAAGTATGAACAGTGAGCTTCCCCACTCAGCTCTTCCTACTGCTACGCTCGTTTATGATTTCTGGAATATGATGCAGATTTAGAAAAGTTTGGAATGCAGCTTTCCTAAAGGCAGTGTATATTATTGCTCTGTTGATTATCCAGCTTATATCAACTCAAGCCTATTTTTAAAAATATTAGAAATTTGTCTGATCCATTTCCTTTAGTATAACTTTTGTACTTATTTTTAACTCATATAAAAGGGAGTTATGGACCCTCTATAAAACAAATTTGGATTTGCTCAAAAGAATAAGTCTTGCTTTGTTAGTTTGTTGTTTAGGTTCCTCAATCTTTAATTTACCTGTTAGGAGGCAAGGGCTAAAGCCAGAGAAAGCAATTCATATAAAAAAGACAAAATTAATAACAATAATATACTGATTTTAAATTTTGTGAGAGGAGTACTCTATAGAGGATTCTTCTGGGCAAGGCTTGTGTTTAAATGTCTTTTTATTGTTACTGCTTAGGGACTTCACTGATACTTAGTGCTTTGACATCTCTTCTGTTTCAGTTAGAGGAATAAGGGTATATGTAGAGAAAAAAGATATACCATTAAACAGAAATAATTTTAGCAGAGATTTTTTTTAAAATTCTGTAACTTAAAATAACTATTTCAGAAAATTGTATAAACTGCTTGCTATACTTGTAACACATTGTAAAAAAAAAAAAAGCCACTTCAAAATTTCATTTTAAATATTAGAATTAGTCAAATGAGTTTCTTAGATTATTTCTAAAAATGAAACTTAACTCTTAAAAAAAACGGCTATGTTCATGCACATGGCTAATCCAAACAATAAATATCCACACAGCTAAACTCATAGTGATTAATAGAGAACTCATTCCAATTAGACTTTCTGATTTTAGCTGTAATAATTTTTCTAAACCAGTGTCAGTGTAAGAGTGTATGGTTATACACTACCTATCTTAGTAACTATTACTTATTAGAAGGAACATAGGCAGATTAAAGCCACAAGAGAGTACATGTTGGTCTTTTATTTTTTTTATTCATTCAATCAACAATGTTTGGATTTCCACGACAGACCAAGTACTGTTCTCTGATAGTTGCTAAAGCTTATGGTAAGATTAATTTGGTGTCAGAGGGTGTTTAAGAAAGCAAATGAGGCCAGGAGCGGGTGCTTTTTTTTAAATACATGAAAAAGTTTTGCTCTTTGGGTCACCCTAGAGTATATTCCTAAAATTAACTTATGATAATTTAAATCCTAAAATTCAATTATCATAGTGAAGATCAGAAAATCTTATAGGAATGAGTTCCATTAATCACTATGAGTTTAGTTATGTAGATATTTATTGTTTGGATTAGCCATGTTCATGAACATAGCTGTCTTTTTTAAGAGTTAAGTTTCATTCTTAGAAATGATAATTTTATTAATTTTAGGAATTACTCAGATGATAATTATATACAAATATCTGCTCATCCTCTGCCCTCTGATGTGTCCAACTCATTTCTATTCATGTAATCTGTTGTGATATGACAGCTGTAATTGGAAACCTCCGTCCAGATTTGGCACTACAGGCATAGATTTAAAGGTAGCACAAGGAAAGTGCAGTCAGAGTTTGTCGGAAGAGAATGCAGAGGAGAGACAAATTTCTTCTACAGTTGGCTACCATTTGCTTACAACAATAATATTGCCATCAATTTTATTTTTAACCTTATTGAAACTTCTTGAGAAGGCACAAGTTGCTTCTTTATGCTTTAACCCTAAGAATAATAATTATTCCAAAAAACATTTCACAGTGGTTAGGGCTTTGCAATTTGTGTGACCTAGCATCTAATTTTTCTCCTCTCTAATCCTGTTTATATATCCCCACACATAATCAGAGTCAGTCAGATGAAACCAATTACTAAGGGAAAAAAATCAAATTTATTTATTATATTTATTGGATGTGTCTGTTGCTTAATTATCCATTGGCAAATTTACATGTGGCCACAGAGAGGGCTGTGAATGAGTGTGGAAAAATGATCAATCATCACTTCTCACAGTCCAGAGGAGGCTGCCGAAAAAAATGAGGAAGAAAAAATCCACTTATCCTTTCTCATTGCTATCGACGTAGGGATCTAAAAATGGAAAAAGCATTACCAGAAAAAATGAGATGTGTTTGACTAGACATAGGAAATTCCAGAAGAGAGTGGGAGGTGTTGGACTTTTTCCTAACCACTTGATATAAATGTTGGGAAGAAACAAAGTGTTCCATATTCTTTGAAACAAATGATAATTTAGATGTTCAAAGGTGTGTGTTAGAAAACCACCTACAATTATTCAAACAAGCAGAAAACCAAAGCCCATTCCTTCTTTCTGTGTGTGTATGGTGAGTAGCAGGGTGGGATGGGTTGAGGTGGCCATGAAGGATAGGGTAATATGTATTTTGAAAGTTTTATTGATGATTACATGTACCTCCAGTGAGCAGATGTTAAGACCAGCACCACTAATGTGGTAGATTAAACTAGGTTTTGTGTTTGGCCTTTGATGGTAAAGATATATCTTGTTGTTGTTAGTTGTTGTCGAGTCAATTCCGACTCATGGCGACTCCATGTGTACAGAGCAGAACTGCTCCATACGGTTTTCAAGGCATATACAGACTTCTATTTCTGATCTTGTGTGCTTTTGTTTAAAAAAAAAAAAAAAAAAAACTTTCCTCCCTACAACCAAAAATTGTTTTCTTCTCATTTTAATTCCCTCTTATATAATTGATCTGGAGCATATGTTATTTCATATTTTTTCCCCATTTTCTCTCATTGTGCATTTTTGAAAATTTATCAGCACATAAATCGGTCTTCAAAATGGATAACCATTTTAAGAAAATGTGGGAAGACGAAATTTTTAACAGGCGTGTGATTTTATTTATGTAATTCTTCAGGTCCAGAGATCACTAAATTTCTATGTTAGTCCCATCAGCACCCCCAAGGTAGAAAGTATATGTGAACTTGAGAGAAGAAAACAAACTACTTTTGAACTTGAAGCATTCGAATGCTATTTTCAAGGAAAAATTGAATGAAATGTGTTTTAAGAATGTCAGGCAGCACACCAACGTGTCACTCAGAGAAGACACTGGATAAATGTATGTTTCATTGCTAATGGCCATTCAGTTGGGGATGTTACTATTGAAGAAACTAAGCATTATAGATTAGACTTTTGTTAGGTTTAGCTGTTGTGAGATTAAAATGGCAATAGGAAAATTGAGAATTGAAAGGGGAAGGTTGTTCCACACTAGTTGGCTTAGCAAGAAAATATTAGAGAAGAGCTAATTTTTGCATTTATTTTACTCTTTATTTAAGAAAAGTATTTTGTAATAACTCATATTACAAAATAATAGTTGCTCTCAGCTGGATTCACTGCTGAAGCCAAGCAGTAAATAGAGAAACTGAACTCCCCTTCCTACAACAGTGATTTTTCACTAAGCTATTCCCTAAGGCCACTCTGAGGTGTACGAGGGGCACCAGTTCACTTTATATGATTTGTGTATGTTGCTATAGATTGTGAAGTCTATTCCTGGGCAATTTTCAAGTTAAAATTGTGTTACGGCTACCCTGAAGGTTGTCATTTCTTCGTTTTTCTCTTGTCAGTCAATTCATAAGTATTTATTAATCCCCCATGGGGTGTACACAGAATCACACTAGAAGTTTGGTTAGGTGCGTGGGGATGATTGGTCTCTGGTCTAGAAGCTTACGGTCTGTGGGCAAAAGTGTTGTTGTGCATGTGTGTGTATAAAATAATACCTTAATCACAGAAGTTTAGTAGTACCTGATTTTTAAATAGCATTTTTTTGGGGAGCTCCAAATGTATTTACTCTGAGAAAAGCATAGCTTCCACCGAGGTCGGGGATATAACTTCTCAGCTTTCCTTTTTTTTTTTTTTTAATTCAGATATCTAATAACAGACATGTTTTAAATTAAGGGTAAAGCTGGAGGGCTAGTTTTCAACTATGGATCCTTGCCGGGAGGAATCAGATCATGGTTAACATCTGGGTTTCCGAGTAAGGACACATACTGATGCTGGTCATTTTTAGGATGTGCCTGTTGCCTGGGCAGATTCATTCAGCGACTTGGGTAAATGACTCCATGCCCCAAGGCTGACAATTTACATTTTTCATGAGCAATGACTCAATTTACAATTTACTTTTTTTTTTTTTTTTTAAAAAAAAAGAACGATTTTGAAAAACGACAGGAATTGGGAGGGAAACATATTTTTCATGTATTTCCAAAATGCTGTTGATGAAAAATGTTCTCTAAAGGAACTTTTTCCCTTTGAACTTGAAAGCATTGGTGAATACGTAGGTTCAGAGATTACTTTTCAAAACTTGTTCCCTCTCTTAAATTCATCTTTTATCAGTCATTTGTAGGAAGGGTAATGTTCTTGAAAAGTACCCGGTGAATAGTTCTG
Source organism: Trichechus manatus latirostris (assembly GCF_000243295.1). NCBI lineage: Eukaryota > Metazoa > Chordata > Mammalia > Sirenia > Trichechidae > Trichechus > Trichechus manatus. Next base: position 13,624,934 of record NW_004443947.1, on the reverse strand, counting down.
AGAGTGGATGGCAAAGGAGGAGTGCGTGGAGGCGCTGACCCTTTTCACAGCGCAGGTAACAACTTCCTAGACTTCGGATGGTCAGCTTTGACTTCTGGTATCACTGGCCGGGCTCTTGATTAATGCTCATTTTGGCTATGATTTTCAAGATGTGCATATTTCATTTCTGGCAAATTGTAGCTAAACCATCAACAGTTCTTTTCTGTCTTCTGTTCCTTATTGATCAGAATCAGTGAAAATCAGAGGGAAAAAAACAAAAACAAAAACTAGGAAGTGCTTTCACTGACTCATCCCTCGTTTAAACTTTGACTCTTGGTTCTTTTCCTGTTGAATTAGTGAATTTCTGAAGATTTGTGAGCTCACCTGTCTATTGCTGTAGGTGCATTTGGATGGATCATTTCCTGGCCTTTGGGATAAGATAATTTCTTCACAACTCCCAGTTAGCCCAGAATCTCTAATTTATTTTCAACCGTTTATAAAATGAACCAACACAATGTAAAAGTACAATTTGAATTATTGTTGAATTCTGGATCAAGCTATGGTTTTATTTATATGCTAAAGAGATGAATTCTGACTCATCAAGTGGAAAAGGAATGTGTTGCAAGAATACTGGAAATCACAGAATCATAAGGAAGGCTATAGAACCAGGCATTTCTGTCACTGAACCTGGATGCCTGGCTGGAGCCCTCCACTTCTCTAACACGAAACACTGGCCTCTGGACACTGTCATTGCCATTAGCATCACCACCACTGCTGCTCCAAGAAATGTAGCTGTTTGTACCACCCTTGGAATGAACTCAACCCTCCCCTTGCTTCTGGAAGTCCCTGGCTCTTAATTCAAAGTCAGGGACTGGTGCATCACATAGGCTGTGTCTACCCTCCTTACTAGAAATCTAGGAAATTGAGAATCTGCCTTTTTCATATTCTTGAATGGAAGGTAAGGACTTCCAGCAAAATGTAAATGGTGGAATTCTCTCAAAACAGAAAGGGAGGTGGTCAACAAAAGAGATAAAAAGTTTCTAGCAAATATTTACCATTATTCCTAATACCGAAAGCGACCTGTAGGATGTTAGGGAATGGATAACAAGTGCCTCCAAGTATGAACTTGAAAGACTCATAGCAGCGAGAGCTTCTCTTTTGCTCCAAATGTATTGGGGGACATTTCTGATTATAAAAGTATTAAGGAAACGCTTTCTATTTTAGCACACACCAATCTCAAATGTTTGTCGTATAGAATTATTTTTGTTATCAACAAGAACTATGTTAAAATACTATCAGTTTGAACTCTGCTTATTCCAAAGTTATAAATAATTCACACAGAATGGACTAAAGTTTGCCTATGTATAAATATAAACTGCATAAAGTTGATGAATGGTCTGAAAAAAAGGTAGAAGGGATTTGTTTAAACTACATAAGGAAAATATTTGGATATCCCAGTAATTCTCTGTAAACAAACTAATAAAAATTCTAGATAATATATCAGACCAACTTTCTATTTACAAACTGGTACTGAGAGTAATTGTGGTATTTGAAAGAAAGAAAACTGCATTTCTTTTTTGTTATAGTTTAGACTTTGAGGTTCGAACAGGTCTCCCTCTGTACTTTAATAGTAAACCTAGTGAGCTGTAGGGCCCATTCAAGCAATCCACATGTCTAGTAAAACTTTTACCTCTGAAGGCTCAGCCTTTTATTCTTCAATTCTAAATTAATGTATTTATCCTTCCATCACTGTCTCCCAAGGATTTTGAGAATTAATTAGAAACAAAATCACTTTCAGTTCTTGGATGTTACATTCTGTGCTGGAAAAAAATATGAGATACTGAAGCATTATTAATAATGACAAAGTTTCATCCAATAAAATAATCCAACTGGCTGAATTCTCACATGGTTGGTATTTCCTAATATAAATTACTGTAGGATTAGATAGTTAAATATTGAATATTGTCTCATTTAATGCAGTTCCATGAAATATTAATGATAATGATGGTACTCCAGTTTGGGGAATATGAGGATGGTTTTTTACTAATAGCTTTGGCCAGTAACATAATACATTTTCTAAAGTGATAATGAAGATCTTTGAATGAAGGTGAAACTGGAAATAAATGACCATCGAATTGTTAAATTTCAGACAGGTCAAATGTCACAACATTTTTTTGTCTTGTATTAAGTGGTTTTTCTTTCTCTCCTAATGACACCCCTGTGATCCTTGTGGATAGCTTTGAGGATTTGTTAAAAGAAACAGATCTACTCTGTTAGGTTCTTGAAAAGGGGAGCCGTTGATGTTGTTTTGTTGGCATGAGGTGTAAAAGTCTGAAAATTGGATTGGGCTTTGAAAGAAGGCTGGCAGTGTTGAATGTGACAGTTGAAATGGGGTTGTGCATGAAGTTAAAAAAAAAAAGGAGAGCAAGAGAGAGAGAGAGAAAAAAAGAGTAAAAGAGAAATATTGGCAGAATAGCCCAATGGGAGAGCCTCAAGTCGCTTGGAATTGATCATTTAATACACAGAGGTAAAACTTTTTAATTAAGACTTTTTTTATTCTTTTTTTTTTTTTAATCTTCCGTTTTGACTTTCCTTCACGTTCTTGATTATGTGAGCATATACTTCAAATTAGAGAACTAAAAGCTGATGATAAATAGGATAAGTGACTATTGTTGAAATATTTTGTCATGAGTACAGAATAATAACCTATACCAGTGCATCAAATTGGTTTAAAATGACTGAAATCCCCCCTCCTCCTTCGGGGGAAACTTTAATGTTTTGTAAGATGATTTGATTTGAAATTGCAGTTATCCTTGTTTCAGACCTAGTAATTCAACAGTTTAAAAAGCTCCCTTTTTTGTTCTGTGTAGTTAATGTATATGGAGTGAGTGAATATATTTTATTTTATAAAAATGTTTTGGGGTGGTATTCTTTTAGCACAGACTTATTCCTTGATACAGAAGCTGGCTTTAATTTGCAAAAATGACTGTTTCTTTTCCTTTAGTTGTTGGATAATTGCTCTTTGTATACACTGGGAAAACGTTCATATAGACCAGTGACAAAGCCTAGCAGAAGCACTTGCAATTATCTGGAATTTAAGTAAATTTTGCATCTGATACACACAAAGCAAATGCTTTGTCCAAGCAGGTTGGCATACTGGCATGTGGATTGCTATGAATACAATGAGCAGAGTTTTAATGGAAAACAAATGGAACTATTAGTAAGTCTTGTATTTTACTTGAAAAGACACCCGCTTTAGGCATGGCCTACAACTTATTCATATTCAGATTTGGTTCAATTCTAAACATGACCTTTGAAATTGAAAAAAAATTTAAATGTTTGAAACAAAATGTGTGGCTCTGTTTTTATTGGAGTCACATTCCTAGCTTTCTGAAAAAAGAAATAGTGAAATAAATATTTGTTTCATATCCCAATGTTATTTTTCCCCAACTGTTAAGGAGAGCATTCATTTATTGCTTCTCTCAAAATGTAAAAGAGGATTTCATAATATAAATAAATCATGCTATAGATAATAGATAATTACAATGTTACTTTAACAACTTCATTTCACAAGAGGGACCATAAGAATGAATACATAATGGATCCAAATTCTACTTCTTATTGTAAACAAAGGAGATCTAGCCAGAGGAATAGTTTCTGCAAAAGCCTCTTTTCCGAGTTTTGTCTGAGATCATTCCTTTCCACTGTGTATTTTTTGTTGTTGTCAGACTTACGTAAGTGAGATCTTTGAAGCCTTAATCTTTACCTCTGTATTTCTTCTTAGAAGATATTAAATGTACAGAACTCCTTGAATTCTCTTAAGGGCCTTTAGGTCTTTTGAGGGGGAGGGGTTATTACATTATTTTTACTTTCAATGAGAGAGTTACAAATAATTGGTCCAACAGTCTTTTTATTTCATAGATTGAGGTGTTCTTTGCTATTCCAGCCTTTGAATGAGGCAAATTTCAAAAGTGTCTCAGACAACATAAGGCGTGTCTATCTTGCCCACTTTGTACTTTCTTCTCAATCTAGAATGGAATCTAATAATAACTGAAAATCCTTTCTAATTCTTTTAAGTATCAGAAGCCTTCCGGGGGTCCTAAGGGCTGAGCAATGCTTGAAAATGGTGAATTTGAGAAGAAATGTTTAAAAAGGAAAGAGAGAGCTTGACAGAGGTATTTTAGGCTCCAAATTAGAGCAAGACAGATGTGCTGTTACTGGAATATTGTTCCTACAGAATATGCCGCCACCTCAACCACTTTTCCAAAATCATAAAACCTCTTCGGCAAGTACTTTTTATAGAATTTCAGAAATGATGGAACTTGCTCAGATTGTTCTGTGTGGTCCGCAATCTCCCCAGGGCCATTTTTTTTCACCCTCTTCCCCACCCCCATCACGTTTCTTAAACTCTTGTAGGCTCTCTTTAGGCCTGGAGAGGAACCAGGTGCTTTCCTTGGTATTTAAGCAACTTGCTATTTTGAAATTCCCTTAGAGAGCTGTGGGCATTTTTATTTCTGCGTCTTAAAGCATCTCTTTCCTTTTCTGAAGGAGAAGCCACTTACGTAATACCCAGAAGCAGACCTTTGGGAACCACCAACCTATTTTATGGGTATTTTGCAGGCAGAGGACTGTGAGTGCCCCCGTGTCAGTCAGTCATGCCCTCCCACTACGGTCTCAATTTGAGATATTTGCACAGTAGAGGATTCTCAGAAGGTTTAATATATACAAATCTACTTTTCAAATTGAGAGGAATCAGGAAGAAGCAGCACCTAGGAGGACGAGAGCCCACTTAATAGCCCAGCCCGAAAGAGATTCTTGAACAGTTCCAGAGCCAGGACCCAACTGTCAGTTGAGCTTGCCAGGGAGACAGATGCTGCGGTTGGAAGACAGTTTTCCACAGTTAGATATTTTGTTCTTGTAGATGGCCAACCATTACTCATTGGGGAAACAGGAGAGAGAGAGGAGAAAAGAGGAGTAAATTAATCATTTTATTAATCCCTGTTTAGAATTCAGTCACGTAGGTAAATGTCAACCTGGTGAACTTTCCATGAAACCAGAAGTGTGGTAAAGACAGTGGCTAGGTTTTAAAATTATGCCAGGTGATAAAGACGTCTAATTTAACCTGTAGATTGAATAACTGACACGATTTCAGAAGGATACCTGTGGAAAATAGTAATGTAGGAATTATCGAATAATCCAGGCTCAAAGAAAGCACACTTTTGAAGGATTGAAAGGACATGAGTCATTTTTTTTTTTTTCCCCTGTGAAAGATGACAGGTTTGTTCTCTGTTCTGTCTGTGTCTGTGGGCTGTGTGTATAATATATGTGTATGTGAAAGATGCTAGTTTATTTATTTTTTCCATTGTTTTTCTTCCCCTGTCTCTCCCTCTCACTCCATATGCATGTGGGTGTGTGTGTGTATGATGTTAACACATATCATACCTACACAGATGTGTTACATTAAGCTGAGATATCAGCTTTTATCTCTAAGTTATCATTCACTTCCAGATCTCCTAACTCTGTAGCTACACACAGTTGATTAGATAAAAGGAAGATCTGGCTTCTGAAAGGTGAAATTCAACTTTGTAACTCATGACTATTGGCATATTATGGGTTTCCTTCACATCCACAGAAAGGAGTTAATCTTGTAGGCAATAGTCTTAGCTTCCTCTAATTTTCCTTTTTTCAAGATTCCTCATTTCCTTTGAAAATAAACAAGAGTTTGGCACCGTTTCAGATTCTCACGTTTGAGGCTGAGTACTTCAGGTTCACTTTGAGCCAAGTTTATTTCATAAATCTACTCTCTAGGTCTCCAGAACTGGAGTAAGTTATGCATCTGCGTGCCTGACAGCGGTCCCTATGCCAAACTTTTGATCTGCCATTTTTTTGATAGAGTCCCAGAAGTGTCCCTTTTTAGATCTGCATGTCCTTCATGAATGGGGCTGGCAGATTGCCAAAAGGTGTATGTTTGGGGCAAAGCAGACTTTTATTTTTTCACCACAACCAGCTATTTGGAGAGTACTCTAGGAACTGAAAATCGCAGGTGTGGAGCCAGCTTAGAGAGAGTAATTTGCAATTAACTTGTGGAAGATGTAGCTTGCCTTCGTGAGCCACCGTGCTTGTCTGGCCAATAAGGAACTGTCTGAGATGAGGCTCTTCACCTCACGTCTTTCACTGTATCTCATGTCAAATCAAGCACTAAGAGACTATCTTGTCAATTTGTAGCACTCCCTGGAGAAACTTGAGCCTTGAAAACCCTGGGTCATATTGATCTTTGAGTGAAGGTGGTAGCATTTCTTCTGAAGTTCATCAAAATAGTGATGACTTTTTTTCGTTTAACTCTTTCAGTCGCCTATTTGTGAACGCACAGAAATGATGAATGTTTCTTGCATCAGTGTCGGAAAGGTTGCTGCTGTATTTCACATTGCCTTACATGTAGCATATTGTTGATAAAAAATTTGTTGAGTGAAAACAACATGGATTTCTTTTCCTTTGGGAACATGGGAAGACTATATCATGTAATTTTTGTTTTTAAACCATGATTGGCTGAATGAGTTATACTGGTTTCATGGACACATGTTGGAATTTCGTCATTACACTTTCTATTCTCTTATAAAGGAGGAAATTGTCTCAAGTAAGACATAAGGACAGATTCACATACCGAGCAATAAGTATGTGGAGGAATTAGGAACAATAGACTCCTTAAATTCGTTGTCCATCAAATGATTATTTTTATTTTTTTATGCTTCACATTACTTAAAAGATTTGCTTTATTAGTTACTCTATAGAAATTATAAAAGGAATAATCTCTTTGGCATAAAAAAATCCATCATTACCACTTTGTATTTATAAAGAGAAATCAGGTATTTTGTGTTTTCCTAGGAGTTAGAAAAGAAGCTAATAAAATTGGTCTAAAAAAGGAGCCAGCAAACTATATGGCTCATGCCAAATGATCAGCTGCTTATTTTTATATGGCCCACAAGCTAAGAATAATTGTTATATTTTCAAATGGTGGAATAAATCAAAAGAAGACTAATTTTTTGTGAGGTGTGAAAATTATATAAAATTAAAATTTCTGTGTTTATAAATACAGTTTTATTGGACTAGAAGCATGCCCATTTGATTACACGTTTTCCAGTGGATGCTCTTATACTCAAACAGCAGTGTTAAATAGTATGGCCCACAAGCCTAAAAAATGTTTTATCTGGCCCTTTCTAGAAAAAGTTTGCTGAACCTTATCTAATGCACACTTTGCAGTGGTAAAAAAGAAATGCAATAAACCCTGCACTCAATTTTATGGGTTCATATATATTATTGGGTTTGGCCTGCTTTGGGATTTTTGAGTTTATGGATTACTGAATATGTGAACCAAAGAAAGACTCTGTACCTGGATGAGATTATGCTAATCCTAATGTTACCTCTTGGTTTAAACAGCAGGGCAGACTGCTTCCCTCCAAGTTGGAGAAGAGTTTGGTCACAGGAATGGGACTCTGGAGTCAGGGCCTTACATAGGAATTTGAACTCTTTCATTCTTTCACTTCTCTGATCTTGGAAGCAATTTGGCCTAGTTACCATCCTGTTCCCCGTCCTCCTGCAACACACACATAGCAGTTATTCCCAACAGATTTTTTTTTTTTAAATCAGCACATTATCAAGAGCATAATAGCCTTTATTCACACACCATTGACCCCCAGGGTATTTCTGGCCAAAGGAAACCAAATTCACTCATATTCACTCAAGAATAGGTATTGAGTACTATGATACGTCAAGAATGGTGCCCAGGCCTGGAATTAGAAAGATGAAGGAAATAAACAAGTCTGCCCTGTGATGAAAGACCTGCCAGTAGTAAGAAGCAGACATGGACAGATAGTTTCAGTATAAGGTGTTAGTACATAATGATTAATAAGAACAAGAATTTTTTAAAAAATGTTGCTGTTGAGTCGATTCAGACTCATGACAACCCCATGAGTGTCAAAGTAGAACTGTGCTCCATAGGGTTTTCAATGGTTGTGAACTTTCAGTAGGTAGCCAGGACTTTCTTTCGAGGCACCTCTGGTGGATTTGAAATACCAACCTTCTAGTTAGTAGCCAAGTGCATTAACTGTTTGCACAACCCAGGGACTCCAAAGGATAAGAATAAATGATATTTAGTGATCAGATATTCTAGATAGTTTTCATGTGTCATATCATTTAATCTTCAAAATAATCCAATGAGATTATCATATTAATCCCATTCTTTTTTAGATGAGGAAACTGAAGCAACAAGATTTTAAGTAGTTTGGCCAAATTCTTAAATTATGGAACAGAAATTGGAGTCCAGGCCACGTGACTCCAGAACCTTACTCTTGACCACTATGCTATGTAGTCTTTCCTGAAGTATATATAGCATACTTCATATCTACAATATATGGTAGATGCAGCATAAAGGGATGGCTGTTGAGGATTAGCTAAAATGTGAAGATGAGTTTGAATGAACAAGGGTGAAAATGGAGGCAGAAAGGAAGGAGGGAAAACCAGGTGTCACATGCAAAAGTACAGAGACCAGAGAAGATTATGGGTTTGGGGAAAAGTGGATGCCTCGATTCACTACATGAAAGCACAGCATGAGTGAAGGAGAGTGCTGGAAATGGTAGGAATCAGATCATTCATTGAGTCATTGATTCTTTCAGCAAACATTTGTTAAACTTATGCTAAGAACCAGGTACTGATCTCAGCACTGGAGTAGTAAATAGAAATGTAGCTTATAGTCTAGTGGGATAAGAAAGAAAATAAATTAGTAATCAAAATAATTTAATAAAATGATAAAGACTTTCGAGAGGAGGGAGTGATATGTATGTATATACACGTACACCTTTGTGTATACGTACACCAGTTAACTTTGGATGAACAGAGAAGGCATCTCTGAAAGCGTGATGTTTGAATACCAAGGAGTCAGACACTTGGAGATGTGTAGGGTCCTTTCAGGCATAAGGAACAGTAAATACAAAGGTCCTGAGGTAGGAATGCAAGTGGGGTGTTGGAGAGATGAAGAGGAGACAAGATGTGGTTCCAATGTCAGGGAGGAAGAAAGTGTCTAGGATGACAGCAGGAATTGGTCCAGGATGACCAGGAAGGTTGTCAGCAGCCTGATCAAAATGGACCCTGCAGGCCATGGTAATGATTTTAGATTTCATTCTCAATGCAGTAAGAATTTCTTTCTGCCATGGTCATATTAATGTTTTAAAAATAATTACTCCCTCTTGAATTTTATTGATTGTAAGTTATACTTCAATGGACCTGACTTAAAAAGAACAGCTATCAAACCCCCAGATCCAATAGCCAACTTATGGGAAATATAGGGAAACAGGAATATGTTTAAATGACATGACAGGAATATAATCAGCCCAATTCTGATTTTGTCCTGAAACTCTACAGGACAAACTATCTGGTTTCTTCAACAAAATTTTAAGAAAAGGAAAAAAAAAATTACTGGAGAGGAAATTCATAGATTATAAGATTATTAATCAATCCAAAAGTAAGGGCCTTGTTTGGATCTCAGTTAGAGTTGTAAAATAAGTAAGTGAGTGAGTGAGTGAATGAATGAATAACTAGACAATTGGAGGGATATTATTACATTATACTATATTATATGCTATTATTAAAATACACTATGTCGTACTCTTTCTGTATGCATTTGGAGTTTTATGGAATACATTTTTAAGTTAAAAAATAACCACAGTGTCTAATTTGTAGAGAATGGAATGGAGAATGTTAAGAGTGAAAGAGGAAAACAGTTAGGCTCATAGGCTTGAAGGATGGTGCACTCAGGGGAAAGCAGTGGAGGTGGTAAGATGGAGATGGACAATGGAATACATTTTTGAGATAGAGTTAACAGCCCTTGTTGATGTAGTAGATGCTAGAAGTGAAGGTAAGAGAGGAATCAAACATGATCTTTATAATTATGGCACCATTTACTAAGAAATAATATTTTGGAGGGGTAAATACCAGAAACTTGCCTATATGTAATGAGGACACATTGAAGACATATTGTGGCAATGTCAAAAATACATGGAATCAGGGAGTCTGATGCTGACCACATTAACTCAGGTGATGAAAGTGAGACTGAAGAGAAGGCAAGGGATCTATGACGTATTTAGGAAGAGGAATCTCCATGACTTAGTTGTTGGTGGAAAGGAAAGGAGAAGGTGGAGCCCAGGCTGCCTCACGTGTATAGTTAGCATATGGTGGATGGTGAGTCATATCTGGGCAAAAACATTTTGGGGAATAAGATTAGAAGTCCAGTTTTGGCCACCTAATTTTGAGGTGCTTCCAGAAGAGATGTCCTGTATAGTTAGATATGAGTAGGGAGAGATGTAGACAAGAGCCCATTTCCTGGGGACTTATAAAAAGAAGAAGAGAGAAGAAACGAGGGCTGGAGATGGAGTGCTGGGAGCACCAGCATTTCCAGCATAAGCTGAGGAAGATGGAGTTTGGGGGAAGATTGAAAAAAAAAAAATGACAAGAGAGGAGAACCCTCTGAGAGTGGTGCTGTAGAACTAAGGCAGAAAAGAGTTTCAAGAAGCAAAAAGCTATCATCAGTGTCATATACTGCAGAGGTGCCTTTAAGATTAGGAATGAAAAGTATCCATTGGATTTGACATCTAAGAAGTCGTTTGAATTTTAGAAAGATCGCAGTCAGTGGAAGGCAGGACTATAGTGGGTTAAGTAGTTAATGGGAGCTCACCAAATGGGGACAAGCATACTTAATCTAGCCAATAGTTAGGTGAAAACCAACTAGAAATTAGGAAGATCAAAAAGAAAAGAAAAAAGTCTATCAAATATCAAGTGATAGACACCAAAACCTATTTAAATTGTTTGAGACTTTCCTCTACTGCCATTAATAATTAGAAATTTTACTTTAATTTGCTTTATGGAATTATACTAGTCATGTAAATGTTTAATACTTTAAATCAAATTTAACTGTGAAGTCAGTAACCTCTAACTACCAAACTCATTTTATGTATTTGTTCCTTAAGAAAATGCCCATCTAGAATGTACTGGAAAAAGAATTCTATGTGCAGAAAATAATGCATATTTGGGTCAAAATACAGACCTGCATTCTGAATATATCATATATTTATTCTGGTCTAATTGCTTGATTTGGAATTACTTAATAAAATACAGATAATAGACTGTAAAATCTAAAACACGATATTTTTACACACAGTGATATCTTAGTACATTGTACAGAGCTTGATTAATGAATGAATTAATGGTTAATTTTGTGAGTGAATAGATGAGATAAGTTTTTTGAAACCCCTAGTTCTGTTCATAGAAAGTTGCTCTTTCTAAAACATAATCAGCGGGTCTAAAACTTTATATAATTTAGTCATGTAAAAGCTCTTGGACCAGTCAGTTTTCTTGAGAGAAAGCAAGTTGCTGTCTTTTATGTTTTTTTGCTTTTTATTTTTACTTTTGTTGATGTTTTTAATATCCAGAAATTCTCTTTTGCCTGATACAAAGTGATTATTGAGTCAGTAGCTAATACATTGTTCCATTGGTTGATTAATTAACTGATTGATTGGTTTATTGTAGTGCGGATATTTTGAGATCTGAACGTAGGCTAGTGCAAAAGCTACGTCAAAATTGTGCAGAAATCCAGAAATAGCACATTTCTAATTTAAGACACTCTTTTGATTTAATGAGAGGCCCTGAAGTGTTCAAATCAGGGTATACATTTTTAGTGGAAAGGAGTTTGACCCTATAGTCTGTGTAAGTAAGGCTTGGTTAAAGGTAATGAAGCTTGATAATGGAAAGGGAATTACCTCCTAACACTAAAAGCATCATGGGTTACCCTTATTTTCTTCAAGTTTTTGGAAAAATCATTCTCAAGACATTCCTATTTCACATTTCTTATTCTCAAGTGTGTAGGCAGCAACATTGGCTCTTGAATTCTGATTTCCTTACTCTACAGACCAGTGCTTTTCTGACCTATGGGGTTGGAGGAATTGTGATGATGTGCATCAGCCTCTGCCATTATACTTCATTGCATGGAAAGAGCCGTGTCCAAGACCTACCCAAAGTGAAATTAAAAACAAACTAACAGTAACAATAACAGGTTAAATGTTCTTTATTTTTATACAGTTCTTGACCGTTAGAGTTCATCAAATTTTAGGCTTTTCCAAAGTGAGCTGCAAAATCCCTGCTGTCATATTTGATTGGAAATATTGCTTTCCACGTTATCCATTAGAACAGCCCATTGGATCAAAAGAAATAATATTACATCAGTGGCAAAGCACATAGTACAAGCTTGTTGATAGCTGGATTTTGAGTACCTTTTTAGGTCTCCTTTGTTTTATAGACAAATCTCTTTGGAGTCTCCAAAATGCTTATTTTATTTTGCTTTCTGCTGCTTCTGCCTTTACTTATTCAGTGAGTCACTTACGGAAAGAGTTACTTGCTTGAGCTGATTTAATTCATATATAAAAAAATTCTTTTTTCACTTATATCAAGTTGATTCTATTATTCACAATAATATTTTACCCTTATTATAATAGTAAAATGACAAGGGATACTTTTGTACAGACTCTGTAGTTCATAAGAAGAAGAACTAGGATAAAATGGTCTTTTGCTGAACAATATCATTGGAGAAGCATAACCATTGCACTGCCATAAATCACGTAGGAGAGCTTGCAGTTTAACCCTCTAAGGGGAGAAATGTGGGGCTAAAGAAGTGAAACAACTTGAATAAACATCTATAAAACTTGTTAGAGTTGACTAAATGAAACTAATCCTAAGATTAAATTGTATGCCAACTCTTTACTTTTAGAGTAGAAAATCTACAATATATTTGAAAATCTCATTTTGAGAAAAAGAATAATAACTGCCATGGATGAAAGCGTTCTGGACTAAAATGAATTATAACCATTCATAAATTTGTTAATGACCAATGAATAACAGTAATCATGTCTTTTAAGTACTCCAGGTAGGACTTTTCTCTTGAGGCATATTATAAACTCAAGAGGTCATTCGCAATGTTACTGATTTTTCCCCTTAATTGAGTTCCTACACATAAATAATAATTAAATACAATATAGTTAAATTTTTTTTTTGCTTGACCACATTTTTTCTTTAAACTCTCTAGGACTCATTCTCAAAGCTATTTTGAAGTTAATTTCATGCAGATCTTCCTGATTTGTACTTGCAGTGAATTATTGTTACGCTAAAAGAAAAATATCTGGAAAAAACGAATCTTCAAAACTTACCATTTATTTCATCTTTTGTTTAAATTGGTTTACTTTAAACCATGCAAGTGATACTAAGTACTTCAAGTCTCTAATAAATTAAACAGACGTGATAAAATCTTGCTGTGAATTAATATAGGATACGGCAGAATTGCTGCTTAATAATCCAGGTGTCTTCACCCAAGAACACTTATTAAGATACTTATCACCTCATTAAAACGTCCCTACAAATAGCAAGATTGTGAGGATGGCTCAGGACCAGACATTGTTTCACGCTGTTGTACATAGGGTCACTGTGAGTAGGAACCGACTCGACAGTACCTAACAACAACACAAATAAAAACCTTTCCTTAAGTGTTGTTTTTCTTTTAAACCGTAATTTGAATAATTGGGGGAAGGGTATTTTAATTATGCAAATGATTTCTGGTGCTCAAATCAGAGTTTCTTAATTGTTAGTGAATAGGTCAGTTTATATTTCCTTATTAATATTTGAAGTTTTAGTTGAAACCACTTCATGGCACAAATGACAAGCTTCTGTCTTGTAGCATAATTTAATTTATTGTGACCACGATGTCAAGTTTACTTTAAACTTGCTGTGGCGTGTATTTATGATTGACAATCACCATTTTTTTCCTGATTGGTAAGGTAGAGCTTCTTTTATCTTTTAAAATTATTAGGGCATTTTGAAGATATGTCTAATTTCAGGGTAAGACAGTTGACAACCATGCAAGTGTCTCATTTCTAGAAATATAATAAAATCCAGTGAATAAATACTTAAACCGACTATGCTTGGAAAAGAAGCTCACATTGTACAATAGAATGTAAAATGCTTTACATAACGTGTACGCTTTTCAGATGGTTCTTTATTAACATGGAGTGTGTCTAATTAGCGTTTTAGCTTCTTACTGGGAAAATATACTCAACTCTCTGTTATAAGCTTTTGGATTCTCTAGTTTGTGGATTATCTGTAACAAAATGTTAATCCCAGCCATGATTCCGAGTCAATTCCTTTGCTCAGGAATTGGAATTCATTTTTAATATTAGCCTTAGGGGGAGAAGCACGATTAGAAATGCAGAATAATGCTTTCATTCAAAACCAATTAAAACAACTTCTGGATTCTCCAGCATAATGGCTAATTCACAGCTCTGCACTTCTCCATTAGGATAGATCAAGTTTGACATATAGAAAAATAATTTAAAACTTAGTCACTCAAATATATTTTGGAAAACATGTGATTTTAGTTTCCACTGTTGAGGAGACTACTTATTTTTGTGTCTCACTGGAAAAAATGTGAAATTGCATTATATCTTGGCAAAATAAAAATTCAATTCCTGTTTTTGATTTGTTACAAAAATCATGTTTTTGTATAAACCATACCACATTTGCTTTAAGCTAGCCATTCCTCACACTTCGATAGGGTATCATTCTACAGTATATAAAGAAACCATCACTTATAAAAGTTATTTGTGACAGTCCCATGTGATCTGGTGTATTTTTATTTCAGGCAAGAAAAAACACTTGAAAGGAGGCTAGTAAAAGGCGTATGTTATAAATTTGTATTGTAAGTATTTTCTAGAGCCATTGGCTTTACTTTTTAAAATATCCTTGTGTTTAAAACTGAAGGTGGGAAATTGTATTACCCAATGAATAAGTACATGGCTTTGCATAGATTATTTTGGTATGAGTAGGTTTGTTAGTTGGGAAATAAACTTCATATATGAAAAGATTTTTAATAGTTTTTCAGGTTACAGGGTGTGTGTATCTTAGTATGCTCTGCTGGGTTAGAAAGGCCTTGCGTTGTTGAATGTCAAAGAAGAACTTTTTTTCAACTGTGCAGCACGCTTGTGAGAAAGGAACATGGGAAGGAAGCTGTCAGATTTACTTGAAAATTAAATAAAAGGAATTCAGTCTAGCCATATTTTTCACCCAGGCCTTCCTTTAGAACTGATCTTACTTTCTAGTTGTGTTCTTAAGGTGATTGGAATACTGAGTCTGCATGTGTTAAAAAATATATTAATAAACTAAATAAATACGTAAATAAAATTTTAAAAGGTCAATAAAACCTCGATGATGAAAATCATTAAAAAAATAAAACCTTTTAAACATATTTAAAATTTTTTTTTAATTTTATTGTTGTTGAGAATATACAAAGCAAAACATACACCAATTCAGCAGTTTCTGCATGTACAAGTTAGTGACATTGATTACATTCTTCGAGTTGTGTAACCATTCTTACTCTCCTCTTCTGAGTTGTTCCTCCTCCATTAATGTCATTTTGCTGCCTCCTAAGATATCTAATCTTTTGAATTGCTGGTATCCAATTGATCCCATATATATAGTTCTTAAAAGAGTATGATGCTCAAGGCAGACATTTTTTACTAGTTAAGCTAAACTATTGTTTGATTTTAGGAAGATTTCAGGGGATATTTTTGGTTTAAGTTTTAAAGATTATCTCTAGGTAATAGTTTCAGAGGTTCATCCAGCCTCTACGGCTCCACAAAGTCTGGAGTCCATGAGCATTTGAAATTCTGTTCTGCATTTTCCCCCTGTGAATCAGGATTCTTCTATGGAATCTTTGATCAAAATGTTCAGTAATGGTAGCCAGACACCATCCAGTTCTGGTCTCATGGCAAAGGAGGCAGTTGTTCATGGAGGCAATTAGCCACGCATTCCATATCCTGCTCCTATTCCTGGCTCTGCTTATTTTTCTGTTGCTCCAGGTGCATAGAGACCAATTGTTGCACCTTTGATGGCCACTTGCAAGCTTTTAAGACCCCAAGCACTGCATAATGAACTAGGAGGTAGAACAGAAGCTCTAAACACGTTATTAGACCAATTAATTGAGCCGTCCCATAAAACCATGACCCTAAACCTCCAAACCAAGGAACCAAATCCCATAAGGTAGCCTCAGCAGCTACTATTTTTTTTGTCATTGTTCTATATGTATCTATCACGCTTTTGTCAATTCAACTTTTTTTTATTGACAGCAGTTACAATAATTGGCTGTGCCATCCTACTCTTAATCAATACAATATTTTCATTATCTTAACCCCCACCCCTTTTCCCTTCCCTCCCACCCCAGTAACCACTAATACATTTTGTACTCTGTACATTATCCTTTCTCATCGTTTTATATAAGTGAAGTCATACAGTATTTGTGCTTTTGTGATTGACTTATTTCACTCATCATAATGTCTTCCAGCTCCATCCATATTGTTGTAGGCATCAAGACTTCATTTCTCCTACAGGCTGACTAGTATTCCACTGTATGGATGTACCCCATTTTGTTTATCCATTCATCTGTTGAGGGGCATTTAGGTTGTTTCCACCTTTTGGCTATTGTGAATAGTGCTGCAATGAATATTGATGTTCAAAAATCTAAACAAAAATATTTTTGACAAAAAAATCTAGAAAGGGACTTTTCATTTTTTTTTTTTTTTCCATTGAAACTGTGGATCTCTTTGTTGCCTCACTCTATTTTCAAGGCAATACAGTATGGATTTAAGGGTTTTTTTTTTTTTTTCCTTGTAGAGTGTCTTTTACTGTTTCTGCAGGCATTGTGCACACATCCATAGAAAGATCTCTTGAATGTTGGGAAGGGTCTGGTGAGGGTGGGCAACATCTAAAAGATGTAAAGAAGATTCCCCATCCCATCCATACTGGTTACCAAATGTACGCATTTTATTAGTCTATCAGCCAGCTTTTGACTGAAACCCTACAGAACATTCTTTAGTAGCTCTGTTGATTGAGGAAACCCTGGTGGTGTAGTTGTTAAGAGCTATGGCTGCTAACCAAAAAGGTCGGCAGTTTGAATCCACCAGGCACTCCTTGGAAACCCAATGGGGCATTTCTACTATGTTCTATAGGGGCTTTGTGAGTCAGAATCGACTTCACAGCAAGGGGTTTGGTTTTCTTTGTTGTTGTTGTTGATATTTAATAACAATAATAAGATTCTGCTTTATTCCCACCATCTGGAACTTTTTACAGTGTGGCTTCCTTGACTTCCAAGGTGGCAGAAGAGAAGATATCCCAACAGCCATGAATAACGCGTGCTCTACTGAACTTTTAACTCAGTGTTATGAGCTGATGGGCTTAATTTTTTTTTAAATGACTGTACATTTTGGTCCGTATAGATGTACTTTATGACAGTGAATGCCCAAGCTTGTTCTAAACACTAAAGTATTTAAGTTAATTGCAGGAGGACAAAGTAAAAAGGACGCAAAGGGAGTCCTTTGAGCCTGAGCTAGCCTTCCTATGCTACAGTGTCTGCAGTTTTGGGGGTCCTCCCAACTTTGTTATCGCTGGAGCCAAACTGCAAGCCTTACAAATAGTGTACTCAGATCCCAGAGATAATGTATGGCCAGACTGGGCACATTAATATTCTTACTGTGATTTTTGCTAAAATATGAGAATAACCAGACACAAGATACTTTTTAGGGAATGCTTTTTGGTTTACTCAACAGTAGAAGAGAATATGTACGCCGTTTCCCATTATTAATCCATCAAAATTTTTAAGTAGATGGGAGCTAGTTTCTTCAGAGCTATTTCTTTTTCTTTTTTCTGATAAGTAACTTATTTTATTATTTGATTGGTTTTGCTTGATGAAGGCACTAAAGCGTGACATTGTCTGAAAATAAAATAGTGCAGAAAGGAAGAAGAAAGTTTTAAAAAAATCAGACATATTCCCACAACCTAGGTCTAACCACGGTTAATCTTTCCAGAGAAATGAATTTTTATGTACACGTGTGTATATGTGTACATACAGAATTATAGGTACATGTACTAAAATAATCTATTTTATAGCACTACATATTATTTTTTTCTCTTCACATTATGCCATGCTTCTTTTTTAGGTCAATAAAAAAATTTCTCAAAAACATAATGCAGTGCCTGTGCAGTGCATAACTGTTTAACACAATTTATTTACCTATTCTCCTGCTATTGTTTCCAATTTTATAAATAATGGTGGTGCTTGTATTCTGAATTTCATTATCACAATGCTTTAACATACATACTTCCATCTCTTTTTGCTTTACTCCCCCATCGTCCAGAATGGCTATGTCTGGTTGTCTGTTAACTTCAGGATCACATATATAAATTTAAGTCCCAAAGGTATTTCCTAGCTCCTAGCCAAAAGGACAAGCCTGTTAACTCTGAGAAAATATTTTAAGTTAAACATTTACAATTTAAGGAAAGGAGCTTATAAAAATGAATTTTATTAAACATTTTCATCTTTTACCTTTTTAACCATTATTTAACTTATGAATGCAACATGCGTATTGTACTAAGCCAATCATACTGTACAAAAGTAAATAAAGAAAAAAGTTACTAGTCCTCTGTATTCACCATTCCTTCAACCTCTCCCTCAACCCCATCACCTTTTTGTTAACATTTTGATGCTTATTATTCCACATTTTACTCAAGGTTTTTATTAAAAAAAAATCATTAAACAAGCACCTCCCCACCCCCGAAATCTGGTGTCTTCCCATTCATCTTGCTCTCAGATATGCTTCCCCCTACTTACACCCTTTTAGTTAAGTGTAGTATCTAATTCTGCTCCACAGGAGAGAAGACATGGCAATCTGCTCCTGTAAACATTACAGCCTAGGAAACCCAATGGAGCAGTTCTCCTCTGTCACATGGAATTGCTATGAGTTAGAATTGACTGGATAGCACACAACAACAACGTATCTTATTCATTCTTTTTAATAGCTGCGAAATAAACCATCATGAAGTGGGTGCTGCGGATCTTTTTATCATTTTTGTCCCACTAGCTCTGGGACACTCACTCCCACCAGCCAGTACCTCTCTGAAGGGCCCCCAGAGCTGGCTTTACGTCCTCTGGGGCAGCCTTTAATCTGTGACTGCCTGGTGTGGGGTATGTCTGGGACAATGCTGAGTGTGACTGTACAATTTGCATAGGTTCCTGTATGAATGAGCCAGAGCTGCCTGCTGTGGGCACGCTGCCCTCCCTTCTTCCTCTGTCCCTTACCTGTTTTTCCTGGGAACACTTCCTAATAAATCATCTTCACATGAATCCCATCTCAGGGTCTGTTTCTGTAACTCTCACTCTAGGACTTATAATTTGTATTATGGATATTCAAGTAATGTATATTTGTGGCTTTTAAGAGTGCGTCAGTGTTGGAACTCATGCATATATCCTTACATATGCATGTTTATTTTGTTGTAGAATAGATTCTTCTGAACATTGAGATTGCTGAGTAAACAAGTCGATGTAGTTTTCAAATTTTCGTAGACAGAGCCAGAGGAATAGCCAGAAGAGGTGGCAGCAATTCATTCTCCTTCCAGCAATAGATGAGTTGTGCCTGCCTATTTTCTCATGCCCTTAACAGCATTGGGTATCATCAATCTTTTTAATTTTTCCTAAACAGATGAGTCAAATGGTTTTTGTTATAATTTTCATTTTCCTGATCATTAGAACATTTTAGCATCCTTTCACATGTGAGTTTTGTTTGTTAGTGCTAAGTTTTGCCCTTTGCATTATCTTTCTATATTGGAGGTTTATTTTATTTGCCCATTTTTCTATTGGATGGGTTGCCTTTTTCTTGTCAATTTGTAGAATATGTTTGTATTGAAGATATCTTAACTCTTGCTCTGCATGTATGTTGAAAATATTTTCTTCCAGTTGTCATTTGTTTGGACTTTGTCTCAAAAATCATTTAGAAGGAAAGGCATATAAAAATACGGAGGATGTTTCTAAGGAAACATCCACTTTGGGAACTGTGCCTGCCCATTTGGTTCACAGTTTATTGATGTACACATTTGTGAATCATATGCATCATTCCTATTTAGGTCAGTGTGCACAACTTGAGTGAATGCAGAAGGTCCTATTCATAGGAATATGCTTTAGGGATTCCCACAACAAAGCTTTTAGCATTGGTCCTGCAGCCTCAGGCTGTCCCACTTACAGCTTCTTGAACCTTTTGTGCTCCACAGCGAGATAGGAGAGGAGAAATAGGATCAGGGGTCTGCCTGTGTAAGTGTGTGTGGTTATCAAGCACTTGTAAGAAAATGAGCTTCCACCAGAAAACGTGACAGGATCAACTCCATTGTGGCTTTCAGATCAACTCATTTACACCCTTCAACAGAGACGTGAGCTCCAAAGTTAAGTTTTTAGGCTTCAATTATCTATTGTGATAGTTTATATTGATTAAATGATCAGGTGCACACGGGCGCTCATGCACGTGTGCCCACTCTACCGGATTCCATTCTCTTCCTTGGTTACTCTGAGCAAAGAAGTAGAAGCGCTGTTTCCTGCACTTCCTGCTCCTTTGTATTACTTACTTTTTAATTCCTTTCTGACCTGTTAATGGCTGTGGCTCCCTGCTAGGTTTTAATAATTAGGAGTATAAAAATATTTACTGTTAAAAAAGAGAATAAATTACTACATACATGACTGACTTATCTCTTTGGAATAAAGTGTTTTTAAAATGTCTAATTAATAATATTTAAGCAAAGGATTCTTGTATCTAGTTTTGTAGCCCCAATGACAGGAAAATTCAATGGCATGGTTCCAAGTTTATGGAGATCATCTTTTTCATCTCCAAATTCCTCAAAGCTTCTTTGGCCTTGGGCTTGTCAAACTTGCTTTTTATTGATCTCTGTATTTCAACTCATGCACGTAAAGAAAAATTTCCCCCATCACTTGAAAGAAGCGCTCCTCTGATATATATGTTTCCTAATTAAAGCTTAAGTCTAGTTCCCTGCAATTGCGCTTCTGAAATGTTGGAACCACGGAGTGAGATATTTTTAACTTTTCCCATCCATCACCTCGGTTTTTAGGTTGCTAGTAATGTCAGCCAGAAAAGTATCTGAATTAGGGACATTTTTCATAGAGAACTCTACTACTCCTTCTAAATGGGTAAGTTAGTATTAAAGATATCACTGGAATTTATCCCAAAATGTAATTGAATTTTTTATTGGTTTTAGGATATAGTTCTTAGTTGTCCGGCTCAGACGTGAACTATCGGAAGTAAAGAACGTGGCACAAGTTGGTGTCAGAGCAGCAGTAAAATTTTACAAAGGAACATGTTCTTTTAGGAAGTCAAACTCTTTGTCCAGAGACACTGTCCATTTGGCATTTTAATAGATGGCCTCTTGGGTATGTGAAAGAGGACTGCGGTGCTAGGAGAGAACATATGGAGTGTTACATTTGGCAAATAATTCAGAATTTCAAAAGATGAATAAAGATCTCCTACTTGGCTACTTAATAGAGTTGGCTATTCTGCCACTTTATGGCTATTTGGGCAATCCCACTATTTCATTACAGCTAATAGCTCCTCTTTTTTTTTTCTTTTTTAATATCACCGTGGTATTTTATATTCCTCCCATAAGAAGTAATATATTTGTTTTAAACGGGAACAAAGATGGCGATTCTATTTCTTTTGACTTTTTAATTTTTGTGTGGCATTGTTTCTATGAACATAAGTTTGTTTTAATATGACAGCGATGGAGACCACAGCTTTTTGGCTGAGCAATATTAAGGTAATATGATAGCAAATGATCAACAAATGTTAGGTGTTAATGTGTGCCTAGTGCTTTGCCCAGTGAGCATTTTATAAACATTACACCATTCATTGCTTAGAACACCCACGTTTGCTGTTGTTAGTTGCCTTTGAATCTATTCTGACTCATGGCGAGCCCATGTGTGCAAAGTAGAACTGAGGAAATATAATTATTTCTGTTTTATAGATGCAGAGGGAAAAAACCAAAAACAAAAACAGGCTAAGTAAACTGGACAGGCTAATGACGTGCATTGGCTAATAAAGTCTAAAATTCCTTATTTGGAGTTTAAGATATCCTGAGCTATAAACTCTTTGGAAAGGTAGAGTTTAATGCTTTTTGGTTCTTGCAGTAACACACAACCAAAACCCATTGCTATCGAGTTGATTCCGACTCATAGCGACCCTACAGGACGGAGTAGAACCACCCCATAGGGTATTCAAGGAGTGACTGGTGGATTTGAAGTGCTGACCTTTTGGTTAGCAGCCATAGGTCTTAATCACTGCGCTACCAGGGATCCATACATGCAGTAATTACTAATTATTATATGCCCTGCTTTACATGTGCGAGCAAAGGGTTAACACCATTCATACTGAGGAAGAACCATTCGTAACTTAAAAAATATATATGTATGCTGAAATCCATAAACTTCCAGGTAAATGAATTATGCCCTCAGTAATTCTTTGTGCTATTACTCTTGCTTAATAAGCCCAAGCCCTGTCTTCATCACACAAAGGCAAACTTGAGCCACATTGTGGGTAATAATGTCTACAACTCCCGTGTGAATGGCTAAATGATTGGGATTTATTCATAGGAGTGTGGACAAGTGAGGAGTTTCAGCCTTTATGCAGAAGTACACCCTATGAGTTTGGAAATGGAGTCTTACATATAATGGATAGTAAGTCACAGCATTCATTGGTTCACTTGATTAGGGAGATTGAGGACCTTGCTCATAGCCAAGAACCTCAGTGGGAGCTGGGAAGCCCAGATAGAGCTCAAGAAGAAGGGTCCATACTTGTTTGTTATATGTACTTGCCTTGGCAGCCGAAGTTTATGAGTCTCCATTCTTCCTGTTAATAGAAGAATTTGAGGCCAGAAAAAGAGTTAGAGGCTGTCTCCTGTATTAGAAATTGAGAGTTATGCTGATTTCTTTGGTGAACTCACTTGGCAGGTGACATATATTATGATTTCATTTCCTATCCGAGAAACTAATGTTAGTATAGATTTATGTCACAGGATATGACTTGTTATTAGATTACTTCTGTCTTTGTTGTGGAGATCAAGGTTATTGACTTGTAAAAGTGCACTGTTCAACTGGTTGTGAATTAACTAAGGCTTATTGTCATGTAGGGTGATGGCCAAAAAACCCTTCCAGCTTAGTCTCCTCTTCCGACTGTTAGCTCTGTTGCTATCAGGATTCTTCTCCTTATGGAACTGAAGTCTCTCGGTAACCATAAAATCAGAATACAGAAGACAAAAACAATTTGGCTGACAGAAGCATAAGAGATTTTATAGGTCTTTTACCATTCCTTACTCTATAGGAGTCTTGTAATATCCCAGATCAAACACACTCATAACGGAAAGTTTTCATAAAGATTATCAATATAACTTCTGAGTATCTCCATTGATTTCATTCTCCTTCAACACAAAACTCTAGTCATTGCATTCACCCATCATTTCAACACACATTTATTGAACACCTACAATAGGCTAGGCATGTCACTGGTTGGAGACACGGAAGTGACCAAGACTGACATGATCTCCTCACTCATGGAGCTCGTATTCTAGTGAGGGGGAGACAGATAATAAACCTATAAACAAACCAGTAAACAAGATCATTTGAGATATTAATAAAACCAAAAAAAACAGAAAACCAAACCCATTGTCGTTAACTTGATTCTGACTCACAGCAACCATATAGGACAGGGTAGAACTGCCCCATAGCGTTTCCAAGGAGCAGCTGATGGATTTGAACTGCCAACCTTTTGGTTAGCAGCCAAGCTCTAAACCACTGTGCCACCAAGGCTCTGAGATATGAATACTACAGAGATAATAAAAGGGTAGCATGCTAGAAAGTGATGGTGAGAGGCAAGGGGTTTATTGTAGTCATAGGAAAGCTCTCAAAGGAGGTGACATCTGAGCTGAGATCTGAGTGATGAGAAGGAACCAGATATGG
>NW_004443947.1:13590411-13599828 GCF_000243295.1 Trichechus manatus latirostris | reverse complement strand
AGAACTGCCCCATAGGGCTTCCAGGGAGCAGCTGGTAGATGTGAAGGATAGAAAATTTAATTCAGCAATATTCAACCCCCTCGCCCATTCCCTAGCCCCATTCTGAACCTGAAAGCTTTCTGCTTGCTCCTGGCTTTCAATCTCCTCCTTTGATAGTCAAAATAGGCCATGACTAGAATCCTGTAGTGACTTATGTCAAAGCAGAA
The DNA here is from genome assembly GCF_000243295.1 of Trichechus manatus latirostris. Lineage (NCBI taxonomy): Eukaryota > Metazoa > Chordata > Mammalia > Sirenia > Trichechidae > Trichechus > Trichechus manatus. The sequence continues at coordinate 13,599,622 of NW_004443947.1, read as the reverse complement.
AAACAAAGAGACTATATCCAGGAAACATGCATTTTCCACCTTTCCTATCTATATCCTTGTGTACATCGCTCATTTGTTCAACAGAAATGTTCTAATTCGATGGGAGTGAAATAAGTGGGTGCCGTCTTTCAGGAAAGCCAATCCACATGAAGTAGTTCAGGCAAAGACTGAAGGAAGGTAGACTTTAACATATCATGGCAAATTTATTTGGTTTTTGGAGAAAGGTATAATTCTATGTAGATTAGGTTATAACACTAGTAATAGATTTATAATACTATTAGATTACTAATATGAGGCCTTCTTGTAGCTAGTGTGTATTAAAGCTTTCCAACATCATTACATTCAAAAGGGAATGTTAAAAAGCTTCCCGTAAAACACAGCAGGCTGTCAAACTAGTGTACTTGGTGTTGGGGAACCCTGATGCCATCTGTGAAATCTGAACTAGAGGTACATTTTCTTTTTTTAAATTTTTTTTTATTGTACTTTAGGTGAAGGTTTACAGAACAAATAGTTTCTCATTACACAGTCAGTACGCATATTGTTTTATGACGTTTGTTAACAAACCCACAATGTGTCAACACTCTCCCTTCTCGACCTTGGAGGACCTTTTTTCTTTTTTGGTGAAAATATACATAGCCAAAGATACACCATTTCAAAAATTTCTACATGTACAATTCAGTGACATCGATTACGTTCTTCCACTTGTGCTGCTCTTCTCACTATCCTTTTCCAAATTATTCCATCACCATTATTAGAGGAAGCACATTTTCATCTCCTAAATGAATCAGGATTAAAATGCACTATTTAAGCTTGTTTTGTGAGAAGGAAGTATTAGGTTGAAGGATTTTTGGATTATTTGTTGGTGTTTGATGCCGTCTAAGAAAACCAACCATTCTCCCAAAAATGATCATGAACTTTCTAAGAGGAAGAGCTTGACAGATATTTGCAGACTTAAAGTTTCAGAGAGTGTCACAGAATTTGACTTTGAGGATGGCTTTTTGAGACAGGTGAAATGAGGCTTGGGGCATCTTAGGTTCAACAATAGAGCAGGGGATTTTTGTTATCTCCTCTTCGCTTTGTGACAGGGAAACAGAGAAAAAGAGCAACAACAACAATAATGTCAGTGGCTCTTAATTCTCCCTTCCAGTTACCCTGTCCTCTTCCCTTAATCATATTGTAAAAGATCTGGCCCAATAAACATGCCTTGATGAGGGATTATGTCCGTATTCATACAGGAGGGTGATAACATGGGCAGGCCAGAGTTTTGAATTTTAATACATTCCGCATCTTTCCCCCACTCCCTGGGGCCAGGAGAGGCAGGGGACAAATAGACTAAACAATGTAATAACTCTAAAGAACCCTGTTACATAAAGGGTAAGAACTCAGAACCAGGTGCTCCAAAGTGAACAGATGTGCCTGGTTAATTCAGTTGCCCTAACCCAGCGATTAAGGGAATTAAACCTGGCCTGTTTCATTACATTGAGTATCCTTATACTGTTCTCTCCAGAGACAATGCTGCTTAGAGTCTAAGAGTTAGCATGGAAGACCGGGGTGAAACTAAACACTGTCAATCCCAGATGTGACGTTTCACCTTTTCCTCTAAATAAACGCATTTACGAATGTAGGAAGCTTCTGCTGTGCCTGCGTAAATTAATCCCTTTTTAAAAGCCTACGTAAGAACAGCTGTAGTTTTGTTTGATGATTTGGCCGTCTAGTAAAACGGCCTAAAAACCCAAAAAATTTATATAAACCACCATCATGCACAACTGCCCTCAAGTTTTAAACCAAAGCTTTCTTTAGTGTAGTTTTACTGTGTATATATAAAGTGTGTAGATGATTTAAATATTCGGTACATACTAGGCTCCCAATAAATGTTTTCAGTTAAAGAATAAATGCAAGAATGAATGATTAATTTAGCATACAGTTTTCTGGTAATATTTTGAAAATCTAAGTAACTTTTTTAGTTATTACAGTGGATTTTTTTTTTTCTTCAATATACCACAATCTCTTCTAAAAATGTGATGGAAGCGTAGGGACCATAGTAATTCTTTTTTAGTTAGATCTTCATAGAGGGGAACATTTATGATCATTTTTAGATTTAAGTAGGGGTAATGAAAACACTTTGCACAGTGATATTTTAGCATGCAGTAATTTGGCTGAGATTGCAACCTAGAAATCACTTTTTAAACATAGGTCTTTCTCCACTGAGCATATGGAACCTCACTGTGATAGCGTAAGATTGTATTTTGTGATATGTTTACTTTTTATATGCTTCTCAGAATTATGAGATAGTCTTATTAGTCACTTACTTATAAAATAAACATGAAACAAATGCTTATCCTTTACTTAAGAAATTGTTATTATATAGGATAGTACATGATTTTTGTATTTATAAATGGTAGTTTGTTTAATGTCTCATCATTTCACAATGACTGTCTTCATGGGAAGGATACCAATGTAAAAGCAATAATATCATGATAAAACCAAAAATAAAAAAACAAAACAAAACAAAAAACCAAACCTGTTGCCATCGAGTCAATTCCAGCTCATAGTGACCCTAAAGGACAGAGTAGAACTGCCTCATAAAGTTTACAGGGAAAGGCTGGTGGGTTCAAACTGCCAACCTTTTGGTTAGCAGCCTAGCTCTTTATCACTGTGCCATCAAGGCCCTGCAATCTCATGATGCTCTGGGTAAATCAAGTTATTAGGCTTCAAGGACAAAGTGTAAGTTTTTTTCCTTCTGTTTGAATAGACAGTGATGTTCTAGTCTGTGAGGTTAAGATATCATTGTACAGGACTCCAGTATGTCACAGCCTTTTCTGTCTCTCTTGTACCAATCTGCTTCTCCTTCTGAGGCCCACAATGTGAAGGAGACTTCCAGTGTTGCAACAGGGATGGAGGCCTCCTGTCTACTGTCTTTTTCTGAAGAATTGTTAGTGCACGCTGTTAATCAGGTTGACTAATACAGTTTCTTGTGATATTGTACTTAATTTCTATTTCTGAGTGTATTAGAAAGAAACAAACAAAAGACTCTCCAATTATGTGATTAAAATAAAAAATGAATATGTGAATTAACTCTGCATTAGCAAGCAGGTGTTTTCTCCTCTCTAGCTTTTGGGCTGAATGAAAGATTGATAAACCTGAGTTAGTTTTTGTCTGATGAAACATAAGCCATGAACAGAGTAGATCCATTCATCTATGGCCATGAACCCTATCCTGGTTCTTGTACCTGTGCTGGGAAGAAAGAAAATGTTTTAATTCTTACTGCTATCATCACTCATCCTAATGAGGACAAGCTAGGTTACCCTTACGTAGGAGCAAGACACTTTTGTTTGCTCCAAAACCCACCTGATTACTGCCTAATGAGAAAATGAGATTTGGTGATTCTCAGATTCTGGGAGGTTATTTGTCATGGATGTTTCTTAGAGACATCTGTCACCTGCTAACAATGGCCCTCAAATTCAGGCACCTACTCATGACCCCAAATTAATGTCTCTCAGCTTTTTTGCTCTCTCTGCCTGGGCTCTAAGTATATAGGTTGTGAGTATTGCTTTTAGAGATGAGACATCTGTCACCTGCTAACAAGAGCCCTCAAATTCAGGCACCTACTCGTGACCCCAGATTAATGTCTCTCAGCTTTTTTGCTCTCTCTGCCTGAGCTCTAAGTATATAGGTTGTGAGCATTTCTTTCAGATATTTGACTGAGTAGTGGTTTGCTTTTTTATTTATTTTTTTTGTGTGTGCTGGTTTTATGACAAATATTTTTCATCTTGACTATTGTGGGACTTTTCATGTCTACTGAGATGAATAAATAAATGTATTTCAGCTAGGTTAGTTTTGATAAAATAAACAGTCCAACGTCCAACCCAGGATTCTTATGGTCCTTTGGCCATATAGCTAAAGAAAACCAGGAAAATCGGAATTGTTTATCTGGAAATCCTGCAATATAATTATTTCTGTTGCAATAGAAAAGTGATATTATTTTTGCTATAAGCATTGTATGAAAATTCTTATCATATTTTATACATTAGCAAATATATCTGTTCATTTTCTATTGTTTTTTCCAATGGAAATTAATATTCACTGATAATAATGTTGATGATGTTAGCTAACATTAATTGAATGTTTACTGCATGCTAGACAGTTTATATTACCTCATGTAATCACAACAACATTGTACAATAGGTATATTCTTATCCTGAAGTTTAGAGGAGTGTTTTAATATTCAGATATTTTCAGCTACAAGGAGTAATCTGATTGAAACTGGTGATTTAATAATAATCAATAATTTGAATAATCTGGTGAAAGCAATAAGGAATATTTTTGCTTGTGTAACTAAAAGTCCAGAGATATATTAGGCTTAGGGAGGATCTAGTCAGTTTTGGTTTACTTTCTTTGTCATTCTATTGAATCTATCCTCATCTCCATGTCAGCCTTGTCCTCAGACCACTTTACCTCATGGTCAGAAAATGGCTGCCAGGATTGACTAGAGTAAGACACTTTCTTGTTTCTGTCCAGTGGTAGAGAGAGAAACTGACTCTGTATTATTCTCTGTAAAAAATAAAAAAACCAAACCCCTTGAGAGCAAGTCGATTCTGACTCATAGTGACCCTATAGTAGTACAGAGTAGACCTGCCCCCTAGGGTTTCCAAGGAGCAGCTGGTGGATTCAAACTGCCTACCTTTTGGTTAGCAGCCATAGCTTGTCGTAGCTCTTAACGACTGTGCCATCAGGGCTCCATTATTCTCTGTAGAAAGGAAGAATTCCCCAAGAACCCTTTATTCAAATTGCATTGGTCATTCCTGATCTCATGCCCATTCCTGAGCCAATCACTGGGCAAAAGAGAAGGAGGTTACTATAATAAGTTTATATAAATCAGAACTTATTCCTAACGGTAGAAATGGAGTCAGCTTTCCCCTCCTCTGTCTTTGGCTAGAATGAGGAAGAGGAGATAACTGAACATAGTTGAGATTCCAGAAAAAAGGAGGAAAGGGTGTGTGGATTCTGGGTAAAAATCATTGTCCACTAGAGAGAGATTAGATAATCTATTTAAATCTTTATAATTAATTAATGGTTGGCACTCAACTCAAAACCAGGTCTTTTTTATTCCAGAATCCCAGGGTCCTGTATTGTCTCTTGCAGTGAGTATTACAGCTTATTTATGAGACAATATATTTTCAATAAAACTTTAGAAATAATCTGTGCAACCTTGGATAAGTCATTCTCCCTGGGACTCAGTTTCCCTACGTATACAAAGAAAGTGTGAACTAAAATATTTTAGACTATGCAGGCCATAAGAACTCTGTCACAATTAACTATGCAAACTTGCTGTTGTAGCATGAATACATCATGGACAATATGTAAACAACTGGGCATAACTGGGTTCCAATAAAATTTTATTTGCAATAACAGGTGGTGGCCGTAGGTTGAAGTTTGCCTTCCCCTCAACTAGGTGACCTCTAGTGTCTTTCTCTACTACAAAATTGTAGGCTTCTGATTTGACTTCTTAGTAGCAATTTTGATATACAATTTCAACCAGAAACTTGTATACTGACTGATTGAAGAGATATTAAAATTCACAATTATTCAGACTTTAGCTTGGATATTTCATAGTGTCAAATTTTAAAGTGTATTCCCCATAATGTGAACATGTATAAGAAACTTGTCTTATTTTGTGATGACATAGTGCTCTAGAAGCCTTTTCTTCTCCAGGTCATATTGACATTCATTTGTTAAAGTAAAATTCCTGTCTTAACTGGCATGCTAACCTGTTGGGGATGACAAATGAGTCAATGGCAATAAAAGTAGAAGAAAGGGCCTAGGAAAAGAGAAAATGTGGAAGACTCCCTTGACCATTTATCAACATATGATTATCAGGTGTTCATCTTTTATAAAAAAATAAAATCACTGGCAGGAAATAACACTGAATAGTCCTTTAAGGTTCTTCATCTCCTTCATAATATATTCTTTCCTTAATTATAAAATGTGCAAGTAGATTAAAAGTATATAAAGCCACTCAATCACCTTCATTAACATTAAATGAGCTACATTGCATATGAGGAGACTAGTTCAGTCAATTTCCCCTGAAATATATCACAATTCTTGTTACTTCAAGAGAAATAAATCAGTTTTAGTGTTTCGTTGCAGTGGATCAGTGTTACACCCATAACAGAACGGCAAGCAGTAAGCCTTGTGCATCAGATAAAAATATAACTAATTATCAGAGTGCTTTATAGCTGAAATGATATCTAATTGGTTTCTTTAAAAAATAAAAAATAAAAACACAAAACAGACATCATCTTTGAGTCACAAATGAAGAAGTTAATGAGACTCATTTGGATATTCTGTATTCCCTTTGTTTCTACTATTACAATTTGTTGTTAGTTGCTTTTGAGTTGAATCCAACTCATGGTAACCCTCTGTATAACAGAACAAAATGTTGCCTAGTCTTGTGCCATCTTCATGATCATTAATATCTTTGAGTCCATTGCTGCAGCCATCGTGTCGATCTATCTCATCGAGGGTTTGCCTTGCCTTCGTTAGCCCTCTACATTACCAAACATGATATCCTTCTACAGTGACTGATCCCTCCTGATGATGCGTCCGAAGTAAGCGAGTCAGTCTCAGACAATATCCTGTGATCCATAAGGTTTTCACTGGCCAGTTTTTGGAAGTAGATCACCAGGCCTTTCTTCCTAGTCTGTCTTAGTTTGAAAGCTCTACTGAAACCTGTCCACCATGGGTGACCCTGTTGGTGTTTGAACTACCAGTGGCGTAGCTTCCAGCATCATAGCAACACACAAGCCACCGCAGTCCAACAAAGTGGCAGACAGGTGGTAGACTAAGAGCAACAAGTAATGAGAAATAATGATTTTTTAATTGTAGGGATGTGTGCAGACAATCTCTCATTCATGTGCCCACATGTGTTAAATTGCAAATAACATGTGAGGACATGAGACGTCTGCCTAAATCTGCTCTCTATATCTCCACTCACCCTCATTGCCATGGGAATATTTTGGTAAAAAATATACAGAACCTCCAAAGTCAACAAAAGTGAAAGAAAACTGGTAGATGATCTGAAAGCAGCAACTTGTGAAGCCTGATAACAGAGGTCCAGCAGAGACTGTACTACTGTCTAGCTGATCTTGAAAAAGGCAGTTTCATGCTTGCAGCTTCCATTCCTACATTTGTAACATAGGACTAATAGTAATTTTCCTGGCTGCCTCAGAGGCTTTTCAAGATCCTGAGATAATATATATGAAAATGCTTTGTAATCTAATGTGGTTGAATGGGAATGAAGGATTTAAAAATCTCACCCAAAGTAGATCCCCTCTGAGGTCTGGCCAGCACACTTAATGACAAGCTGTGCCCTACTATTATCTACCTATACTGGTGATTCTCCTGTTCACTTTGATATACCTTACCTAAATTCCAAAAATTAGATATTTAGATTGCATATTCTCTATTCATCCATCCATCCATTTATTCACTCAGCATTCGTTTTCTGCCATTCTGAGGCGTTTGGATGCATCTCCAAAAGAGTAGCAGCAATTGAACAGAGTCTTGATAGGTATTTCCAGATGTGGAAGGTCCTTCCCAACAGAGAAAATAGTGTAGGTGAGGTCAAAAAAGAACATGGCTGGAAAGCTGTTTGGTGTGGTTATCGCTGAGTGGAACATCAAATTGGGCTGGTAAGACTTGTTGAGGGGAGATTCTGAACAACCCTGTTTAGCATTTTGGACTTTTTCATGGATGACCCAAGACCACGGTCCAGGCTCTAAAAATTGAGGCTACTTCTATGAAGATGTGTGGGCTCTCAAGCCCTCAAAATAAGGACAACTAAATTTAGTATGCTTGCTCTTCTTCTAGATAAAGGAAGAAGAATTGTGCTGATAATTCGTCAAATTCTAGTCCTTTGGGGATGGGGGATGGTGTAGATTGGGGGAAAACAACAATGAATAATGGGAAACAGAGGACGAATAATAAAATATGGGAGAGTGTCAGAGTGCTTGTCCCTCTCCCTAAACTTTACACTGATCCAGCTCTGTGCTCTGAAAGGAGAAATACTTGCCTAATGTTAAAGTTCTTTATCTTCTGGCCTGTCCTGTCATGCCACTATATATGATGCAGTTTGTATGGAAAAATTGTTCTGAGCAAATTTTTACTCACTAACACTTTTGGAACATGGCATGTTTGAGAGTAGAAAGTCAGCATTGAGGTAAGAATTGTGTTCTGTGCACAGAGACACCTGAAAATCAACATTCCATGTGCCTGATGACCCGAGCTACCATTTAGAAGCTATAGAATATTAATACTGCTAGGAAGAAAGCTGACAATACTTTTTCCTCTTCTCTCATTTTATAGCTGAAGAAAGGGAGGTTTGCAGATATGGAGCCATAAGCTATGCTTGGTTAGCACAAACATGCATGCCCTGTCCCAGGACCATGCACAAACTATGCCCCTTTGGGTAGGGCAAGGGAAACTTTAAGTACCTCTCCAAAATGGAGTGAGCAATTGTATTAACAATTTCACCCCTCTGGACCGCATTTTTTTATTTGGGAAATAAAGAGTGTGGGCCAGGTGGGTTATACAAATCCTCTCTGTGAGACTGTTTGAGCCTGCCTTTTGGAGATGCAGGTCTTTGTGGATCTGAGTAGGAGGCAAACTGAATTATCTTCCCATGTCTGTCTATTGTTACCAGAGTTTGCCTATGTCTGATTTCTTAGGTAAGCAATCCTGCAAAGAGACGAAAGTTGTTACACATCTGTGTTTGCAATATGCCTTATTCATTGCATAAATCGCTCTTTTCTGAAAAGTGTTGAAGGGATAGAGAACACTCATGAGAGGAGACCTAGACTTCTTTCCACTGTAAATGTACAAGAGCGTCCTATGCCCATAACCTTTCACATAAAATAAGGCAAACAGGTGGATTGTCAAGAAGTAACTTTGGAAAAACTATTTCTTTGATTTGGAGGAATTGCATGTCTAAGTTAAATGTATTCAAATTATTGCTGCAGCACCAAAATACAGTAGTACAGGAAATTAATTGTGGTAAAAATTTAAAATGCTATAAAGAACTGTGTTAATTTCATTTCCCATTACTTCGTGAAATGCACAGAACATAAAATTCACAGAACGACTCATAAAGCCCGGGCTGCACTTTACTCTTCTGACTGTGAGGCTGTAGTCTCACCTTCAGTTGGTGTACTTT
>NW_004443947.1:13580528-13590311 GCF_000243295.1 Trichechus manatus latirostris | reverse complement strand
AAAAAAAAAAAAAAAAAAGATTATTTTGAAAGAGCATTTTTTTTGTCCCTGCACACAAAAAGGGCAGCAGAAATTACACCATATGTTGATCTTTTGGAGCTGGCAAATCTTTGTTCATGAGTATACACCTGAATCAAATTCCTCTATTTCAGCTTTCTGTAAAACTGGTGGATAGTTTGCCTAGAGTAGTCTATCTTTGAATGGCTACTACTCATTGATTTTAGTTCTTTTTTTGAAAGATAATAGGGTAAGTTGTTAGGCTCCGAAGCCAGAATGATTGGGTTAGAATCCTAGTTCTGCCACGTACTAGCTGTGTCATCCTGGGCAAGATACTTCACTTTTCTGTGCCTTAGTACTTCAGTTGGAAAAGGAGAATAACAATAGTACCAAGAATTCATAGAAAGAATAGGGTTAAGTGATTTAATGCATAAAAAACGTTTAGAGGAAGATCTGACACATAGTATGTGCTCGAGGTATGCTAATTATTAATTGTTATTATTATTGTTGTTATTGTTATTAATTTAATTTTCCCAATCATTTTATACTACGGTGAATCACTTAAGTTTATCTTCTACAACTTCTATATACAAGGGTCTTCATGTTATATTTTGCCTGTTCTTCCACTTACCTCTGTGGATCTGCTACCGAGGAAAAGAGAAGAGGAGGTGCTTGCATTCAAGGGACTTTAAAATCTGCTTGACAAACAATACTAAAGAATATAAGAAACACAGTAACTGAATAACAGATTCTTATATGAAGGTTGAATGAGTATCCAAATGAAGAATCCATTGGAATTCATCAAAGCAAGATTTTTTTTTTTTTTTTTTTAAGCAGATGCTGCAAACAGGCAGCCCAAGTGAGGAATATAACTTGAAAATGTGGTCCACATATACGATTGCCTGATAAAATACAGGATGTCCAGTTAAATTTGAATTTCGGATAAACAGTAACTTTTAGTATAAGTATGCCCCATGCAATATTTGGGACATACTTATACCAACATATTAAACCAAAACAAACCCATTGCCGTTTAGTCGATTTCGAATCATAGCGATCCCATAGGACAGGGTAGAACTGCCCCGTAGGGTTTCCGAGGAGCAGCTGGTGGATTCAAACTGCCGACCTTTTGGTTAGCAGCCAAGCTCTTAACCACTGCACCACCAGGGCTCCATACTGATGTGTACTAGAATATTACTTGTTGTTTATTCAAAATTCAGATTTAAGTGGATGGCCTATATTTTTATTTGCTAAATCTGGCAACCTGATTCACAGTGTCTTTAAAAAAGTATGTATTAGTTTGGAAGATTTTACATAGAAATCCAAATTCTCACCATCTTTTGAAAAATTAAAAGATCTGACTAATAGTTGCCACCCCTTTTAGATGGGGCATGCACTCTCCAGTCCCCACTGTCCCTTCTACTCTAATTGTCTGTCTCTTTGCCTTCTCTACTAATTTACATCACTTGCTTCTGGAGACCTTCAGTTTGGGGATCCTGACTATAATGCCTATATAGGAATTTGAAGTTTCAATGTATTTTGCTCATTTCAGGATGATCATCTTTAATAAAGGTTCAGATATACACTAAATTACTAAAGACTTAAAGTAGAATCTGATTACTCTGAGATCTATGGACACTTTGCCAAGGCATTCTCTAGCTAACTGGAAACATTTCCTTCAGAGCTGTGGTGTACTAATATGGCCTCTGGGACTTATTACCTACTGACCCTCTTAAATGCTCCATCCCCCTTGTGAGAATTTTAGCCCCTAAGATGCCGGTAACTGACAGATAAGGAATAATAATTTTAACATTCTGCACTACTGGGTGCAATCCAAGGACAATAACAGGAATTCTTTCACTCTCTTGCAACTAAACTTCATTAGCAATTTCTGGTTTACTGTGTTTTAATGCATGGCATTTTGAAGTGGTTAAAATAAAATGGAGAATATTAACTTATATTAGTTAATGTCTTGAATTATGCTTGGCTTAATATGTGAAGAGTATTATTCACATTATACCTGTCACAAATGAGAAAGCCATATACCTGAATAGATCTAATCCTTTTATTGGTTTGTGTGACAGAAACTGTCAGAGAGTTATTTGAAAATCTTTTTGAGATGCAGAAAACTTAGATGTGATATTAAGTGATGTGAACGCACTGCACTGTGTGAGTGTAAAAGTATAGATGATTTTCAAAAGGTAAAATGCATCTAATAAAAAGTTTATTCTTTTGTCTTTGTATCCCTGAAGGATGGTTGTTCATATTTACATTGTTGATCACAATGGCAGTGGAAGCCGAGAGTCCAGGAATTATAATAATCTCTTTTCAAAACCACTTCCTGTTATCTTTTCAATTGATATACCTCAAGTAGGCATGTTGATGGAGAATGCATCTACATGTCCAAAATAGAAATTACAACTTGCAAATGTCCAGGTTATTATGGAGGATATAAGTCACATGTTAACATAAGTCTACAAGTCTAGACTGAGCTGCACTTTTCTGTTCTACTGTTGGGATAGAAAAAACAGAATTCCCTTAGCGAGTTGTCCTCTGATCAATACTTTCATTATGAAAGCAAATTATTCAAGAAGCCATGTTCATGGGAAATGCCATTAGCAAATTTTTTTTAAGTACATATTTATATTTTGGAATTTTTAAAATTCACAAGTCTGGCATTTCACTCAAGGAAACCACATTTAATTTAGGCTTTAATGTATCCATATTTCAAACTGAGGTAATAGACTATTCAAACAAACTAGCAAGCAATCAAATTATCCCTCAGAATGGAGATTTACCAGAAGTAAATGTTAATCAGTGCTCTAATTATTTCTTCTGGAGTTAGTCTCTAGCTATAAGACTTTGGAAAAACTATCTCAACATTTTGGTTAACCCTTTGAAAATCAAAGTACCATGATTATACCTTGTTGGTATATATTACATGTGTATTCTTTTATTCATTAAATAATTATTGAGGTCCCTCTATTTGCTGGTCACTGGGTAGGCACGGGGCTAGAACAGTGGATATTAGAGACAAATTCTGTCTTCTCCTGGAGCTCACGTTCTAGTGGGAGAGACACTAGGTAAGCAATAAACAAGATGTTTTCCGGTAGTGTCAGGTGCTGTGGAGATCGTAAAAGGGGGATGGGAGTGAGAGGCACCAGGGATCAGGGCAGATGAAAGTACTCTATATTGGAGAGTCAGGTTTAGACAGAGAGGCTTGGATAACGGGAAGCAGCCATCTATGTAAGAATCTGTGCTAAGAACTTTGTAAGCAGAAGGAACAGCAAGTACAAAAGCCCTAAGGGTGGATTGTTTGGCTCGTACTGAAACACATTGTGAATGGATGCTAATGAGCCAGAGGGAGAAGGGTCAGGTTGAGGCTAAGAGGATGCAGGCTGGACCACAGGAGCATCTATACCTATCTTCCTTTCAACACTGGAACTCGCAGATCTAATTGTCTACAAACACTTCACAGCACTTGGTTACTCCCTCTTTCAGAACTCTTCAGTATCTTCAACTGCCTGCAGAATGAAGTCCAATCTCCTTAGCATAGCGCCTCACCCCTGACTGCACATTTTAATCCCTAGAAGAACTTTTACAAATAAAAGTGCTCAGGCCCTGACCCAAAGCATTTAAATAGAATCTTTGCAAGTAGAGGCCTGGCACTGATATTTTTATAAAGTTTCCAGTTGGTTTAAATGTTGAAAAACATTGATCTATACCTGCGCCATGGAATAGAAATATAATGCAAGCCACAAATATTCTACTGGCCACATTAAAAAAAGTAAAAATTAACAGGTAAAATTAATTTAGTAGTACATTTCATGTCTATCGTTATCATTTTAAGATGAAATCAATATCAAAATCATTATGAAATATTTTATGTTCTTTTTCTCATACTCAGTCTAAATCTTTTTTTCATACTAAATCCATTGTGTATTTACATTTAGAGTACATCTCGATTCTGATGCTAAATTTTCATTGGGAAGACTTGGTTTATATTTAGAGTTTATAAAATTTATAGTTGAAAATGTAGACTCACATACCCAAGTTGTTCCTCACATACTTAAAAGTTTGCCAGTTACTGAAATGAATATCATTTTTCAAAATTAAAGCTGCCATAGAGGACTGTGAAGCTCTAGACTATGAACCCACCTATTTTCCAGCACGACAGAGACCTAGATAAAGAACTCAGATCTTATAGTCACACGTAAATGAATTTCAGTCCCAGCTCGGCTGCTGGTGTGCTGTAATACTGTGGATTGGTCAATGTCTGCCAGCCTTAGTTTTCACGTCTGTAAAATGAGAATAGTTCTATCATGCTATCTTTAGAATTAAATGTGAAAACATAGGTCAAGCAACTAGTATAATGCCTAGTATACAACAGGCTTTCAGTTAAAGTTAGATTTTTCTTCCAGCCCACACCATTCCACCTGCACCATACCTAATCCTGCAACTCAGTTGAATATGTTTTAAAAAATAAAAAGGACAAAGACTTTCATGACTGTATGCCTTTGGTCATGACCACCTTTCTAAAATTTCCTGGATCCCTGCTCTTTCTTTTCTTTCTCTCCTTCAGAGTCATCTTGTCCAAGAAATCCCACTGCCAAATAAGATGATAGACATATATTAATGTATTTTTAACATACTTTACTTTTACTACCTATTTGTATATTTTTACACTACCAGAATGCATATTCTTATCTAAGTCAGGTCAAAAATTTGGGCCACAATCTTGTTTTACTTGGCCCAGTGCACTATTGGTTCATACAGCGTTAGACTTTTTTTATTTTCCCGGCATTTAAGTATCAGGTGGATTTGCATAGAATCTGGATTTGCACCTTCTCATGGGAAAGAAAGAAAAAAAGTATTGGCAACACAAGCCGTGTATTTCCACATTGGTAATCTGTTGATCAAAGTTGAAGCTACCCTCTTTAGCCATCATGTGTTCTCCAGGTAGCCAGAGTCCTCACCACTTCCTCTTGTCTTTCTGACTCTGAAGCTGGATGTCAGTTGCTATTTATCATCACGCTTACATGAGCAGTTTTATTTTACCTGTCACCCTTATCCCTCTGACCAAAGGAGGCCCTTGAATGTGTGAGTTCTGGTCTTTTTCAGTATTGTCCCTAACCTCTAAATGCCACACTCTCCCTCCAAGAAGAGTTAGGGTCACTAGCACAGGCTCTTGAACATACATAGACATTAGATCATTTTTTCTCCAATTCCCATTACTTTCCATAGACTTTTAGAGATGGGGCTTGAGTGGTTTACTTGATATGAGAGATGTGTGTGTCTTGAATGTGTATCTTTTAACCTACAAGTGTGTGTGGGTAAAAAGCTTCCACTTTTGGTAAAACCCCACACCAAATGATCTTCAAACCCAAAGTACAATGTATGTTTTCATCAGTTCTAAACGGGATTTTTGGAGAATAGCAGTAATACAGTAAAAGAGTGACTTGAAGTAGAGTCCACTGGTGGTCTTTCAGATCAGTCAACATTTTGGGGATAATGTGTGTTTATATCTAAGATCCTGGCAAAGCCCTCAGGAAGCAAGAGAGCAAATATCATTTATCAATCTCTGTCATTGGAGCTACACCCCAGAAGTAGGTGTTTCTATGTTGCTTAGTTCTTAAGGATTTCTTTAAGGACTTCTGGAAGACTATCTTGTTCAAATTTTCATAGCCCTATTGAGCAACTCTGGAATATGATTGTAACTTTTGTAACTTAGATTTGTATTATACAGTGGGTTAGGGGATGTTTTAGGGGGATGTGAATTACTAGTGAATAATTTCCCATTGCATTTTCAAGTTTTTGAAGTTATTCTTTTTTTTTTTCTTCTCCTTCTTGGAGGTAAAAATGACTTCCCAGTTCCTCAAGCTCAGGTTTCTCATTTAATGTTTTAGGAAATGAGGTCTAGAGGTCTAGGGACTGTTCACCAGATGAGCCCAGTTTATGCAGCTGGACTGGATAGTGATGAATTCAATTCTCTGCTCACCCAGTAAAACTATGGAGATACTTACCTATTAGCACTTACTTTAGATCCAAAAATTATATTATGATATTACGGTGTTTCTGTTTGATTTTTTATGGTAAATAGTAAAGACTATTTGGAAAAGATTATGTTGTTGGTATAGATTATCTTGTGTCTAATACAATACGTTCAAGCAGCCTCAGAAATTGTATTTTTTTTAAAAAAAGGTACTTTTACTTCAGAAAAAAATCAAAACTGAAAAAAAATGCATATTTTTCCTGATTATAATGCATAATCATTTCTGATTGATGAAATGATGCAGGATTCAGGAATGAAAAATGTAAATATCCATAACCTTACATCAAAAGTTAATAACTTTTAATACTTTAGTCCGTATTGTCATATGCATGATATTTGGTGCAGACATCTATTTATTCATACCATATAAAATTTTACATAAATGGGATTATGTATTTATATTTTTTAAACACATTTTTTTCACCCTCTCAGTTACATATTGTAGGGGCTCTTTGACAGGCCCCTAAATACAGAGCAATATAATTTTTTTAAGGTGGCATAAGAATGTCATAGAATAAATGTACTATGATTTACTTTACCAGTATGATATTTTGAGTTGTTTCTAATTTTTCACTATATTCATTAGAATGAACATTTTTAATTATGTATATCTGAACAATTCTTCAATTGTTTTCTTAAAAGGAATCCCTAGTACTGGAATTAATGAATCTAAGGGTATTCATACACATTACATGTGTTGATGTATATTGTGAAACTTCTCTCCCCAGAGATATCGGCAGCACGTTTAATATGGATTTATATATATATCTCCACCAACAATATGTTTTATCAAGTTTTCACTCTTTGAAAAAGTGAAAAAATATATCTTCTTGATTTTTATGTCTTTGGTTAATACTGTTTCCTAAATTGCTTTTGACAATTTTTGTAGGGAGAGGTGTTTGTCTTTTTCTTACATACAGTCATCCCTTGGTATCCTAGGGGGATTGCTTCCAGGAAACCCACCCCCCATAACAAAATCCTAGTATGCTCAAGTGCCTTATATAAAATGGTGTAGTATTCGCATATAACTTATGCACATCCTCTCGAATACTTTAATCTCTAGATTACTTATAATACCTAATACAATGTAATAAAACCAAAAACCAAACCCGTTGCTGTCGACTCAATTCCGATTCATAGTGACCTTATAGGACAGAGTAGAACTGCCCCACAACGTTTCCAAGGAGCACCTGGTGGATTCAAACTGCTGACCTTCTGATTAGCAGCCAGGCTTTTAACCACTGCACCACTAGTAGTTTCATCATAATTGAAGACTTGCTCTGGAAGATAGCTTTTCTCTTCTATGAGTTTCTTGAGCTCTTCCGGGAATGCTGACACTGCCTGGGCATCAGCTGATAAACATTCCACTGTGATCTTGTAGTTCTTGAGGCTGTAGTGCTTTCCAGAGCCAGCCAGCCATCCCTTACTACCCTTCAGCTTCTTCCTTTTGCTCTCCTCCACCCCTCACACTTAGCCTTTGAAAGGATTGCTTTGAACACTTAATTGATTTTTAGAAGCAATTTTTTCACAGAAAGAAAGGGCGTACACAACACAAATAGTGAACAAAGGAGATGCCAGGTGAACAATGCTCAAACAACAGGTGCTGGAAAGAGACTGAGAATCTGTGAAGCGGGAGGCTACAGCAGGGGATGCCCACAGATCACTTTATTTGCCTAGATTCAACATAGTGCTCGGCACGCAGCACATTCAAGTTTTGCTTTTGGAAACTTTCTTCTTTTTTTCCCCCTCAGATACAGAGGGCCAACTGTATGTGTAAGAGCTCTTAACATATTAGTCTATCAAATATTTTATTACGTATGTTGCAAATATTTTCATGGTTCATGGACTTTTTGTGGTATAGATGTGTTAAATTTATGAATAGTGGTATCTATCATCCTTTTACTTCATGCATTTTTTTCCTTAGAAAATAAAATCAGATTCAGTGTATTCACTTATTAAAGTAACAAAAGAGTCCAAGTTGCATTCATTTGTGAGGTGGTCAATAGCGTGTGTCCCAAGCTATGTAAGCTCTGCCTCTAGTGAAGCAATTTAATTTGGGCCTTATAACTCATTTTTTTTTTTTCTAGATCTGAATTTACTAATTTATTGAATGAGAGAGTTGGGTGAAATTATTTTTAAGTTTCTACCAGATCTAAAATGCTTTGAATCAGTGTTCACATTATATTGGTGTTTTCTGTGTTATCACTCAAGCTTTTGAAACATTACTTAAAATTCTTGATAGCAGGCTTGAAAAATTGTAACCCAGCAGTATAGTTCGATCAGTTAAGCAGAGTTTTGCTGAGTTTTAGTCTTTTTATCCAAGCCAAGCTACTTTAATTGTATGGCTTATGTGCACTGGGTATTTGAGATTACAGGATGAATTCTCCATGAAAAGATCTCTTTGTTACATTGTAACTTCCAGTATAGGAAGTTGAGCTGAAAGACTTTCTTTTTCCCTGATATCCCATCTAATATTGCAGACCCTTCTTCTTTGCCAATTTTCAAGGTCATGAATATAGCAAGCCCACCATTTTCTTCATAAAGTGCAACAAAAGACAACTGAAAATTTTAAGTGATCCCCTTTGGCCTCCAATGAATCCATAAATGCAGTATAATCGATGCATTAATTTACCTGAAACATTTTAGAAGGGTGGAGGGACTACTAGCTCAACATCTCCACTGCACTCGGCACTAGGAGTGTAGATGCATGGTTAGAAGCTCTCCAACCAGGCTTCGTTGCTTCCTAGCTACATGAGTAAGTTACTTATGAAGCTCTTTGAGTCTCAGTTTCCTCATCACTAGAATGGGGATAACATTAATTCCTGCCTCACAGGTTGCTGTCAGGGTTAACTGAGATGTTAAAAATCACTGACATTTATCCAATGTCATGTGCCAGGCTCTATAGTCATTTTTTCCAACATTCTCACAACCCTTGTACAGTCAGCACTTGCTGAGTGTTAGTTTATTATTTTCAAAATCATCTTCCACAAATGAAAACATGACACATTTTTTCTGTTTGCATAACAATTTCCACTTAGGAGAAATAGTAGAGAACTTTTAAGAACTGTAAGTGGAGTTCCTGGGTAGTGCAAATGGTTAACGCCTCAGCTACTAACCGAAAGGTTGGAAGTTCGAGTCCACCTAGAGGTGCTTTGGAAGAATGGCCTGGTGATCTACATTAGAAAAATCAGCTATTGGAAACCCTATGGAGCGCTGTTCTATTCTGACACACATGGGATTGCCGTGTGGAGTTGGAGTCGACTTGAATGTAGCTGATTTTGGTAAAGTGGCTGCTGATTTGGGTCTTGTGGGGCCGTGTTCATTACTCGACCTGACTCACTTATTCTTGTGTAGCAGCCTTACCTGTTGGAATGTTTTCATACCCCTATCATGACAGAATTACAAACAACCATGTGGATGTTCCTCAGATATTGACAAAAACAATGATTTCTCAGAGCTATCCAATTTTAAGATTGTCAGGGATCAGCCAAATTTCCTAGCTAATCTTTAACAATATCCTAATCCTCTATTCAATAGTAAGTGCTGGCCAATTCTTTTTCGGTTGCTCTAGTCATGTTTTTCTTCCTGGGCTCTTTCCTACTCACTAGCCACCTGCTCACAGCTCATGTGTCTCTTAGGGCGGTAGATGCAAGCTGGAGGCCTGCTTGGTTGGTGAAGTTTAAAAATATATATATATATATATTTGAATTAGTTACCAATATTTAAATGTTGGG
>NW_004443947.1:13537207-13580428 GCF_000243295.1 Trichechus manatus latirostris | reverse complement strand
ATAAGATCAAATCCAAATTTCTGGCTTTTCTTGAAAAAAAAAATGGAAAGTTATGGCAGCCCTGGGCTCTCATATTCACTTGACAGCAATCAGCTGTTGACCTCTATAGATGGGTCACGTGCTCCTCATGTCTCATCACCCGCAATGTTCTCCCTGCTTCCCATTTACCCAGCTTTATTTTGTATTACGTGCCTAGCCCATGTAGGCATACGTGCTGTGAACTCTGTCCTATGCGGATTTGCTTTTTTCTCTAAATTTCCATTTGCTTGCCTCTTTCTTTTTCTTCCTTTTTCCCCCACGTTCAGGAGCCAGCCCTGTGTTTGCATCTTTGCTGCTGCTTCTGGCTTCTGGCTTCCGGCTTCTGGCTTCTGTCTCTGTAGTAACAGCAGCATAGCAAGGAAGTGAAAACTGCTGGGTGGTACCAGCAGGGGGTGGGAGAGTCTTGAGATAAAAAAGAGGAGAGATTCTATAGTGCTCCTTTGTACAAAGAGGTGGCAACTCTTCCTGGATTGAAACATTCCTGAAACTTCCCAGTTGCCAGTTGCTATCAAATTGACTCTGACTCATGGTGACCCCATGTGTGTCAGAGTAGAACTATGCTCTATGGGATTTTCAATGGCTGATTTTTTAACAGTAGATCATTAGACGTTTCTACTGAGATGCCTCTAGGTGGACTTAAACTACCAACTTTCAGTTAGCAGCCAAGCACCTTAACTGTTTACACCACCCAGGAACTCCAAAACCTCCTGTAAACCAAAAGCCAAACGTGTTGCCGTTGAGTAGATTAGGCCTCATAGCAACCCTATAGAACAGAGTAGAACTACCCCGTAGGGTTTCCAAGGAGTGGCTGGTGGATTCAAACTGTTGATCTTTTGGTTAGCAGTCCAGCTCTTAACCACTGCACCACCAGGGCTCCTAAAGCCTCCCAGACACTCTTTATCTACCACTCCCCACCTCCTCACCCCTACGCCTCAGGCCATCCCTTCCTTCAGAGTTCATTGGAAAGTTATAGGGTGTTAGAGCTAAAGAACTTTAATCTCGTCCATCTAGACACTGCCTAACAGTCTCTAGGCTTTGCATCAATCACCTAAGTTTGTCAACCGTGCAATTTCCTGGGCCTTACCTCTAGCAATTTTGATTCAGCAGAAGTGGAATAAGGAGTCCTGGTGGCACAATGGTTAAAGTGCTTGGATGCTAACTGAAAGGTCGGTGGTTCGAACCCACCAGCCCCTCCATAGGAGAAAAGACCTGGTGATCTGTTCCAGAAAAGATTACAGCTTTGGAAACCCTTCAGGGCAGTTCTGTTCTGCTTACAGGGTCACTATGAGTCAGAACCAACTTGATGGCACACAGCAAACAGAACTGGAATGGAACTTGGGAACAAGAGTAGTTTTAAGAAGTAATCCAGGTCTTCTTTGGAGTTCCTCCAAAGAAAAGTGTTTGGGAACCAATGACAGCTATTTTTCTCTTTTTTCCTTTCTTCTTCTTTTTCTTCTTCTTTTTTTTTTTTTTTTTTTAACATCTGCATTATTTATTTCCAAGACTTTTATATCTAAAACTTTTTTTAATCATCCCAAACTGAAACTTTGTACCCATTAAGCAGTAAGTCCCCCTTCTCTTGTCCCTAGCCCCAGGTAACAGCTAATCTAATTTCTGTCTCTACATAGTTGCCTATTCTAGATATTTGACAGCTTCATTTTGAATGTGAGGAAATAAACCCAGACAAGGGACATTTTTTCTAAGGGGCTCATTCAACCAGATAGTGCTTACATCCGGGATCCAAGATATCTACTCCATACAGACATTCACTAGAAGTACCAGAGCGTTTGTTTTTAATTTTGATAACCAATTTAGACCAGCTTTCATTTGAGCTAAAGATACAGAGAATTCTAATGTTGTAAGTTTCACATTTAAAAAAAATCCAAATTTTTAGACTTTTCTTGAAAAACTGCCCCCCTGGGCCCACACTCCTATGTAAAATGACTTAGGTTAGTAAATTTGCAGTCATCTGAGTGCTGGAGTCAGTAGCTGATTCTGAAACAGGACAACTTTCCAGATACATATAATTAAATTTATAACAAGAACAAAATGAATGGTTTGTTAGAATTGGAAAGATTTCTTCTTCTGTGTGTACCTCCTTTTATTCTGTTGCCTATTTTGAATTCTTTAAAAGCTTTTGTGAATTTCTCTGTTCTTCTTCCTGCTGAAATGACCTCCGTGCAGGTTCGTTTCATCGGTTCAGGCTGTGAGCAGCAGGACACTTCTTAATCTTGCTTTACTTCAGTGAGAAGATAGATAGCTGTGATTGCTGGATTAAAACACCTAGGTACATGAACATTAAATTCAATGTTTTGTCAGAATTCCACAGAGAACCAAGAAAAGGATATTAATTTTAACTGAATAAGTACAATTTTACTCACAGTCTGGGGAATATTATAAGATTACAGGTATAGCTAATTTCAAGAACTTTATGAGTTTTTGTAGAATACATACTCAAGGGTAAAACCACCAAGAAACTGCATGCATGTAACTGAACAACAAATAAGCCACAACAGAGATGCTTAGTGGCATAATTTGCAAATCTGTCCTGAGAATTAAGGCTGAATGTGTCCTTAGAATTCCATGAGATAGATGTTTTTGCTGCCTTGGCTTGTGGGTTTCTGTCTTGTCAAAGATGGGTCACAAAGCAGTTTTGATCATCAGTGGGAGGGCGCATTGAAGGAGTTAAGAAGCCTAGAAAGTTAAAATCTTGGAAATCAACTAAACGCCCTTGTGTTTATTAGCTAGCACTTTTTATAGCTCTTAATAAAGTCAGCTCAGAAGGTCACTTCCTGAACATGGCTATGAATATTGTAGTGTTTGAGTTCCCAAATTGTTTATAAGCCGACTGGGTAAGGACTTTTAATAAATACTTGGCCAAGAGAACTCTTCTGATATATATGTATATGAATCATGCAGTGAGAAGCTGAATTGAATTCCTCTCCTTCTTTCCCCCTCCCCTTCTCTCACCTCAGGGCAGCAAGTTTTATGTGCATTGACGGTTTGCTTTCTATATTCTTGCTTTTTTCTGGCATTTATAAAAATTGGGGGAGGGGTATTGCATAGCTTTTTACATACTTGTAACTCAGCTAAAGGATTTTGTCACCTTTATTCTTGTTGTCTTATATCTTTTTTTTTTTTTTTTGAAGTTTCTCTCTAGTGAATACAAAGCTCCTACAGATAAAATTCTCACCTGAATTACTTTCTTTTTCAGCTCCACAATTGGGGTAATTTTTGGAAGCAATACCAAGTAGGCTGATGAAGGCAGGGAAATGGGAAAACTTCAGTGAGAGATAGGAGTTAAATGTAGAAAGCACATATGCTTGCTGAAATAATTTTCTGGGTGTTACATGCTGGACTGACAAGTGTTAGATCAAAAGGTCAGAATGCCTGTTAGGAATATCTGCAGAAACAGCATTAAACTTAGGAGTCAATTGTATATTGTGATGAAGCACATGTATAATTCACATCTTCTTCTTCTTGTCATTTTTCTGAGAAAGTTCACTTCGTGAAATAATGCATTCAGTCCAATAAAACTGAACTAATATACAACATTGCTGATGTACAGATATTCTTCTATTTGATTTGTGGGACAAGGTGAAAAAGAGAAAGCAGTTTGGCCCAAGTTCAGTTTTCATCCATTTGTGCTCCATCTTCCAAGCCGTGGCTCTGGGCATGGTATTGCTGCTTATGTTCATCCTCCGTAGATCTGGAGTTAATTCTGACAATCAGATTGTTGACTTTGACGCTGATGAGTGGCCTCTGAATGATTCATTTCCAATTCCACTTGATTTTTTTTTTTTTTTTTTGGTTGGAGGTACAGTTTAAAAAGTGAAAGCCAGCTAGTCAGTTTCAGTCTATTTTTACAGTGATTTTGTATTTTCTCTTCCTGTCTTTTATGTGAGAATATATTGTTGACTTTTTGTTCCTAATATTAAAAAGAGATGACAATGAAATGGGGGGTTGGTATTCAGATTTGTCAGGCAAGTATAAATGATACTGCAATATAAATTTCTTATATCGTGTTGTGTGATCTATGGATTTTTATGACTTCTGACTTGAAGTAAAAGAAAAATTTAAAGAAATAAGAGGAAAATCCTTTGGATAAAACATTCTTCATTTGTACTCAGCAAATAAATATATATATCTTTCTAACCAGACAAGTACCTTAATTTTCCTAAATTCTCAAGATTATCATGAAAATAGATATTTGCCTATGCCTAAGACTATCTCCTTGATAAAGTGCTATACTGGTGTGGGGTATGGCAGGTAGGGGCTTGATGCATCTCGAGGGAGGTTTGGGAAAGTGAAGACCTGCTCTGAAATTGATGGAGAAAACCCAGAGTGCTTCTTCAGTATATCTGGAAACAAGAATATGACATTGCATATTTCTATGTGGCTCCATTCTCCCCAGACTAGTAAGAATGTTCCAATTAACTATTGATGGCTCTTGCTGCCTAATCCAATCATACGGATTCAATAGCAAAGGCTGGTTCATCAGTTTCAAAGGTCCGTTTCAAAGGTTCATTTAACTTACATGCGTTAGAATTCGGTTATGTGACAATTGATCGTCCTGATTTGATATGCCAACACTGAACTCCATCTGACAGTAAGAAAGAGACAGGTGTACAGATGAAATCATTTTAAAGAAGTGGTTCAGGAAAACGGGTTTGAATTAACATTATTTTTCTCCAGTGGGTTGATGTACAGAGATTCTTTTATTTTTAATGTTGATAATTCCTGTTTATCTTTAACTGTGTTGATAATTCTTGAGTCTTCTTGAGGCTGAAAAGTCATGGGCTGGCCACTTTGCTCCACTCCACTTGATTTGAGTCGTTTAGTTAACAGTTTTAGTCGTATTTTAGGACCACAGGGACTCCTAGCTGCAGTACGGATTAGTACTTTCTTCCAATACACCAGGAATTCTTCCTCAAAAGAGAAAATAGTCTTCTTTGTAGGTTAAAACCATTGTGTTGATGGTTTTCTGTTATAAATGAAAGTGCTTTAATACTTCTTGATTTGTGGATCAAGTTATATTATGAATATATAACAAACCTACGTATAAATAACAGTGGTTTCGAGTGGGTGGAGGTATATTAAAGAGTTTTTCATCAATTGACTTTACATTTAGGTATCCACCACTGCAATTTGAAATCTCATAGCAATTTAATTTTGTTTTTCATTCTTTCCATTTCTGAAATGTCACCACATTCTCTATTTTATTTGAAAAATATACAAGCAGAGATATTTCTATGCATAGTAGTTCTTTAATTGCAGCATATTTCATTAGGTTGTACATATTAATTCCATTCCATTGGGAATAAAAAGAAACGGGAAATAACCACATAGCAGTTAACTTCATACAAATTTTCATGAGTAAATATATGCATTGGTTGATGCTATTAGAGGAATGATCCTTGAAATTTCATCAGTCTAGGCCTAATATGACCAAATGTGTAATTACAGAGTTGGCAACTTTAACTGTTCTGAAGAATTTGTGTTGATGTGTCTGCCTATTTAAAACTTTAAATTCAGATTATTTGCTCATTCTGATTCTTTCATTATTGGTAATGATATTATCCTTCACCAGTTTCCATGTTATGTATACATTTTCCTGCACTTAATATTTTTATAATCTTATTACTATCAGGCAGGTTATATTTATTCATTTATTCAATGATCATATATTGAGAGCTTACAAATACCAGGAGCTATTATAGGGGCTTAGGATACAACAGTACAGGAGATACAAAGCCTGCCCTCATAGGGTTTATTTTTGAAGGGAGAAGATAGACAGAAATTAAGTGAGCCAACGAATGATGAATTGATTATAAGATAGTTTTAGGTAGTGATAAATTCTGCAAAGAAAATTAAACAGGGTAAAAATAAGAAACTGACTTGGTAGGAAAGTCAGTTTTAGGTACAATGGTCAGAGAAAGCTCTATGAAGGGACATTTGACCTGACACCAGCCTTAGGAAGATGTGGAATGATGAACATTTTAGGCTGAGGAAAGAGTAAGTGCAAGGACACAAGCAGGACTAAGCCTGGGGGTTTGTTTTAAGCATCAGAAAGGAAACCATTGGCTGGATCACAAATAAAGTGGCAAACAGATCAAGCTCCACAGGTATGTGCCATCGGACCGTAGCAGGTTCTATTTCCTTTTAATTGTGCCTCATTTGCTTTGTTGAATAATTGTTAAACTTTACCAAGATAGTTTACTTATACATTATACTCTTCAAAATCTTTACATTTCTCCACCGTAGACCAATACTACAATTATCACATTTAAATATGTAATATTAATATTCTTCTCTATTTAAGGTATGCCATTGGTTCTCAAATATCAATAAAACATCCTTGTTTTGAATTCTGATTATATTTCGTTTAGATGCAATTTTTTTTTTTTCCAGAATTGTGGTATCTTTTTATGAAGTTTTTTCATCCTACCTGTTAATATTTTATATTTCTGAGTGGGAAAGCCGAATGATGCTGATGGCTGAAGCATTGAATCTAGGATGTATTTGTCTGCAGAATCAGTTGGATTTGCTTTTAGCCGACCTGTTTCCCAAAGACCTTATCCTATTAAATATATGCACATTTTTGAATTCTCTTTTATTTGCTGCTTCTGTTCTTAACCATCAAAGACTTCTTATTACCTCTTACCAGTCTTTGCCTCTCATGCTGATTTAATACTACCTGTAAGTTTAATTAACTTGCTGTTTATCTTTCTGGCCTAGATCATTAATGAAGATGTTAAGTGAGACCTGGTAAACCCTCCCATACTGAAT
The DNA here is from genome assembly GCF_000243295.1 of Trichechus manatus latirostris. Lineage (NCBI taxonomy): Eukaryota > Metazoa > Chordata > Mammalia > Sirenia > Trichechidae > Trichechus > Trichechus manatus. The sequence continues at coordinate 13,573,600 of NW_004443947.1, read as the reverse complement.
ATGCTTTATAATTTAACTTCTGTTCTGTTTTGGGATCCTCAATCCCATTTTCTACAAAATATCTTTCCCTTGAACTAAATCCGATTGGGAAACCCGGTTTTCTGATTCCTTATTTCTTATTTACAAAACAATAAGGTCATAAATAGTAAATGTAAATATTTATTGCTTTCTTCCATTCTGATAAGGGTATTTTGCATTGCATTTTGAAGAAAACTTTAGCTAACCACTTCAATGAAGTTGCTATTTCCCCTCTTCAGAACGGCAACACCTCAATATCATCGCTGTGCAAGCTTTAAGTTGCATTATGATAATTTGATTCCTTGAGGCACTTATGTGCTCCTATCAGAAGAAGAATGTTCCTGATTGATCTGAGGTCTTATAAATCACTTCTATTTTGTTACTGTTGTTTTCATTAAATTCTATCATTTAGAGGTTTTTATAAGTTCTTGAGACACTTGATCAAACATATTCAAAAATAAGAACAGTGGCTTATGGGCTCATTGTCAGCGATCTTTAGTTTATAACTGTGGCAGTCAGCTATATTGGCGCTCAGTTCACTTTCCATCTCAGGCTCCAATTATTCCACATTCTGTCACAAGGTCCTAGGCCAACCAAGCAAAATGTGCACAGGCAGTGCCTGAGAACTGGTTTTGCCAACCATAGGTAACTACCAACCTCTGTCCTATAAAAGAGGCTGGAGAGGATGAGAGAGGAATTGGAAATGGAGGGATAATTCCTTGGAGGAAATTAAGGGTCATGAGGAAGGGGGGCAGGTCTACTGTGTAGGTCGTCAGAAAGCTCTTGACCTATATTCTTTGAGACACAGGCTATGGTGCTGGACCCATTTCTGGAGAAGATTAGGTGAGAGAACATTGCTAAGATTAGGAAGAAAGGAGCTAGGCCTGCATGGGGAATGGCCTGTTCTTCCAAATTCTGTGGAAAGATGTGTGTTTTCAGTGGGCTGTGTAAGAAAGACTTTTCCAAAGAAGGCCTCCAGGAAGGTGAGACAACACAGGAGAAAGAGACTGGAGATGTTCTGTGGGAGAATGCTGGAAGGGCATTCCTAGCAGCTGGCTGAAGGAGATATTGGCCTCTCTTAGGGGGCTGTGTAGTTGATAGGCCTTCATAATGACAGAGAAAATCCCTGAAGAGTCAGGCATGAAACATCTCCATGACCAAAGGACTCCAAGGCCATGTTACATCAGTGTTAGTCAAGTAAGTTCTTTGGTACCCTGTACATTTTATCCCTCCTCTGCTTTCCTGCTCCAGTCCTGGAAGAATCAGAAAGCAAGGACTGGGAGTGGACAAAGAGGAAAAACACAAAGCAGCTAGGGCTTTTTGGCCTGAAGCAGATCTGAGGTAGGAAAGACGAGAAGATTTAACTTTAAATGAACTTTGAAGTTTTGACTATTATCTTGGACTGGACGTTTTAAGTATTGAATGGGAACATTTTTGTTAACTAAAAGTGAGTGAGGGTCTTTTATTATCTGGGAAAGACTAGAAAAACCACAGGCCCTTGCAAGATTGTCCCTAAAGGGCAGCAAAGAGCCAGCACTGTGAGAAATGGCCTTGTTGGCAATGGGGGTCAACACTAGTTTTTTTTTTCACCTACTCTGTGGAGTTCTACTCTTTCTACCTAACATTTGACTTTTTGCTTTCAGAGATCACTAAGAATATAAAAAGAAAGTCATGTGACTGTCATTCAGTGAAATAGTTCACAATCTCCTTGGAGTTAGCATGTTGTTGTTAAATGCCACCGAGTCGCCCCCAAAACATGGCGACCCTTTGTACAACAGAATGAAATGCTGATGGGTTCTGCACTGTCCTCATGATCAGTTGTGGATTGGACCATTGTGATCCAGAGGGTTCTCACTGGCTGAACTTCAGAAGTAGATCGCCAGACCTTTCTTCCTAGTCCATCTTAGTCTGTAAACTCTGCTGAAACCTGTTCAGCATCATAGCAACATGCAAGCCTCCACTGACAGATGAGTGGTGGCTATGCATGAGGTGCCTTGGCCAAGACTCCAACGCGAGTCTCACATATGGAAGCTGAGAATTTTACCAATGAACCGCCAATGCCTCGCTGGAGTTAGCAAAGTCAGCCTTTGTTTGATATGTGCTTTCTGTCTTTTGGTCTGTGGAAATGAAGCCCAAATCTGGCTGCAGAGACATTCAGTAGGAAATGTAAACATCAAGAGAAAGTGGCAGGATAATGAAAGACTTAAAATCTGTGCCATCTGAAGAACAGATATAAGGACAGGGGCATCTTTAGCCTGTTAAGCGGAAGATTTGAAGAGAATTCAATATCTGCCTTTATACATGGTAGAAGAGGGACTCTAATTCTGTATGTCTTTATAGAATCAAACTAGGAGCATTCTAGGCAGGAACATTATATATTAACCTTAGTTACAGCATTAAAATGTTCAGAACTGTTTTTAACTATTGGAACTGGGTGTTCCTCTAGACTCAGCTACTACTTCTAGATGTTTGTTAGCAGAGACTGCATGGCTAGATTCAAGGGATGCTGGAGGGGACCTTTGTATTGGGTAGAACCTTGGATTTCATAACCTCAGGCTTCCTTGCCAGTGCTGAGATAGCAGGTGTTGACAGAGTATCCTTGAAGAGGCACTGGCCAGGGACCTCAGACCATTGTACCTCCGCAGTTAACACTGTAATTTGCAGGTTAGGCACCTGTGCTCGCAGAAATAGTGCTGGCAATAACATGCTCATTCATCCGAGGCCACTATGGCTACTGTCTGTACCGAGGTTCTGTAGCTAAATTTTGTTTTCCTTTTTGGTTGTAGTAGCAAAAGAAATAAACAGAAGAAAAACGCAGTATCAATTACAAAAACTGAAGGATAAGGCAACCTTGAATTTTGATTTGGTGCTAGCAATACATATTCCCTGGGTGGCACAAACCATTAAGCCCTCCACTACTAGCCGAAAGGGTTGCGATCCGAAGCCACTCACAGGCACCTTGGAGGACAGGCCTGGAGATCTGCTTCAGAGAGGTCACAGCCTTGAAACCCTCCAGAGCAGCTTTACTCTTCACAAGTGGGGTCGCCATGAGTCAGAATCGACTCAATGGCAACGAACGACAAAAAAACAGCAACAAAATGATATGTGAAGCCTTGCTTAAATTGACACTGGTTTCACTTTACAGGTTTTTTTCCAAAGTTATAAGCAAATCCCTAACCAAAATATAGGTACAGGTTCTGAAATGAATTTTTCTTGCAAACAATTTAATCCTTTCTATGAAAGAAAAAAGAAAACCACAAGCAGTTACTTCCTCATCGAAGCTTGGCCATATATATGATTAAGGATGTCGTGTAGAAAAGGATGACTGCATTTTAATTTCTTCTTTTCGGGTTTAGTCCCAGAAATGAAGCTCTAATAACCTTCTGCTTCTGCCATTTACAGTAGGAGTTCACCTGTCAACGTAAAGACACAGCCCTTTTCTCTGGCAGCAGCAGAATTAGGGCTTATATGATTCATTTATCCATCTGTAAGTATTTTCAGATGTGCAAACTTGCTATCATTTTTAATGTATCAAAAAAACTCTCTTCATCTTATACTCCTGTTTAGATATCACCCAATTTATCTGCTCTGCTTTACACCAAAACTTTCCAAGAGCTGTCATTGTCTTCAATTCCTTTTATCCCGTTGTTTCTTGAAACTGCTACCTTGGTGATGTCAAGAATAGTTTTAAATGCTGATGATCCCTAATTTATACCATCATCCTGGCCCTTTCCCCTGTTAACACCAGGTATCAGAAATGGCTGGAAGAGGAAGTGAGACTTGACTAAATTTTGAAGTTGAGGTTAACTATTTAGGCCAGCAAAAAGTGAGCTAGTGGAAGGCTGAAGATGAAGCCCTCAGGTCAAACTTGTGAGTTTAAGCACTGAACTGAAACAGTCAACAGCAATCAACTTGCGGTTATAAGATTAGGGTCAGGAACGTAGAAGCCCAATAAAGAGTTGGTGGGACAGAGGTGAGATGCCAAAGTCCCAGTGGGAAGACAAATGAGCAGATACTTAAGAGATTTATTCAGGACCTTAAATATCTGTTTACACCAGATAATCCTCCTGTCTGAATCTGGCTCTTAAAAACTTTTCTCCTCCAACAATCTTTTTTCTCTTTTAGAGGTATAACTTTAGAAAATGATCAAAGGAAGAAAAAATAGATGTCTATACAATGTGCTTTAATAAATGCTAAAAAAACTATGAATATTATTTCCTCCCTCTGATGGTTACTAATATTGCTTCACTGTAGTTAGAAAGCTATAAATACATTGAGCTTTAATGAGTCTTTGAAATAAATAATTGATGATCATGAATTTTCTCACAGCAAAGCCAACAAGAGCAACACCCCTACAGTTTTATGAAAATAAATGGTGTCTATATATTTTAAGTCTATTAGGAGAATCATGAATTCCTGCTGTTGAAAGCTGTGAGTAGAATGATTTAGCAACATGCTGATCAGTTTTCAGTAAGCCATAGGTTATCAGATACCAATAAGATACATTTTATTTTCGATGACACATCAGGCATTTGCTGAAAGGTGAGCTGAAACACTAAGTGAGCAGCCACATTCATGAAGGTGGTGATCCATATAAATGCTGCATTTCCTCAGCGTTGGCATTGAAGTTGTGATGAGGCAGGCTTTATTGAGTTCATCCCTTAGGTGTATTCAGCATTTGTCTGGCACTAGTCACTGATATCACAGTAGCTGCGGATCTGATTTGTTGTTGTTAGCTGCCTTCAGGTCGGCCCCTGACTCGTGGACAACCCATGCACAGTGAAACGAAATGCTACCTGGTCCTGTGCCATCCTCATGATCAGTTGCAGGTTAGATCATTGTGATCTATAGGGTTTTCTTTGAGTGATTTTCAGAAGTAGATTGCCAGGTTTTCGACCTAGTTCAGAAATTTCACTGAAACCCGCTCAGCATCATAGCAACAAGCAAGCCACCAGACAGATGGGTGGTGGTTCCACATGAGGTTCATTGACTGGAAATTGAACCTGGGTCTCCCATATGGAAGGTGAGAATTTATCACTGAACCACATTAGAGATATGGAAATAATGCCTGAAGAATGCCTTTGTTGGGAAAGGTATCCCAGACAGGCCATAGTTTTTGCAGCCAGCATTAAGTTTTCAAAAGTCCATACCACCGCCAGTGCACAGGGAAGCACCAGAAATAGGCTATGATACTTCGTACTTGAGCTAGGGAACTATGTGTACTGATTTTCTTGGCTATGAGAGTAATTCATCTGTTCCGTGCCCACCAAATGTCTGATAACCTAATAGGCAAATTGAGAAAGAGCTTGGGGTCCTAGGAGAGCAGGGACATTACCAAAAAAAAAAAAAAAAAAATTAGTGTAGTTCAGCTTCAAAAAAAATCTTGAATTTTGCAACCGGAGGAATCTGGGAGAAAAAAATCCATTTTAATTCCAGCACATGCATGAAATTATGTGTTTTATGTTTTAGTGGTTATTTTTGTTTGTTTGGTTTGTTTTATTTTTCACTACAAATAAAGGTGGATGTACCATAATCTTTTCAGGTTTTAGGGCCTCTAAAGTCTTCAGCTGACCTTGTCCCCAGTGAATTGGAAGCAAAGTCTCCCTCTGCAAGTGCACAAGGGACCCATGCTGTGAGCTGGCCCAGCAGTGTCTTTGTGACCCAGAAGGTAATTAGTCTGAGCCCAGAAGGATGACAGGATTACCCTTATCAGTGCATGAGCTTGCAGCACGACAAACGTTATTAATGGTCATAAAATTATCTGATCCCTTTTTAACACTAGTCTTAGCATTTGTCCCTCTGACCTCCTATGGCAGCTATTCCCACAGGCTGACCAATATGCTGGGCAAAGAAGAATTCCTTTTTATTGGCTTAAAATTTATTGCCCGTTAATTTCATTGATCAAAGGGAATAAAAGATCAAAGAAAGGGTAGCCCATTATATGAAGATACAAATCATTATTACTTTCTTTAATATTTTTGACATTAACATTAATCACTATGAACTATGGTGGTGTTCCTTTGGATGTAATATGCAACTTCAAACACATTTCATTTTCATTTTAACATCACGTTACTGCTCATCATGTTATTTAAGGAAGTTTTCTTTCAGCACAGTTTTTTTCCTCATTTGCAACCAAATGTTTGTGTCTCTGGAGGTTGTGATCACACAGCAGTATACCTGTGTCTGCTTTGCCAGCAAAATACTTAATATTTAATAGACGTGACTGAGCTATGCTCTTTCCTCAATAAACTACATCGACTTTAAAGACATATAAATATTCAGGATCTGTGGAATCAAAGACAAATATGATATTTTGGGGGGAAACTTAGAGCTGCGAATGATAATATGATTGTGTACTTGGTTTGAAAATGTGTGGGGATGGGGAGATGCCTTTGATGCGTCTATAAAGACATACATTTCTTAGCCAAATGACTGTTTCCAAGACAGTTTTGTGGGGTGTTTTAGAACTGAGCATAAATATATTCAGTTATATAACTAATTTGATGGGGGAGATGGTTGGAAGCAGTTTGTTATTTCTTCTTACTTAACATATATCTCTGGTTATTTAAAACCAAGGAAGGCTTTTTTTGGTAGATCAGCTTAGCCAGAAATCCTTGTCTTTGAATTATTTGCCCTATATGATCAGTTGTGACCTCATATAAAAAAATCAATATTTTAGAGCCAGAGAAATTTTAGAGGTTATCTTGTTCATCTCACTGTATAGACAGGATGCTTAGACCAAGCAGAGTTAAATAATTTGTCCAAGGATATCAGCTCGCTCTGGAATTACCAATGCCTGACTTCCAATTTATTGATCTCCAGAATAAATCTCACTTGTTCTGGGCTCAATTGTTTCTAAGGCATATTGATCATTTTCAGAATAATTGAGGTTGCCTTTATTATTAGTTTGATCTTAAAACCAAAGGTCTTATCCTTAAAATGTGGAATTTAGTTCAATAATCATTTAATAAGCCCAGAGCTGGGTACTGAAAATACCAAATGATGTAAGAGATAGTCTTTGATCTCAAGTTGATTTTCAAGGTCCAGAGGGATACACAAAGGTCCCGAGGCCTGGTGATCTGCTTCCAAAAGGTCACAGCATTGAAAACCCTATGGAGTAGTTCTACTCTGCACACAAGGGGTCTTTATGAGTTGGAATCAATGTGAAGGCAACAACAAGTGAGGTAGACAGACTCAGGTAAAAAAGAAAATTATAGTGTAAAGTGTAAATGCTAAAACTATGTAAAATTTATACTTTTATCAGATACTAATTACTAATTGGAAGAAAGTCCTGACAATTGCTTTCAAAAATCAGCCAGTGAAAACCCTATGGATCACAATGTTCCAAACCACAAACTATCATAGGGATGGCACAGAACCAGGTGACATTTTGTTCCATTGTGCATGGGGTCACCGTGAGTCAGGGGCAGGGTCACCATGAGTCAGGGGCCAACTCAATGGCAGCTAACAACAACAATTATGACTTAGTCAAGGAAGAGAATGCTTATTTTTGACCAAGAACTGTTTCAATAACAAGGCAATTCTTGTCTGTGTGGGATTTTAAAGGGTAAGTAGATGTTTTCCTGGCAGACAAGAGAATTACAGACAGACCCCCCCGCACACACACACACAAAAAAAAGTATGCACACACAGAAACTGGGCATGCAAATGTCCAAAGATGTAAAAATTACAGCATGCTCAGAACATTCAGTTGTGCAGGAGATGTGGGGAGCATGGGGCAAGTGGTGTGAGAGGGGGCTGGAAAGGGAGAGGAAGCCAAATTTACACAGTCTAAGAAAATTGGCACTAGGAAATCAGTGAGGGGTTTTATGCAGAGGTAAGGCATCATCTCATTCGTGTTTCAGAAACAATGTTCTGAGGACAGTAAGGAGGACTGATTAGAAGGGGTGGGGATGGGACTGGTGACAGAGGACCCAGGCCATCATTGGCCCAGTCAAGAGCAGCAAGGGCCAGAATTGTGACAAACGGAGATGGTCTATTTGAAGGGAGACTGAGAAACTATTTAGTAGGAAAAAAGTCTGTCCTGGAGATGGAAGTGTCAAATATGACTTCTAGGGTTTCGGCCTATATGAAAGGAAAACAGGTGAAAAGTGATTTTGGGGTAAGGAAGAGAGGTAAGGACAGTGAACTCAATTTTGAATATGTTGAATTTGAGATTACAACATGGGTCATGATGTCTAATACCCAGGGGAATATACAGTTCTGGTGAAAAGATGAGAAATATGGATTGGCGAAAGAGGTTAAGGAATCATGAGAGTATACAACATCATGTAAGACCATGAGCAATCACAGCGTCCAGAGAGTGCACAGAGAGTCAGAAGAAAAGAATAACACAGATGGAACACCAAGTGCCACCACTGTTCACTTGGCGAGGAAGCCTGCCACGGAATGGAGAACCAGAGGCTATTTCAGAAGACAAGGACATAAAATTTCAACATGTGGTCGTTACAGCCAGAAGTCTCAGACTATGTCAAGATGGGTGCTTAAAAGTGTCCATTGGGTTTGTCCATTAGGAGGACATTGGTGACCTCAGCAGAGACAGTTCAGTGCTGTGGTGGGGCTAGAGAGCTATTTCAGGGGCAAGAGAAGAGGTAGGCAAAACTAAAGCTAGAAAATTCTTGGAGCTTGAAGAGATGGTACCTAAAAAAATGCAGGGGTCAGGATACGGGTTTTGGAGGGGGGTAGATTTGAGCTATTTTATAGGCTGTTGGGGAAAAAGCCACTAGAATGGGAGAGATTGGATGTAGAGGTGAAGGGAAGTAATTAAGGAAGTAGTCTCTAGATGAAATATGATCAACAGCACAGATGGAAGGTTATCTTTGATGAGGACGAGGGACAGGGCACTCTTGCAGATGTCATAGAAGAATAACATAGATTTAGACATTTTTGGTGGGGAGGAAGTGAGATGGGAACCCTCCAGCTGTGAATTATTCTGAGTTTGAATCCTGATATACTAGCTATGTGACTTTGGGCAAGTTTTATCATCTCGCTGTTCTGAAGTTTTCTCATATGTAAAATTGTGATATTAGTCACCTGCCTTGGTTTCCTAGTGCTGCCCTAAGAAAATACCACAAAGTGGGTGGCTTTAAAGGACAGAAATTTATTTTCTCCCAGTTCTGGAGGGTGGAAGTCCAAATTCAGGGTATCAACTGTGTTGATGCTTTCTGAGTACTTTGAGAGAGGAACTGTTCTGTGCCTCTCCTAGTTTCTGGTGGCTACTGGCAATCCTAGGCATTCTGTTGTTGCTTATTGACACTTCTGCCTTTGTCAACACATGGCATCTGTCTTCCCCCTGTGTGTGTGACTCTGTTTCCATGACTGTTCTCTTCTTTTATAAGATGCCACTCAGAAGGGATTAGGACTAGGACCCACCTTACTCTGATATGACTTAATTGATAATACCATCAAAGAAAGACCTATTTCTGAAAACAAGGTCACAGTCACAGGTACAAGGGTGAGGACTTCAACATATCTTTTTGGAGGACACAGTTCAATCCATAACATCGCCTACATGTTATGGAGTTTTACGGATTAAGCGAGATAGTGCCTGTAAAACTCTCAGTTTAGTACCTAGCACATTGTTTAAGTGCTCGAAACATGGTAGCTATCATTAAGGGCTTGTTCAAGAACTATTTTATTTCCACACCCTGCCTGCATTTTCATTCTTTTTTGCAGTTTCAGCTACTCTCCATTCCCTTTTCCTCACTCCAGCTTGCACCCTTACCCTGGCACCTTCCTCAGCCAGTCCTACCGTGGTGATTTTGAATTGAACATCAACTTGTTATGAATGTCATCTTGTTCTGCTACACCTAAGGCTTTGCATGGTTCAAAGGGAAAGCACTGCTAGTCTATCATTCTCAAGCTGTCACTTTTGATCCAGGTCATTCACCTCACAAGTTTGCATTAAGCAATTCTAAGTCAGGCAGAGGATATACAGTCGGTAGAACAGATCTCCCCATCCTTGGGGAGTGCACAGCATGTTATACCAGGAGGTAAACCAATGGGCTGTTTGTCCAAACACTGAGCCCTGGACCTACGAAGGCAAGCGTTCACTTTCTGAGACTGATGATTGTTTGATTCTTCATTTGTGCCTGAGGAGGATTAGTGACCGCAGGGGGATGAGTGGAGAGAGTAAAACATACTTGTATTCTCTGACCCCCTTCTCCGGAAGTGAAAGATCACTTGCCTTGAACATGACGCTCAACTATTTTTGTTAGTCCTGGTCTCAAAATTTGCTAAGGTTCCTTAAAACATCCCCATAGAGCCACTTAGATATAGCCTGGTTTATAAACACAGAACAGGAAAGTAGCAAATTAAGAACTCACCGGGAAAAAGGCAAAGTGGTCACCTTTCAGATCACAGCCACAGGGAGAATAACTATATGTGGACTCCTGTCACCTCTCCCCATCCCGATCCTCACACCCACAAACACTCCTAGAGGTATAATGAGAATTTTTTTTCAAATATTTCGTTTACTTCCGTGTTGAAAAAAAATCTTGTGATTTATTAGTCCATTTAAAACTCATTAAAGATCTACTTGCTTTGATTAAATGGCACCATTTTAAAGGTTAATCAGTGTCATTTTTTATATTTAAAACTTAAAGGTACAGTGCTTCTTACTTACGGAAAATTACCGGGAAAAAATGGAATGGCAACAGTCATTGAAATGCATGCTTACTTGTAGTGTGGAGTAAATACAGTGTGAATCACTTATTGACTAGATCCTATGGGTCAGTACACTGCTAATAATAAACATTTTTCTCACTTCCAGCAATCCCAAGGTCGGTGCGAGCGTCCCCGTTTATCGTTTTCTCTATGCATCTCTATACTAAATAGGCTAAGGAACGCCGCCTCTCTCTGCCCTTTGATTCCCAGCAGTGTCGGTAGACCTATAGCCACCAAAATGGAAAACTGTGCTCTAGAGTAATGGAGAAAAACTTTGTTTGTCTTTATATAAGCTTTATTGCAATTTCTTTTGTCCTCATTTGTATTTTATTAATTTTTAAATTGCACATAATATCTAAATGTATTTTCTTGTAAATAACCCTGAAACATGACACACAAGACTAAAGTCATCTTTGACTTTTATTCTTTGTCCCCTCCCAGCTTCTCTACTCAGCTTGGTATATATGTAATCATTTTTTTTAACACAGAAGTATCATACTGTGTGTATTCAACTGTCCCTTCCTTTTTTTCATTTTCCAATGTGTCCTTAAAAAAACAAACAAAACCTATCACCATTGCGTCATTTCCGACTCATGGCAACCTCCTGTGTTACAGAGCAGAACTGCACTCCACGGGGTTTTCATGACCGTGACGTTTTGGAAGCAGATCGCCAGGCCTGTTTTCCAAGGCATCTGTGGGGGGGTTCGAACTGCCAACCTTTCGGTTAGTAGCCTAGCGCTTAACCATTTGCACCACCCAGGGACTTCCCAATATGTCCTAGGCATAGTTTATTTTGCTTTTTGAATTTTAAAGGTGAGAATCACAAAGAAAGGGCCACATTAGTTTTGCCACTATTGAACAGAAGAAACCCTTGGTACGGGAGTCAATTATGAGCAGGTATTACAAGATAAATCCTCCACCTGTTTAGGTGTGCGTCTTGGTTTTATTAAGTGATAATAATAGAAACTAGTTCATGTTTTGTCTTGAGACCTTCTATCCTGAGATTCTCTTTTGAAGAGGGCCTGTCCCTGTTTGTCTCTATGGAGTATGGTTTTCTTTGTGGTGCAATCATCATGTTGTCTTTAATTGAGAGAACCAATTCTGTGATGTGATTCCTCATGTGATTGCCTGGATTTTGTTTTTCAGAGGATTACTATGTGAGGGAAGAGGGTCCTTTTTAAACTGATGGTACTGTTTACCCACTGGTGTTGGGTAACTGATCTGTGTTTCATCACTAGACAGAAAAGGAAGACCCTATAGCAAAAACCTATACATAGCTTGCTCTTTTGGTGTAAAACATATTGAAGAAGTAATACCACACTGATAATGCTATGCTCAGTGGCTTTGCCACAGACAGAAGAATTCAGTGAGAAATTTAAAAAAAATAGATGAATTTGATTTGTACTCATGAATAATTATTTGGCTATGATTCCCTTGTTTACCAAGTAATTATGGTTTTAAAATCTGTTTGGGTTAGCATTTAGCATTTCTCCATCCAAGGGAATCGTAACATTGATGAAATATCTATCAGCCCATTCTTATGAGCTAAAGTAATTAAAAAATTCTTTATTATTCTCTGTATGATAGTAACCTATAATAATTTTAGAATGAGTTGTTCAAATATGGACTATCAAAGCAATGTCGTTCTGCTTCTCCAAATAAAGGGGGGAAAGGAATTTGAAGGATTTTATAAGGCTTTAATGAAGCTCATGATTTCAGAACCACCATACATCGGAAGAGAGAAGTCTGAGAGGTTTTACCACACCAAACATACACACAAGCCACTAAATTATATATAACATGACACCAATATTAAAGTGACGCACATAAAAGAACTTAGGATCTGAATTGCGAAGAATTAAATTTTAGGGATATGGTACTGCAATTTTTGATTTAATATTTTCTTCAGATTGAGTTAAATAAATGTGAAAATCCATTCCTTTAAAAATGTGCAATAAAAAAAAAAAAAAAATCCTCCCAAGAAAATGAGGGTGTTGGACCAGAAGATGTTTGAGGTCTTAATGCTATAATTTTGTAATTCAAAGATAGCTATTATTCTAATAAAGATGCTTTGCTTTGTTTACCTTTAAAAATGTCATTGCAGCTATTTAAAATTTGGAAGTGGGGATAGTGGAGCAGAGATAGGGGTTTTCAGCAGGTACTGGGAGGACAGTATACTTTTTTTTTTTTTTTTAAGAACCACAATGTTGAAACTACATAATTGCATAGTAACTGTTGACCTTGTAATTACACTGTAAGTACCTGTAGTGACAAGATAAATGCATGGTTATTTCAGTCTTTTAAGCTATAGGACCATCATGCGACCCTAACAATGTAAGCTACATAGTAATTTATTTGTAGAGTAAATAGTGCTTACCCACAAGTAATACCCACACGTGTCGTGCTTGCTACACAGATCCATAGAAACATGGGAAATCAGTGCCCTCTAGGCACTTCTATTAAAATGACACACACATCCAATACACATATTTTCTACTAGGATTATTTATTTGTGGAGTGTTTGGAAGTTTTCAAGACTGCTTTTCTTTCTGAAATTTTTGATTGTTATTATTTTTCATTGCAATAGGATGTGACCAGATGATTTCTTAACTGGGATTACTCTCGCCTTAGCAGGTTTCCCTCACTTTAAGCAAAGCCACTTTTTGGAAGAAATGTACCTATATCAAGCTCTATTTATTTTAACAAATTGTTAAGTGAAAATCTTTACACGTGTTTGCAATGTACAGAAAACAGTAGTTGTGAAATATTTTCTAAAACAAACATTCCTTTGTAATAAAAACAGCCATGGTAACTACTAACATGTATTGGATGCTTACTATACCTTAGGGGTACTATGATAATTCCCTCTTATTTTCCATGTCTTTTCAAATTTGAATTTCAATATAAGGAATGTTTTAGTGATAATTTGATTTTTACTATGAAGCTAGGTGACTTGTTTTTCAATCACTTATTCATTCAAAATATATTTTTTTCAGTGTCTCCTTTGTGCCAGATACTGTATTAGGTAGACCCTGGAGACTACTAGTCCTTCTACTGTGAGAGAAACTGAACAACTTACTTCAATCTATTGTGTCAAATAGTAGTGAGCTCAAGAGGTAATAGGAATGGATAAAGTTATCCCGTCTTAAGGGCAAAGCAGGAGTTTGTGATGAAGGAGGAGAGTGTTCAAGGAAGAGGGGACAGCATGGGAAAGTGCCCAGAGGAAAAAAAGAAAATGGGAGATTTGAAGCCACTATGACTGAGACTTAGAATTTGAGGGTGAGAGGCTGTGGACAGAAGGCTCTAGAAGGTGCCAAACCTTGAAGGGGCATATAGTAGGGAGTTTGGATTTCATCCTGTGTTCTGTGATGAATCATTTTGAAGGGTTGGAACAGGAGAAAGAGAAATTGCATTGCGGACACTGCATTAGAATGAGGCAAAGCTGCAACCAGGGAGACATATTATTGAGGCTATTGAAGGGATCTAACAAGGAGGTAATGCCTCTCACAATTCAACACTTTGGACATCAAAGTCAGCTCCTGTACTCTGGCTGCAAAGTTCTTCGTTCTGGAGTGTTATGGTCATTGCCCTTAGTGAATATTATACATTTGTCCAGTTCCAGTGTAAAAGCAAGGGAGGTAGATCAATGGCACTGGGATAAACAATCTGGAACTACTAATTGGACAAAGGTTTGCAATGATACTTACAATTGCAACCTGAACTTAAGCTATCCTGTGCTAACTGTTGTAAGATCTGTAGGTGGAAGTTGCCAGCCTAAAGGTGGTTTTAGCTCATGAGACGTACTTTAGTCTTCCCTTGTCTAAACCACTGAGTCATTCAATAAATAAGCCACTGGCGCTTTTCCCCCGTGGCCTCTGTGTTGATCCGTTTCCGCTAACCAAAGCACAGTTTTCGCTTGGCGTATTTGTTCCATTTTGACAAGAATTTGCCAGTGAATCTCCCTAAGAGAGACGATTTATGTGAACCACTCTGAAGGGCTTATGGAAAGCTAAATCGAGACTGTTTTTCTTAGCACATCGGTTTGTATGATGGGGGGGCGGGGAGAAGCAAAAGGCAAACTTTTGTTTGGATTCAAATGTCATCTTCGCCTGTGCCACGTTTATTTTTACTTCCTCTCTGACAAGGAATGTTAACTTTCCAGGAAAACTCAACTTCTCTAAGAGAACAGCCAACACAAACAATTTTTTTAAGGTGTGATTTTCCTTGAGGCTGTGATTTTATCATTTGGAGGGGATGGTGGGTTGGGGAAGGAAAAAAAAAGCCCAAGTATACATTTCTTTTACTAGGACATCGGCTTGAATCATGCTTTGGATATTGTGGCTACAGTATTTTCCAGCTCTTTGCCTCTCAGGAGACCCCGATGTAAAACAAAATGGAAAACTCTATTCACATTCTCTTTGGGTCAGGTCTCCAGGGGGACTGGGAAAGGTGAGAGAAACTTCCACTTGCTCGTAACATATTCTGGAGAGACTTTGTCTCTGAAAATATTTGCATTGACAGCTTTTTATATTGGTGCATGGTGGATTTTCTGGAGTGAAATAAGCTTTTTCCTTTCCTGAACGGGGAAACATTTCTCCATCCAGGTAGAATATTCTCAAAACAAATTAGGACTTTTTTTTTTTTAATTGCAAAGTAGTCAGTTGCACCTGACAAGTGACTTCATTCTCTGATTTTTGTCTCTCTCCCTTCTATGTTACAGACCAAAGATAATAGAAGTTTGTTTTTATAGAACTTTGTTTTTATTTTTTCAATTAAAACTTGAAAAAATTTCTCTACTCCCTTTGTGTATTAAGAGAAAATATTGTCTTTGCAGCATTTCTTTGTGCTTTTGAATTTGATTAGATCTTTCCTGTTTGAAATATTTATATATTTTGGGGTTTGTAGCATAAACAATTGACAGGTAAAGCCATTTATGCCCTTCGTGCATTATGACAAAAGGTAAAACCTCATTTGAAGATGGTGTTTTGCCTTTTAAACCAATCTTACTATTTCTTTTATAATCATAAACTGTATTAATGATGGCTATTTAGAAAACACGTAAGAAGGAGGACTAGGGAATATCTCAGAACATAATCGCACTAACATTTATGATTATGTGACA
Organism: Trichechus manatus latirostris; assembly: GCF_000243295.1. Classification (NCBI taxonomy): domain Eukaryota; kingdom Metazoa; phylum Chordata; class Mammalia; order Sirenia; family Trichechidae; genus Trichechus; species Trichechus manatus. The sequence goes on along the minus strand of NW_004443947.1, from coordinate 13,557,771 downwards.
CCTGGAATTCTACCCAATACTTCAGCTTTACTTATTCCCTGAACTTTTACTATTAATGGTATATGGGCTGCAAAAAAAGGTTGAAAAGCCAACATCATATTGGAAGACAAATTTACATTTCATTCCCAACACCGTAATTTAATGAAAGTTTTATGGTGTTATGGGTACTTAATTACGCTCAAAGCCGAGCTGGAATCTAACACAGTTACCCAACAGAGAGGATTTGGTGGTACTTTATTTTTAAAAAGGTCTTTTGAAATAGCATTGTGGTATATGATGCACCAAATACACTGCTTTTAAAAGACACTTTGGAAAACGATGAATTACTTCAATTGTATTTCGTTTCAGTTACAGGGAATAAACTCTAGTAATTCACTTAAGGTGATTTAATATACTAGGTTACTGAATTACCAGGCTTTGAAATATTCATTCCTCTTAGAGTTGCAGCTGTGTTGATGATATAGACTGTGTATGTAAAGTTTACATTGTAAGCCAAGACATGAATTCTCTGACATTTTTTCCTAAGGCAACGTTCTTGTATTCTCCTAGGCACCCTTGGAAGTGACTTTTATCCCCCATCTGCCTTCCCATATCCAATCAAAAGTCCTGTTGATTAGGCCTACTTAAAGCTCAGTGAGAATCATGTTATCTTCCTCTGCTTAAAATTGTTCAAAGCCTCCTTCCCCAGTGTTGACTAAATCCAATCCAAACTGGCATTTGTAATTCTCCAGTCTGGCGTCTACCTACTTGCATTTGCATACCCCACATCCCAGCCAAACTCATCCCCAGAACAGGCCCTTCACTTCACTGCCTTTGCTTCATGCTGTTCCCTCTGGTAGCATTCTCCCGCTCCTCCCATTTCCACCTGGTGAATTTTTTCATCTTTCAAGGCTGAGCCCATATGCTACCTCTTTCTCGGACAGAAGTATTTTCTCTGGCCCTGGCTTCCTCTACTATACTCTTTATTCTTCCTTTATGCCACTTGTTACATTTTGCCTTGCAAAAGATTTTTTAACCCCCTTGTACATGTGTCATTTCCATGTTTTTTTTACTTCCAAGTCCCTTGTCAGAAGACCCTATCTCTCGGTCAGTCCCTGAAGCATTTGTATGATGTCATCCACACAGCAGGTGATTCATCAATGTTTGCAGAATGAATAGAATCACTTTTGGAGCAGATGTTTCTAGGTGCTGAAAGTGAGTGGTCACATACCCTTGCCTCTGAATACGTTTTACTCAGTGTCTCAATTTAACTAATCATTACCCAGAAACTATCAGATCTGAAGTGTCTTTCCATGTCCATCCCTGCTCTCTTCCACAAATTAGGAACTCCTAATTTGTTGGAAGTGTCAACTTTGCCAGCTACTTTGCATAACAGAGATTTGTCTTTCATTGCTAATCACTCCATCATTTATAGGGTTGCATAACCAGTTATAGATACTCATTTTGAGACTCAATTTTTTTTAATTTTTGTTCAGTTCTATTATTTTGTGTCATTAAATTAACAACAATATTTTACTTTTTCACCCCAGAATTTCACAAGACTCCCAGGCTATCCCAAGAGTTTTTAATCACAGAACAAAAATTAAAAAAAAAGGATAAATAAAGACACTAAAGAGTTTAGATGACAAAGATCATTTGATCTCCTAGTTGAGTCATATGGATGACTGACTACTGAAAAATGTGGGGATCCATGAAATAAAAATGTATCTTTGGGTGAATCACAGGGTGTAAGCTATTTGAGAGCAGACTTGGACATATAACAGGCACACTATAATATCTGTTGATTGACCAACTGATTGTCTTATATAGTCTGTGCTAAATGTCATTGTGAGGATAGTTGACCAGGGATACAATGCATGATAATTTTTTTTATAAACTTTGGTAAATGAAATGTGTTAAAAGACACAAAGCTTTAAATAGCTATTTGTATCAGGTGTGGTCTTTCCTTTAGCAAGTACGCAATCTTGTCTTTTATTTTCTAGACTATTTTAAACTACATAATCTCATGGTTTTGAAACTGTTAGCTGAGGTAACCCAGTGCGCCTCAGTGAGCTCTCATGGGAACTGGGAGATACTTTAAATATTTAAGAGAACACAGCAACATCTGCCTAAACTGCTACTATTAAGTTGTTTGAACCAAACTACATAATGAATGGAACTCTTAGGTAATCCTTTTGGCTTAGGGACACCATGAAAAAATTACTGAGACACTAAGGATATTGTGAACCAGGAAAGTTTAACATCAAACTATGAGTATATGGTATATGAATCAAGAAAATCAAGATTGAAATTATCACATTGTTATTAAAATATATGAAATACTAAGCAATTAAATGTTTGACTCAAATTAGTAGAATAATAATGACAATTCAGGAGTATAAGTAGGTAATTTCTAATATGTTGATTTCAGAAACTCCAATTTATGTCAGCTCTTTGGAATTTAGAGTATATTGGCCAATAAGGAGAATGTTAACAAGAGTGGTTATGTTCCCATCCACCCATATGAAGTTCTTTATCATAATATGCCTAATACTAGTTAAAACCATACTGGATTATACTTAATAGTTTTCTTGCTGAATGTTTCTACTGCCCTGTTGCTGAAACACTGAAAAGTTAGTATAAAAAGTATCCATATATATAGTTCTGGTTTTAACATTAGAATTCTTTTACTACTTTGGACCTCAGAATAAGTCCGCCCTGTCGGATAGAAAAATAAGATCCAATGGAAAAATGAAGTCCATTGGAAATATAATGTCCAATATAAATATAAATATGAGCCATATAAACAATTTTAAATTTTCTAAAAACCACATTAAAAAAGTAAAAATAAACACATGAAATTAATTTTAATAATAGATTTTATTATCTAAAATACCATTTCAACATGTGATCAATATAAAAATTAAGGAGATATTTTATATTCTTTTTTGCATACTGAATCTTTGAAATACAGTGGGTTTTTTGTTTCTTTGCTTTTTTATTTTTTATTTTCAGTACATCTCAGTTTCATCACATTTTAAGTGCTCAATGGCCACCATATTATATCATATCATACCATGCCATACCAAATCGCTAGTCAGTGCTTCTTAGAAATTCAGATTCTTAGACATTACCTCCGACTTAATGAATCAGAATCTGATGGAAGTTCTAGACATATGGATTTTTTAAATTTCCTCAACTAATTACTTTGCCTGTTAATTTTGACTCACTTTTTACCTCTAAGAATGGTACGTAATTAATTGCCCTCCACCTGCAGCAAATTAATCCCAGTTAATTTCTATCTTCCTGGAAAAGAGAGAGAGAGAGAGGACATTCTCTTCCTCCATCTCCCCATTCCCAAATCTATGGTAGTGACAAAATGTGAGTTTTACACAGTGATAGAGAAAGGTTACAACCAGTGTGACAATTTATAATAAAAATTATGCTAATAAATACCAATATGCTAATAAATACCAATACCTTAGGCCAGTCAAATACGTTTGAATAATTTGTGAGTCCACGTTATATTTTCAAAATGTAAAACTGTATGCATTTTGCTGTTTTGATATTTGACTAAGCGACGGTCCTTAGAATACTTCATTGAACTGCTATTACATTGCAGCTTCAAAGAGTGGACTTATAACAGAATAAGCATCAGAGTGTAGTGGTGGTTAAGAGCCTAGGGTTTGTTATCAGATTCTTGTTCAAGGTCCAGCTCTACAGTTTGTCCTCAGACAACATAATTAATATTCCTCTGCCTAGGCATCCTCATCTACACATTGAGAAAGTTAAGAGTTCTGACTTCACAGGTGTGATTGTGACAGTGGAAAGGGATAACATAAAGATAAGCACAATACCTGACTCAGTACGGTTCTTGTATGTTAGCATATAATCTTTCTTCGCCAGCTAATGAGAAAATAAACCCTAATGCTTCTTATACATGTTTTTTTTTTTTAAATATATGTGTCGGTTGGGAGAATTCAGTAGTTTTCAGTGAAAGATTTCAAATTCTGACAATATCTGCTAGGCAAGAGCAGCATATCAGCCATGCGTAGCTGCTACTGATCCTGAAGTTACCCGTTTCTGTTCTAGTCCATTGGTGGTTACTTAATAAGATTTACAATGGCTGCAGATAATTTAGCAGGCACTTTATTAGGTCCATTTTTGAAGAGTGAAAGCATTTTTGGTCAATTTTGTGCTCAAGGGTTGATGAAACATTACTCAGTACTTTTTGAATGGGTCTGGGACATTCAGGGAAATGGAAAGAGTAGTCATGCTATTTTTTTTTTCCCTCAGATACAATTGATTATCACATCCACAGAAGTGACAAATGGTAATGAAAGTGAAAGGAAAGAGTAAGAAACATTAATGTCTCAAAAGAATCATTCAGTTGCTCTTCTAGAGGCAGGTGACTTTTACACACTTCCTATTGGCAAAGCAAATACAAACTGAATTTTTGTGTTAAATGTGTTTACTTGTTTTGCACCAAAAAACAGAAACACAGGTAGTGTGTTTCAATTAAAAGGAACCCTGGAGCAAAAATGTGTTACAGTCGGGGTGGAAGCAGAGTGTATCATTATCTCGTAGGCACAGCAGTCAGGATAATGAACAGCTAAGAAGACTGGACAATGGAAGGTGAAGTATAACTTGTCATGAAACTGTCAATAGAATCTGAGCTCACTTTCCATTAGTAGGTGCTATGAAATTTCAGGAATGTGCTGAGCAGCTTGAGAAAAAGCTAAAATAAAAGTGGCTTGATAGTACATAGTAATTTTAAGCCTGATTTAATATTTTGCCATTATTACCAAAAGCCTTAAAGCAATGATTTCAATGTTTAATTCCCTTTATTCTATGACTTGACAGTGTGGGTTTATTCTCTATCGCCTGACCTTGACATAAAAATTCCTCAAGGATTTTTTTTCCTCGATGGGTTTTTTTTTAGTTCTTCCTTTGAATAGATTGTAAGATTTAAATGAGGTTTGGAATTCCATTCCTTATGAGGAGTAAAAGAATATTTTATATTTTATAGTGAGAAGTGGGAGGCATTGATGGTCTAGTGGTTGAATTCTCACCTTTCATGCAGGAGACTCAGGTTGGATGCCCAGCCAATGCACCTCATATGCAGCCACCATTAATCCTTCAGTGGAGGTGTGTGTGTTGTTATGATGCTGTACAGGTTTTGGAGGAACTCTAAGCTGAGATGGACTAGGAAGAAAGGCCTGGTAATCAACTTCTGAAATGAGCCAATGAAAACCCTGTGGATAACAACAGCCTGATCTGCAACCAATTATGGGAATGGCACAGAACTGTACAAAATTTCATTCTGTTGTGCATGGGGCACCAAGAGTCGGGGACCAACTCGAAAGCTGCTAATGAGAATAACAATAGAGACAGGTGGATTGAAGATGTGTTGGTTTGGGTAAAAATGGATTGCTACTGAAGCAAGTTCAAGTGCTAGCATCTCCAGTGGATAAAAGGTAGACAGCAGACAGGCCAAAAGAATCCTAAAAGAGAATCAGGTTGAATTTCAAAGGAAAAATTCACTAAAACTACATGGCCAGGGGACATAGTGGAAAAAAATCCATGTATGGTGAAAGGACTCAAGGACTAGTAAGTTTAACTATTTTTGTTCATCAGTTCATTCATTCAGCATGTACTTTGTGCCAGGTGTTGATCTAGGTGCTGGAGATAGGTGAATAAGACAGAAAACACTTCAGCTCTGACAGAAGGGGATAAACAAAAGATGAATGAACCAATAAACAAAATAAACTTACATAGCAACAAATGATGTAAAGAAAATAAAACAGAGTATTGTTGTAGAATGACTGGGGGTCCAAGAGACTGGTTAATGACAACTGCCTTCTATCCAGAGACAGAGGAAGGTAAAGGGAAAAAGAGGAATCTAAATGGATTCAAGTGTAAAACAGGGTATAGAAGGTTCCAGAAAGACGTTATAACCTTTCTGGTTTCCTCCTAAATGCTTAAATTCGAACTTCTTCCCCTAAACAAGTCAGTGTCCCTCCCAGCCATTGATGTTGAGAGTTTTTCTGGTAGCTCTAGTGGCTTCTTTATTCAAATCCTCCAGAAATACCTAATCATTGAACATATTAAATTTCTGGAAGACATATCAGGTCTTTCCCTTTAGTTCTTGTATAAAAATCTCTTCTGCCCTCATAGTATTAGGCACTGTTATGTCTCTTTCCAGGACCACTTGTTGACTCCCCAGAGGCAAAACTTCACATCTCACAGATTCTGTATATACCAAGTGCCCATTTCCAGGCACAGAGTAGACACATAGTAAACATTTTAGGCAAAAAAAAAAAAAAGAAGAAGAAAATCTTAAAAAGCCAGCCTGCTAAGCTATGTTCTCATGAAAGGTGTTGTTGTTATTAGTTGTTGCTGTTGAGTCAGTTCTGACTTATGACGATTCCATGTGTGCACAGGAGAATGCTCCCTAGGGTTTTCAAGGCTGTGACCTTTCAGAAGCTGATCACCAGGCCTGTCCTCCAAGGTGCCTCTGGGTAGGTTCAAACGACCAACCTTTTGACCAGTAGTCAAATTCTTAAACATTTATGCCACCTAGCTACCTTTCATGAACAGTTCTTGAATATACTTCCAGGAGTTGCAAAACTCAAGGTCTAGAATTGGTTTCAAAAGAATTAACAAGAAAGTTTTAAAATATCTGGATCTCAACCTTGGAGACTTTTGTTCTATGGATCTGGAGGGATAACTAAGCATCCAACATTTTGTTTGTTTGTTTGTTTAAGTTCTCCAGGTAAATCTTATTAGTAAGCAGTTTTATGAGTGATATTAGACCAGGAAAAAAAAAAGGAGCTAAATTTCTCTCTGTCCACAGCTGCTTTGACTTGCGTTGTTTGTTTACTCCTTTGCCCTTTCCCTAAGTGGTGTATTTGAATTAGAGCCAATAGCCAAGATAATTCTCATTGTATCCAAGAATATAACAAAGTGAAGGTAAATTTTGTTGTTAAAATTCAAAAGCCAGATGGATACAGGTCTTCCCTTTTGAAATGAGTGCAAAATCTGCCTGTTCTGTGCCAACTCCCACCCCTACAATGAAATCAATCCTCTTAATAGCCAGAAAGTTATACAAATTGAAGCATATTTAATAGCTTATAATCCACATATTGAAAGCTTTGGATAGTTAGGATTTTAGATGAGAATTCAACTTTTTCCCCTATTAAATGCCAGCCGGGCGAGTTGCATTAATGACTGTGGTTATGTTTGAATATAAATGGGGGACATCTGGCGATATCAGGAGATCAAACGTTGGGAGTCTGCATGATGACTCTCATCTGTTTGTCACCCAGCAGGTTTAATGGATGGCAGGCATGTGGGCTCCTCGCCCAAGTTAATGTACAGACCTTATATATTGAGGGGAGAAAAAGTTTCCTCTGCAATTCCAAGGGATCACAGCTCAAGGCTGGGGCGGGGAGGCGGGGAGCAGGGAGGTGGCAGGTGGAGTGGATATTTTCCACTGCACCGATTCTTCAGTAAAATCACAAGTTTCTAGCCTACAGGCATTTCCCTTGCCCCGTTTCAACAAACTTCCCCAGCCCAATTTGTTATTCAAAAATTTATGGAAAATGTATGTTAAAGTGAAAAGGGTACATTGTGCAGAAAAGGGAAGCAGCTTGTAAGCATATCATTATGTGTGAGCCACGGGGCCCGCAGATGGCACTTGCACTCAGAAACGAGAGTGGTGCCAAAAGCCAAACTCTAAATACATTTAAATCACATATCTTTACTTAAAAATGGAGTATTTTGTAAGGAAAAGCAGATGATATTTAAGTACACAAGTGGTATTCTTTTGTTCTCATATAATAGAGCCGTTTACCAAACTCGTCATCTTCTAAGTGTGCAGTAAGCCTATGATTCCTCAAATTCACCAGAGGATTTAGTTGCAGTGCATGGCTCAGTTCTTAATAGGATTAACCACGGAGGTAGTACCTTGCTAGGAGAACAACTCTTGAAGTATCCTTACCCTTATGGAAAATTAAAGGATTTGTTTTGATTACTATGTTCAATGCTAAAAGCAAACCTTTGTTTTGAGCATTAGAAACAGTAACAAAAAAAAAGAAATTATCATGACATATGGGCTTCTTATTTTAATTGAAAATAAATTTAGTTCTTAGACTGCGACAATCTGTTAATTAATTAGGGGGAGGTTAATGAAGGGGATGAAGGCATTTGTTTGCTACTTAATATAATGATTTTCTGCGAATATTGTTTAATATAGTAATCATGCTGATCTCTTGTTTAGTGTGTGACTATTTTTACTCTTAATGGAGAATTTATATTTTAAAATGTACAATTCATATTGGTGAGATCAGCAAAGTAAATGATCAGATTGTTATTTATTTCTTCTTTTGGAAGTTAGCATTATTTCTACTAGCGCCTTCTATGATGAGCATTTTGATTCTGAAATTGATTTTGAATGTGTATCTCTAATTTTTATTGATGCCATTAGACTGGCAGCAATACAATTAAAATAGTCAACGTTTGTATTTAGAGCATAAACTTTGATTTTAATATTCTAAAAGCCTGATCCGTTTAATGATCATACTTTTAGAAGATCAGAAAGTGTAATTATATCTATATGACATTTGGTATATAGGATCTTTACTATTCAAAACATTGAAAACACATGATAACACCCCATTTCCCTACCCTATTCTCCCTACTCTCTTAGTCCCAAATATTGAACATAGAGTAAATCCCTTCCAAGTCTAATGGCCTTATTACAAATAATTCTAGTATTTGTGTGTGTGTGTGTGAGAGAGAGAGTATGTGTGTGTAGGTAGGCGTGTGTGAGTGAGTGAGGGGGAAAGTACGAACTAATTTTAAAGAAACACAACTTCATTACTGTGAGCCAACTAAAAGTTAACACGTAGTGATGTGTAATAATGTGTTGATAAAAAGTCTACCATGGAGTTGTTCTTAAGGCAAAGATAGGTATCAATTATGATTACTGGTAAATTACACATTTCAAAATGCATGCTGGTAAAGCCAATTGAAACGTACTTGAAAAGTTTTTGTAATAGACTGAATATCTGCACTAATTCTATTAATTTTTATGGAAAATTCTCTACTGTCTTTGCTGTGAAAATGTATTGTAGACCAGCACTGGTCAACTGGTCAGTGTTCACGCATATGGAAATCTAAGGCCTTCAAGACTGACTGCCCTGAGCTTTTTTTTTCTCCTTGCCTTCTTGCCTTCCTTCCTTCCTTCCCTTTCCTTCTTCCCTCCTTCCCTCCCTCCCCCCAGTCCTCCCTTCCATTTTCTGCCTTTCATTTTTTTGGTAGTTTTATAACTTTCAGTGAAATGCTACAGTTATTTTAAATCTTACTGTTATTCTGCACCCTTGTCTTGATCACACCAAGCAAAATTGTTGATGTAAAATTTTAGGTGCTCAGAACACTTGCTCACTTACTCGCTTGACTAACCCTCTCTGGGAGGGGGCAGTGCAGAACCTGAGAACACAAGGAAGAGGCTCAGCTGTCTCCATATCAGGGAATGAATATGATGTACAACTCAATAATCCTTTGAGGGATACTGTGGGTGATCATTGAGAGGAGCAGATTAACAAATAATTTGCTCACGGACAGAGGTTAAATACGATAATTGCTATATTACCAAACCAACTGAGTAGGCTGGGGCATCAGTTAAGGAGAGAAGGCTTCCATACACAAAGGTTAAACTCATTATGATTTAAAAAATTCTTAGTCCATGGATTAGTTTCCTATCTCTCCACGTTTAAAAAGAGATGATGATAACTTTATATATTTCCTTATGTATTCCCCAAATGTTTCAATGCAAACGAAATCCCAAGCAATGTCTTTAGGCAAGGTTTTATTTTTCTTGATTAGTTCAAATTTGCTCAAAAAGACCCACGTACATAACCCAAAGTAAAATAAAGAAACAGCTGGGATCCACAATTTCTAAGGAGACCTACAGATTTCTGCTTGTACCAATTTGTCTTGGAGAGCAGTGTATTGTATCCTAAAGCTATTAAGCAAATATAAATAGTCCTTATATGATCTAGTACACTTTTGATTGCACTCTAGCCTCCATATGAGCACTATTTTATATACTTTAGCAAAGGCAAATGAACCTCAACTATCTATGAATTAATTATAATTAGTGACTGATTTAATGTTTTCTTTTGCATTCCTTTTTATATGTATCCCTCTGAAACAAACATTATTCTAGGCATGCAATACACAATTATTAGTTCAAGTTGAAGTGATTCTGTATAAAATTGGCCTCATATTTATTCATTCAGAAAATGAGCAGAGAGAGAGTGCATATTTTATGAAACTCCAGTAATTTCTGTACCAGATAACCCTTAAGCAAAATAAGATTTGACCCTTTCAAAATTGCTTAATGAATTGGTATTACACAGAGTATCTTTTTAAACTTCTGTAGAATTTTTTTTTCCTCTGTCTGTTGAAGCCTCCGTGAAAAGTGTTAGCTTTGGATCACAGACCCTGCATTTGAATGATGAAAATATGATTGTGTTTTGATTGGTTTAGTGCATCCTTATGATAGAAACCATGTATTCTGAGCAAAACTATGCCAGAATTCGAGAGAGTATTGTGAAATTTTCTGTGTGAAAGAAAGACAGGGTGAATTAAATGAATTGAAATGCTTTCCTCAGAGGTGAACATTCAGAGATAGCAAGAATAGGAGACTCCTTTGACCAGAAGTGGTTCAGAGGGAATGAAACATACTATAGAAAAGAGAATCGTGTTATTTTAAATGTATTCTAAGCATACCTCATTTTTATTATTTGACTACCCATAATATCTATGAGACATTGTTCATGGCCACCTAGACTATGCTGTGCTAAATAATCTCTAGCATATAATCCAACACTTCTCTTATCTATTTGTCACCACTACTGTGGTACTTCACATTCTCAGGGAGGCTTTGGGGTCCTCTGGATGTTTTGAGTTTTCTCTCCTCATTTCTTCTCCTATGCTCAGACTTAGCTAGCTTAGATATATCAGTTAATTTCAAATCGCATTTGTGATGAAGCTGCTTGCTCTCTTACTTCACTGTACACATTTACCATTAAAAGCAAATAAAAAGTGAGATCCCCCTCTCCCCTCCGAAGGCCGAGAATCACATGTACAACCCCAGTGGTAGGTTCTGCGTAGCAAATTAGGCTAACGGTCTCCTCATGATAAAGGAAGTGAGATACATTGAACAACTGTCCCATTGTTAGAGAGACTTCTTTACCTAAAGCGGCAGTTATAGTTTAGATTATTCTTATTTAGTAACATTGCTATTGATATGTGACTTTTGATGTGTCTTTCCTGTGCACATGGTCAGATGGCAAAAATTTAGGGGTCGGTTTGCAGCTTGTACTTTAAGGCATCTTTCTCAGTATCTGATGCAGCATTAGCGCCCGACCATGTGCATGCAAACTCCATGAATACAAAAGCTTGTGTTTCTTGTTAACCACTATTATCTCCTGTGGAAGAGCTGTCCAAAAAAAATGTGTTGTGAGCCACAAATGTTATTTAAAATTGTTTAATAATCACATTAAAAAATAAAAAGAAACAGACAGTACGGTGTTAATATATTTTATTTAACCTAATGTAGCAAATACATTATCTTATCAATGTGCAACCAGTATAAAATTATTATTGAGATATTTTACATTCTTTTTTTCATATTAAATATTTGAAAGTTTGGGGGGGTGTAATTTACTCTTACAGCACATCTCGATTCAGACTAGCCACATCTCAAGGGATCAATAGCCACATGTGGCTAGTAGCTGCTGTATTGGACAGCACAGACCTAGAACTTGGAACAGTGCCTGACACTGATCACCACTCCATAAACATTTGTCAAATAAATGAGTGAATGATAGTAGTTGATTCATTTTTATATCTAGACCAAATAACATTTTTCTGTGTTATAAAGTTATTTTATGATGGTCCAAATGCCTCATTATTAAATTTCCTTACTGAGTAATAGAGAGATTTCTTAGTTGGACTTAAAATATTTCTTTTCTTCTTCTTTTTTTTTTTTTTTTAATATGGCTGAAGTCTCTAAACAGGTCTGTGAATAGTAGAATGTAAAATGGCTTAAGTATTCTTAAATTCATTCATTTGAAATTGTCATTTCATTTTCTTCTGCTGTGTGAAATGAAACTCTTATGCTCATATTTTTAAGTCTGTGAAGACTTTATTTTTATTCATTAGAAAGAAGTCAATTAATTTGCATTTACTAATCTCCCATTCCTCACATTGTAATATCATTTTCTTTATATCTAAAGGGAAAATTGTTAATATTTCTTTTAAGCCTATAAACTTAATTTCCATTAAAAGAACTGGTCGTTTGAATGAAGATAACAACATCTTGCAAGTTGTATTCCTATTGTCTTTTTATTGGTTTGTCTATATCATTTCCATTTTGTGGCATTTGTGTAAAATGTGTGGTCTAGCATTTGTCTAATTTTTCCAATTTATGTGTTTAATTGTGGAAAAGTTCATCTAAAATATGTAAATTGAACCAAAAAAACAAGCCAAACCCATTGCCATCAAATTGATTCCAACTCATAGCGAACCCATAGGACAGAGTAGAACTGCCCCATAGAGTTTCCAAGGAGTGGCTGGTGGATTCGAACTGCTGACCTTTTGGTTAGCAGCTGAGCTCTTAACCACTGTGTCACCAGGGCATCCCTAAGTTATTCCCCAAATGTCAATAATCTGTTATTATTTTAAATTACTTATTTTATAATATTTTAAATAAAATAATTAAATTTCTCAAATTAATGAAAATTTAAAATAACTTAATTGAATCAAATGTGGACCCGAATTAACTTCCATCAATAATCTAGGAAGTGTATGTCGATCATAGAATACAGTTTGGAAGAAAACTTGAAGCGTGACATTGTACTACTTTGCACGATTTTCTGAATTGCACGTGAATGTATTTATAGAGCGATACCTAGAAGGATGGTCACCATAATGTAAGCACTGGTTGTCACTGGCTGGTGTACTTTTAAATAACTTTTACAATGGTTTTATAAAAGAATATTAAAAAACAATTTGGAAAATATAGACTGCAATGTCGTAAAATAAAATCCTATATGTAAAATATAACAGAAATTTACATTTCAGAAAAATATAAATTTTATATTTGCTTAATTTTATTATAATTTGATCAATAAAGAATTAAATTACAGTAAATATATAGGCTTTATCTGATATTTCTTAATGTAGATGTAAGCCAAATAAACAATAACAATTTGTAAATTTATTGTCTTATAACATGCATCATTTGTTATTGAATATTTGATGAGTCAAAAAATCATTTTCATTTATTCATTTGACAAGTATTCATAATACACATAACAAAATACGAGGCAAGTTTGATCTTTAGGAAATTAATGTATTTGGAGAAAGACTCGTTGGAGCACGATTCATTAACAACCTGTAATATGCAGATGACACAACCTTGCTTGCTGAAAGCGAAAAGGATTTGAAGCACTTACTGATGAAGATCAAAGACTACAGCCTTCAGTATGGATTATACCTCAACATAAAGAAAACACAAATCCTCACAACTGAGCCAATAAGCAACATCATGACAGATGGAGAAAATATTGAAGTTGTCAAGGATTTCATTTTACTTAGATCCACAATCAATGCCCATGGAAGCAGCAGTCAAGAAATCAATGAATGAAGAAGACCGAAGAAGAATTGATGCATTTGACTTGTGGTGTTGGCAAAGAATATTGGCTATACCATAGACTGCCAGAAAAACAGAGCAAGTCTGTTTTGGAAGAAGTACAGCCAGAATGCTCCTTAGAAGCAAGGATAGCGAGACTTTGTCTCAAGTACTTTGGACATGTTATCGGGAAGTACTAGTCCCTGGAAAAGGACATCATGCTTGGTAAAGTAGAGAGTCAGTGAAAAAAGGAAGACCCTCAATGAGATGGATTGACACAGGGGCTGCCACAATGGGCTCAAACATAGCAATGATTGTGAGGATGGTGCAGGATAGGGTAGCATTTTGTTTTGTTGCTCATGGGGTCCCTGTGAGTTGGAACTGGCTCAATAGCACCTAACAACAACAGTGTATTTTTAAGTAATTTTATTTCACTAATAAAAATAATAATAATAGGTAACAGTTACAGTCTGCCTTTCATAGTGTTAAGTGAATTTTCTATTTAACTTTAAAAATAACCCTATAGTTACATATTGTTATTATCCCTGTTTTACCTCAGAGGATCCAAGGAACGTTGAGGATTATAACTTGTCTAGGATCACACAGCTATGAAGTGTTCTTGTCATGTGTCAAACCCAGGCAGTTTAGTTGAGGAGCCTAATGTCTTAATCACTACATTTTGAGTACACTGTGTCTACTGACCATGTCTGTTTTTATCTTACATTCTAGCAACAGGATTCTGAATTTATAATTAGCTTTAAAATGTGTTATTTGTTAAAAATAACAAAAAGCAAGTAACATTTCTCTATTGCCTAAAATGTGTAGCTGTCCTATTATGGTCATTCTCTTAACTGATCTTTAGAACAAATAGAGTGTTCTTGCTGAGACAGGCATCTGACTCAACTCCAAGGTTGCCGGCAGGCGGGACGCTGAGGTTCAGTGACTTGCCCATGGCTGCACAGCTAGTCAGTGGGGAGGTGTACAAGCTCTTCATGCTTTTACCGCTAAAGCTTAATTTTGTGATTCGGTACTATTTCTAATCATAAAAGTAATTTTTAGATTCAGTCCATTGGTGAATCCTCTTCCGAATATTCTTGTGATTTTATTTAGTAAAAAAATTGTTAAATTGTGGCTTTAACTAGCATTAAAAACTAATATGCAAGAGAGGTTAAAGGATAAGAAATGCACAAGTGAGTAAACAGACTTGATTATAAGGACACCTAATTATTACAAGGTAGGATATAATTAAGTGCTAAAGTTGTGTGATATAAAGACGATAAAGGCTGCAGAGTTTCTGAGGAGAAAATCAAAGAACCACATTGCTTTGCCAGAGTCTAATTGCCAAGTTGCAAACTTTTAAAAATAAAACTAAATAAAAACAAAGCAAGTTAAAACAAGATCTTACAATTCTGTCTAGTCTTGTAGATTTATCTTTTTAAAGCACGTGGTCTTGATTAGACAATTCTATACCTACCATTCTCTTACAATCGTATTAACAAGTTACCATAATAAGGAAGATAGTTTAGCAAGGAAACCATTCGTTGTGTGCCTACGATGTGCCAGAGCATTTTCTTTACGTCATTGTTGAGTTTTGTGTGATAGGTGTTTTGTTCCCCATTTTATAGATAAGAAAACTGAGGCTCAGAGGATCTGTGGAACCTTGCTTGAAGGTGTGCTTATTAGTGACAGGGAAATAATTCAAACCCAAACTGTGGGGATTTAAACTGCACATTCTTTACTGTGTTGTGACAAGTTGTCTAGCAGTCTGGAAGATTAGGATGCTAGCATCCAACATTGTCATTCCAGATTACCAGTAGTCTTTGTGAAGGGCAGAAAGACTTTTCAGAGGGGTCAGGGAATATACAGCCTTCATTCTGAAAATACTGCTTGGCCGTGTAAGCAGGGTGACTAGGAATGTGGAATCCAGTCGTGCAATGTGCGTGGGACTCGGGATGGGCACCTCACCCACTCACCAGAGGACCTTATGCCCTGTTTGGGAAAAACTGATTCAGGAGAGGCTTATTGTGTTTACCTGTGGAAGAGCATTTACTGTCCCACATGAAATGACTTGAGCAAAACAGGGAAATGAGAACCATTTTTTTTCAATTATTGTCACTCCTTCTTTGTCAACTTTTTTTTTTCTTTAGCGCTAATAACACTCCTCAGCTGACTTAAGAAAGCATCCTTTAATTTCCCCACTGCCCCAATTGTATTGAGCTAGGGAAAAGGGAAGCTGATGAGTCACAAATATCTTAGTGTGGGTTAGTTTACTCTAAAAGCTTATTTTAGGGAATTTGCATTTTTAAAGAGTTGGTCATTTCCATTGCCATCGCGTCCATTCTGGCTCCTAGCGACCGTATAGGACAGAGTAGAACTGCCCCATAGGGTTTCCAACGCTGTAATCTTTATGGAAGCCGACTACCACATCTTTCTCCTAGCTGAGTGGCTAGTGGGTTTGAACTGCTGACTTCTTGATTAGCAGCTGAATGCTTAACCACTGCGCCACCAGGGATCCTTAGCTTGTCATTAGATGATCCTCAAATCTCTACTGATGAAATTTCAAACACATGGCATTAGAATGGTGGTAACAACAATGAAAACAAGGACACCTGACATTTATTGAGGAATTAGTGTATGCCAGGCACTGTGCTAAGTACATTTTGTGGATTTTTATATATAACATTTAGAACATTCCTATGAAATAGGTGCTATTATATCCCGAATTTTAAATGAGAAAATTGAGGCTTACAGCATTTATTTCCCCCAAGGCATGGTGTTTTGGGGCCATTGAGATTTCTCTGATACATTACATATTCCAAAAGAGCCCTGGTGGTGCAATGGTTAAGTGTTCAGCTGCTAACTGAAAGGTCAGCGGTTCAAACCCACCCACTGCTCCTCAAGAGAAAGATCTAAAGACCTCGTGATCTGCTTCCATAGAGAAAGCCTAGAAAACCCCATGGGGCAGTTCCAGTCTCTCACATGGGGTTGCTTATGAGTTGAAAACTGACTTGACAGCATCTAACAACAGCAATATATTCCCACATGGTTTTGACATTGGTACTATCTAGCAAATATTTAAGTTTTTTAAAAAATTGGCGAAAACAATGCTCAAATTATATGGATGAGCTAAATATAAACTTTAAGATGAAATAAATCATTTGTAAATGTAAAAAGCATACTTAATATCCATACATTGGTAGAAAGATGCATTAAAACTCTTCTCCAAATCTAATACTGTATATTTCAAGGTTTATGTTATAAATAGCATCACATTTGAAGAATTTCGAATGGATACACTATAATACCAATGTGGTAATTTTCCTTCTTAACAGTAATGGTGCCTCAAAGTCAAGATGATTGAACTTATTAATACGTTTTATGCCGTAGTTTACATTCCTCTATTGAAGGATATTCTTCAGGGTAAGCTGTGCAATTTAGCTCCTTTACCTCCTAATTCCAACTTTCCCACATTTTCAAGATGTGTGATATTTATTTGCATTTTTTTACTCATTTTTTTGTATTACTTGCTCATTCATATCTTACCTTTTCTTTCTTTCTTTCTTTTTTAACAGTTACATACAGCTTTTTATTGCCTAAGCCGTCTGGAGCTCACTTTGTCACTTGACTTTGCTGTGGACATCTCCTATAAATCTAGCTGAATTGTACATTGAAGATCCACCCGTCTGGTGAGTGGAATCATAGCTACAGTTTCCTTTTGTCCTGCCTCAAGTCGTGTTTGAATTGTTGACCAAAGTGCTTTCATAGAAGACACAAAATAGGGCTTTTCCAGCTCTCTGCAGGAAAGCTTTTTTTTTTTTTTAATGGACAAAAGTAATGTGTACTACCATTTTCTCTCTCTGAAATCTGCCATTGTCTCATCCCCTCATCCCCTCCCAAACCGACTGAATGACTTTAAAATTCTTCAGTCAGATATCTGTGTGTTCTCTGCCTAGATGGATCACTACCATCACTCATGCACGTGCGCGCACACACACACACACACGCACACACACACACTATTTTGATGACCAACAACACTTTTTTCATTTGTTATCTACACATGGATATCAAAGGTGATGATTGTGATTAGTTGTGCTACATAGAATCACATTGTAGTGTCTAAAGACCTTTTGGATGCAAAAACGTGGCCCTCTTGATCAGTTTAATGTTGTCAGTCTATGCAAGCAAAAAGGAAGCCATCAAGCCTTTATTATTTTCCCATAATTTTTTGCTTTTATTGCCCCTGCGCTTGTATCCTAAATATACTGCTATGGTATCTAGCTTCATATATTAAATGTCTTTCTATGACTCTCTTGGGACTCCTACAACCACTGTTCCTCTACCTTTTGCTTTTTAGGTATTGCTTGTATATTTTTATGGGTTGAATTCTACTAAGATGGTTTATTTTTGGGTGGGACAATTAAAGAGTCCCGTAGGGACCATTAATATATTAAGCAATTCTAATTAGGAGATGGGCCATGTGACTTAGCTAAAACATCAATGATAGCCTAATTTTAGTAATTTGAGTTATGTATAGTGACTTTGTGGAGCCCTGGTGGCATAGTGGTTAAAGAGCTCGGCTGCTAACCAAAAGGTCGGCAGTTCAAATCCACCAGCCACTCCTTGGAAACCCTCTCAGGCAGTTCTACTCCGTCCTATAGGGTCACTATGAGTTGGAATCGACTCAACAGCAACGAATTTGGTTTTTGGTTTTATGGTGACTTTGTGGTCAATGTTGAGGTTGGGGGGAGATATTTTTGAGACTTATAAGTGATAAGATGAACAAATGTAAAACATATTTGTGTTGAATACATTTTTCCCTTTTTTATAAGTAGGGGAAGTTTTTTCTGTTAAAGTGAGGCAATGAAGAAAGAGGGAGTAGGTCTTATAGGACTGAGGGAGCAGGAGTGGCTTAAGTACACGGGTGCTGATGTGAATGCCCTTACGAAGCAGGTGAGCCTGATACAGTAGTTAGGCAGCCTGGCTGGAGAAGACAGTTAAGTAAGTATATATAGAACAGATTATATAAAGCCTGAATGGCAATCTCATGAGGCTGTAGTGACAATTGAATTAGATGATACAAGTAAAGCACTTATCCCTGTGCTTGGCATATATTCAGAAACCAATAAATGTTACTAGCATTTCTAGATACATTTTGCTGGCAAAGAAACTAAAGTCCAAGCAATTTGTGTGGGATCTACCTCTCCCATGGCTTGATTTCCACATTTCACTTGCTGCCCCCATATATTTTCTTGGATGTGTGTCCTGACCGGGAGAATCTTCCATTACAATAGTGACAGTTCTGTTTGGATTTTGTGCGGTTTGATTCTGAAAAAGACATTCACGATAATAAACATTACGCAGCATACCTTAACTCTCTTTGAAGCACAGTCATTCCAAGTATCTTGGAGGCCAGAACCAAACTGGGTTGTACAAGGAAAGCCTGACTTAGTTAGGACATATCTCTGATTTTGGAGGTTTATAGCACATAGATTAGATGCCACACCCTCCTTGAAGCATCCCCAGCTACTATCTTCTGTCATAGGAACTTGATTCCATCTTTGCATTTGTTCTTCAGTGAATAGAACTGAGTACCTAGGAAATCCATTATAAATGTAGAATTGTAAATTTTGGAAGAAATAGGAGGGCGTATGGTGAAACAGACCTAAGACTCTGGCATATCCTATGCTAGCCCATCTGTCCTCTCACAGAGCAAGTAAGGGATCTGAGTATTGCAGAGTTAGAGATGGTGAGTTTGGTGGGGTGGGATTTGGAAGAACGGAGCCTGTCACAGAGAGTAGGGCCTGTGTTCAGGATTCCTAGAGGATTCTCCTGACATTGTTCATTCCAATAGTTATTCCCTGTTATTTCTGCTTTCTTGCTAATCTTCCTAATCTAATCATCTAATTTAATCATATGACTTAGTTTTCTGGTTGTTGTTAGGTGCTGTCAAGTTGGTTCCAACTCATAGTAACCCTATGTACAACAGAACAAAACACTACCTGGTCCTGTGCCATCCTCACAATCATTGCTATGTTTGAGCCCATTGTGGCAGCCACGGTGCCAATCCATCTTCTTGAGGATCTTCCTCTTTTTCACTGACCTCTACTTTACCAAGCATGATTTCCTTCTCCAGGGATTGGTCCCTCCTGATAACATATTCAAAATACGTGAGACAAAGTCTTGCCATCCTTGCTTCTAAGGAGCATTCTGGCTGTACTTCTTCCAAGACAGATTTGTTCATTCTTCTGGCAGTCCATTGTATGTTCAATATTCTTCGCCAATACCACAACTTAAATGCATCAGTTCTTCTTTGGTTTTCCTTATGCATTGTCCAGCTTTCGCATGCATATGAGGCAATTGAAAGTACCATGGCTTGGATCAAGTGCACCTTAGTCCTCAAAGTGATGTCTTTGCTTTTTAACACTTTAAAGAGGTCTTTTGCAGCACATTTGCCCAATGTAATACATTGTTTGATTTCTTTTTTTCCCATACAAAAATTTTTACATACATTGTTAAGTGACTCTAATTGCTTTTCCAATACTGTGACAGCACACTTCTCCTTTCCACTCCTGATTCCCCATGTCCATTCAACCAGCTCCTAACCCTCTCTGCCTTCCCATCTCACCTCCGGACTGAAGCTGCCCATTTAGTCTCATGTGTCTACTTGAGCTAAGAGGCACACTCCTCACGAGTATCACTTTATGTCCCACAGTCCAGTCCAATCCCTGTCTGAAGAGTTGGCCTTGGAAACTGTTTTATTTCTGGGCTGATAGAGAATCTGGGGTTCCTCCAGTCTCAGTCAGACCATTAAGTCTGGTCTTCTTACTAGAATTTGAGTTCTGCACCCACCTTTCTGCTGCTTCATCAGGGACTCTCT
>NW_004443947.1:13529121-13537107 GCF_000243295.1 Trichechus manatus latirostris | reverse complement strand
CTTCTTACTAGAATTTGAGTTCTGCACCCACCTTTCTGCTGCTTCATCAGGGACTCTCTGTTGTGTTCCCTGTCAGGGCAGTCATTGGTGGTAGCCAGGCACCATCTAGTTCTTCTGGTTTCAGGCTGATGAAGTCTCTGGTTTATGTGGCCCTTTCTGTATCTTGGGCTAATCCTTTCCTTGTGTCTTTGGTGTTCTTTATTCTCCTTTACTCCAGGTGGTTGGGACCAATTGATGCATCTTAGAGGGCCGCTTGCAAGCTTTTAAGACCCCAGACACCACTCACCAAAGTAGGATGCAGAACATTTTCTTAATAAGCTTTGTTATGCCAGTTGACCTAGATGTCCCCTGAAAACATGGTCCCCAGACCCCTACCCCTGCTACTCTGTCTCTCAAAGTATTTGATTGTATTCGGGAAACTTCTTAGCTTTGGTTTAGTCCAGTTGTGCTGACTTCCCCTGTAGTGAGTGCTGTCCTTCCCTTCACCTGAGATAAACATTGTTTGATTTCTTGACTGCTTCTTCCATGAGTGTTGATTGTGCATCCAAGTAAAATGAACTCCTTAATAACTTCAGTATTTTCTCTGTATATCATGATATTGTTCATTGGTCCAGTTGTGAGGATTTGTGTTTTGTTTATGTTGAGGTGTAATCTATACGGAAAGCTGTAGCCTTTGATCTTCATCAGTAAGTGCTTCAAGTCCTCTTCACTTTTAGTGAAGTGGTTTTCTGGTAAAATGTACTAAAATGAGTCTTTGGTACATGGTGGACAGGGAAGCAGGTGTAGTTTAATGAGGATAGAAAGGAATAGCATGTCAGCATGGGAAGAGAGAAAAGCTAATGTGGTCTTTGGGTCTTCCTTGGTAATAAAAACAAATCTCAGAAGCTCAGGCTTAGAAAATGAAAGCACCTTATTGAGGTTCCCAGATACTTTGCAATGATCTGCCTAACATGACGGTCTGCAAATTCATTAAGTTTTTTAAGTGCTCTTCTTATGTTTTACCATTATTTAGTTGTTGTTGCTTCCTTCATACACAACAGAATGAAAGGCAGCCTGGTCTTGTCCACCCCCATGATCAGATGTGGATAGGACCATTGTGATCCATAGGGTGTTCATTGGCTGGTTTCTGGAAGTAGGTTGTCAAATCTTTCTTCCTAGTTCTTCTCAGTCTGGAAGCTCCACTGAAACCTATTCAGCATCATAGCAACATGCAAGCCTCCACTTACAGGCGAGCAATGGCTGTGCATGAGGTGCGTTGGCTGGGAATCAAACCCGGGTCTCCCATGTGAAAGGCAATACTTCTATCACTGAACCACCACTACCCCTCATCATTTGGCTAGGGCAATACTTTTTATAATGTATTATTGCAAGCAAAGATGTTTTGAATTTTGGCTAAATATCAAGCCAGTCAGTGAGGCAGGGCCTGGCTTGCAGAAAACTATCAACTGTTAGAAGTCCTTTGTGCTAACTCTCTGCCATCGTATCTTACATTCTATTGAACCTGTTTAACAGAAATACCTACCTACATTCAAAAGCACTCTGCAAGACTTCTGCCCTCTGCAGTTCATTTAGAGTGTCATTTTTGGCCCTGATAAAATAAATGAGAGTGGCAATACTAGGCAATAGGAGGCTTTCTAAATATAAGCTCATGTTTGTCCAGATGACCAATTCGTTCCCAGGCACCCTCGGATTTTTGCTTTTCGTTTAGGCTTTGGGTCTGAAGTTCTAATGCTATTTTCATGCTCTTAAGAAGCAGTGTCCTAAGGTATACAACTTTTCTGGTCAAGATCTATGTTAAAGCATTTCCATGAGACTTCTTTTGCTTAACTGACAGTAGTATATAAATGGTTTTTATTCCATGTTGGATTCATAGAAAACACTGGATTTAAGTGTAGATCCTTATAGTTCTAGGTAGCCAGACCTGATTCTAACCAGACAGGGATGAGATGCAAGAAGTGATTTTATCATCATTAGAAATATAGTTCTTGTCTGTTTTACACAATCTGAAAAAATGATGATAAAAGAGAAAGAAAAACTAAAAAAAAAAAAGATACTTTTAAAGTTTTTTTTTTTTTTTTAAAGGGTAAACAGAACTGATGTCTTCAGATTTCTGATATTATTAAAATGGAACCCTAGAAGTTTCGGGAAAATCAACAGACTATATAAGGGATGTGTTTTAAGTTACACATCCTGCAGTGGGTGATGTGTGGATTTAGCTCCGTATCAGTAGGATACAAACTGACATTTTCTCTTTCCTTCCCTTTTAAAGGGTCCATGTAATCAGTATGTGCTGAATATACAAGTGACCCATTCTCTTTTAAAAAATAAGATTAATACATGTTTTCTCTAAAATCCATTTCTCTGTAAGTAGTGGAATTATTAGCACCATGTTGAAAATATTACACTGAGATCTTTCTTCCTTTTCCTTTGCCAGCACAGAAACACCTTTTAATACTCAACAGCCAACCTTTAAGATGAGTGCATTTCAAGATCTGTTTTTTTCCACACTGCATGCCTGAATTGCCTCTTAACGTTGTGAGATTTACAACAGGTTTTCTTTAAATATTTCACATTCTCACACGTAAAATCATGCAATATTACATATTTCACAAAATATTTTCTTGGAAATTTAGAGAATAAAATAGAACTTATGTAACCTGAACTAATATATGAAGCATGTTGTGTTTTCATACAACAATTATGAGGGAAAAGAGGAAAAATGAGCATTTATTAAATATATACCATGTTCCACAGTTTTTAAATTTTTCTCTTTAACATGAATTATCTTATGTAGCCCTCAAAATAAAGTCCTCTTATTTAATCCTGAAAAAAAAAAAAGAAAAGAAAAGAAACTGAGGCCTCAAGACGTTAAATATCTTGCTCAAGTTTGCCCAGCTAGGAGGGAGAAGAACCAAATTTTTGAGCCTTTTTGTTACCCCAGAACCTAATCCACTAATCAAATATTTTGGACAAAAAAAATTGGAAAATTGTAGAGAGGGTTATACTTTTTAATGAAGATTTTGGTCTGATAAGCTGTACACTAATAAATCAATAGCATGCATTTCAAATGTAAAACAAAGTTATGGATTGTTTTAACTCCCATTATTGTCACTTATGCTGAAGTGGGTATGGTGTGCCCATCTGTTTGCCAGTGATTGCTGGGATATAGACTGTGGCTTTTTAAACCCCTGAGTGTACAAATCAGTGAGAAAATAGTAACATGAATTATGGAAAGTAATTTTTAAACACAATTTAAAATTCTTATTTTGCTTATTCGGAAAATTGAGAGGGAATATCTTTGAAAGGCTGATTTTATTAACAATGACAAAAAGAAGCAAATTACTCCATAGATGTTTGTTGTATCATTTGAACTACACAATAAGGCTGAACAAATTCAATGGAATTTAGGTAAAATCAAGCATTTTAAT
Organism: Trichechus manatus latirostris; assembly: GCF_000243295.1. Lineage (NCBI taxonomy): Eukaryota > Metazoa > Chordata > Mammalia > Sirenia > Trichechidae > Trichechus > Trichechus manatus. Next base: position 13,533,679 of record NW_004443947.1, on the reverse strand, counting down.
AAGGTGTTGAGAAAATATAAGAAAAATTAATTACTGTATTATATGAAGAGTTCAATTTGACTGGAAAAAGAAGAAAGTTAAAAACATTGTTGAAAGGTCAATTTAATGTAAATTAAATATCATTATAAATAATATAAATTATGAATAAGTCAAATTCTTATATTTAAAGTGTTTCAGTGGGTATTTGCTTGTATATATGTGTGTTGTTTACATGTATACCATACCCGGGTCCATAGCAAATTGGTTAGGAAAAAACCTTGCCAATAAAAAATATAAAAATATAAGATCACAGTCATACAGAGAATTAAATATCAAAAACATAGAGAAAGCAAATAAATATATATGTGAAATCTCCTAACACAATTTTTGAAGTGGGTTTACAAAGTTTAGCTCTGAACTTCTGGCTAAACAAAGCCCAAATTGAATTGTGTTCATTTGAAATATACTTATTGTCTAAATTGAAAAGAAAATGCTGTAGCTACTTAGACAAAGATTTTCCTGATACTTAGGTCTGAGAAATTTCTCACATGAATGTTCATATAAAAGGATATTATAATTAACTATATTGTCAACACTATCCTAAAAACAAAGCACAGCACCCTCCTACAACCCTGTCAAAGTATCTCCCAGATGACAGTGCCCTGAAAACTGTTATACATAGACCAAATTGAAGTGTGAATAGATGGCTTTTTAGTGGTCCTGCATGAGCTAAGGTTAAGATGTGAAATAAATAAATGTTGCAAATCTCTCTGCGGATCATTGTAAATGCAGCTTCTTTCCCTTGGGTCATTGATATAAGTTGGGCAGAAGATAGATGATAGGAGTGTCTGGAGTACTGTATTCTCTGTTGATGATTAAGTAACATGCTTTAAAAATACTTAAAGTATAAGATACTGGCAGTGACCTTCTAGACAGGTTATTAAGAGTTAAAAAGAAAACTACTGTCATTGGTATTGACAAGGGTGTGATGTGGGAATCACAAATTACTTTTAATGGGAGTGAAAAGTGGTACAGCCTTGCTGAGAATTGTAAAAGGTTTATAACATTTGATCCTGTGATCATACAACTAACATTTTATCCTAAGGGAAAAATCAACATTGCGCAGAAACCTGTATCTGGAAGGATGTTACCTAAAGAATCTTTTGAAATATAGACAATTTTAAAACAGCCCAAATATCTACCAGTAAGGGCTTGGGTACATAATGGCACCCAATGGTGGAAGTACTATGTAGCCATGAAAAATACATTTCCTCAGATGATATGTAAATATCATTATACATTATTTTTAAAAAATATGTATAGCCTTATTACTTTAAAAATTTACCAAAGTATATTTAAAAAAGGGATGAGAAACGCATACCAGCAAATGTTGATAGTGGTTATTTCTTAGAAGAGAGAAAATAGATCATTTTTAATTTCTTATGTTTTTTTCTATATTTTCCTAACTTATTTTCATGGTTTTATCGTACATTTATAATTTAAAAACAAATAAGGGAGAAAGCAGCTGCACAGATATTAGAATGTAACACCCTTTGGGTAAAATTGAGAAACTCATCTTGGATATTTAGCCACCCTACTCCTACCAAAACATGAAAACATCATTTTTTATGAGAAGGATTTAATATTATCCAGCAGAAGATGGTGCTGTTTATATTAGGTATCATGGATGGCCAACAGGAAGGGGGAAAATTATCTTCAGAAAATTAAAGCCACACAGAAGACAGTATATTTTTTCCCCTATTCTTTGGATCAGAATTCACCTTCTAAAGAGCTCCTGATGTAACCCCTTCTCATTCAAACTAATTATTAATTTTTTTAAAATTAATTCATTAAATATTCTGTGTGTGCCTTTTAGGAGTGCATGAAGTGTTAAATTCATATAAGTAGTAAAAAGAAATTTGCAAGACTTTCTTGTTTACTGGAAGTTTCAATTACATTGGAAGAACAAGTTGGTTCTTTTAAAAATGTGAATTAAGTGACATGAAATGCAGAGGGAAGAGGTATCGTTGGATCTATCTTTGTGGGGAGAATGCATAAGGGGAAGCATCTGGAGAGAATAGATGGCACAGAATGAGCTGTGAATAATGGGTAGGATTTGATAAGCACACTAGAGAATAATAACAAAGACTGCGTGTTGAGGGCTTATTACATGCCAGCTACTGTGCAAACACTTCAAAATATTTACCACAGTGTTATAGAGCAGCTGATATCATCTCATTTTACAGATGAGGAGAGTGAGACTCAGAGATACTGAATAGCCTCCCAAAGGTTATACAGCTAATGAGCGACTGAAGTGGGATTCAAGTACATTCCTCTTCTCTTCCTCCTACTTACTGAGTCCTTACGCCAGGCATATAGTGTTATTTACTGTCACCTCCCGAAGTTTCAGTGCCTTCTTTTGCAGAATGGTGTTAAAGTGATTTGTCCAGAGTTAAAAAGTACAGTGAAACCTGCAGAACCTGGGTAAGGCAGAAACCTGTCACAGAAGGAAAACTCAAATATTTTGCACTAATAGACAACAGTAGAAAAAGTGGTAAGACGGCACCCGGTCAAAGGCGGAAAACTTGCGAGACCCAGAAAAACAAGGCAGTCCCGTTTAGCTCCGGCTCTCACAGGTTTCACTGTGAATGGTCAAGCTGGGAACGAGGTCTGTTTCACGCTGAGACTGGGTGTGATCAGTGACTGCTCTTAAACTTGACAGCTATATGAGTGTGAGCAAGTTATTAAACTTTTGGGGGCTGCAGATCCCCACGTGTCAAAGTACCTAACTTCATAGGCTGTTGTGAAGAGTCAGTTATGTGTAAACCAGAAAACACCAAACTCACTGCCGTCGAGTCATTTCTGACTCATAGCCACGCTATAGGACAGAGTAGAACCGCCCCCATGGGGTTTCCAAGACTGTAAATCTTTACAGAAGCGGACTGACACATCTTTCTCCTGCGGAGGAGCTGGTGGTTTCTAACCCCCGACCTTTCTGTCAACAGCTGAGCGCTTTAACCGCTGAACCAGCAGGGCTCCTTACTTATTATGAGTAAGCTTCTTAAAAGAGGGCTGGGCATATAGCTGGTACTCTGGTATTATTTTTGTGACTTTGATTATTATTATTATCGTTGTTACTACTACTACTTCTACTGTTACTACTACTATAGCATGGCTACTGAAAGAACAAAGTGAGTATCACCAAGCGAACAGATGACAATGTAAGTGGTTAGTATGCAGGACTGCATGAGAGTGAGGCAGAACAATGAGAAGTTATTCCTTTATTCGTTTTCAAAGTTCTTCCAATACATCCATTACTTCATCCGTTACTTCAGAAAGACAATCTCCATCTGCGCCTACTAAGACTTTAACAGCTCCCTTAAATTTGCTAATAGGAAGGAGATTGCAGGGTTAGACTCAGCACTTTCATCAGCCAATAGTGTCTGGTTAGAAATTGTTTGTCGTTGTTGTTAGTTGTCATTCAGTGGGCGCCCGACTCGTGGAGATCCCATACACAAAAAGCGAAGTGCTGCCCCGTCCTGTGCCATCCTCCATAATCAGTTGCAGATTGGATCACTATGATCCATAGGACTTTCATTGGCTGATTTTTGGAAGTAGATTGCCAGGCCTTTCTTCCTAGTCCATCTTAGCCTGGAAGCTCTGCTGAAACCTGCTCAGCATCATTACAACACACAAGCCTCCACTAACACATGAGTGGTGGCTGCACATGAGGTACATTGGCCGGGAATCAAACTCACATCTCTCACATGAAAAGCAAGAATTCTACCACTGCTCCACCACTGCTCCCTAGTTTGAAAGTAGGAACTTTGTAAGAATTAAGCTTATTTATTTATTTATTTATTTTATTGTACTTCAGGTGAAGGCTTACAGAACAAATAGTTTTCTCATGAAACAGTACTACACATGTTGTTTTCTGACATTGGTTAACAACCCCACAACATATCAACCCTCTAAATTCTCAACCTTTTTTTTTTGGTGAAAATACACTTAGCCAAAGATACACCATTTCAAAAATTTCTACATGCACGGTTCAGTGATGTCGCAACAGTGACAATTGTTGGGGCGGCGAAGACAGTAGCCAAACACAACTCTTACAGAGAAGTGGGGCCAAGGAGGGTCACTCAGAGGAGTCGACCCCGGCTTCAGTCCCAGGAGTTTATTTATAGTCAATACAGCAAGCAGCAAAGCAAATAACAGAACAATGGGCTTTGGGTGAGTAACAATAAGTTTCGGGCAAAGGAGAATGGGCTTCAGGTAAACAAGGCAATCAGTAACGGGACAATAGGTTTTGGAAAAACAAGTCATGCCTCATCTCCTTCTTATCGCTGACAAGTCTCCAACATGTTGTGTACAGCATAGAGGCCTGTGGGGAGCTGCAGTTGTCAAGAGTGTAGCCATGTTTAAATGGCATATATCCCCACACAGTGACATTGACTACGCTCTTCCAATTCTGCTGTTATTCTTACTTAAGATGAAGGTTTACAGAACAAAATAGTTTCTCATTTAACAGTTACTACAAATGTTACCCTATGACAATGGTTAACAATCTCACAACACA
>NW_004443947.1:13523011-13524788 GCF_000243295.1 Trichechus manatus latirostris | reverse complement strand
CAATTTTTTGTCTGTATTTTCCATGAATTTGTCTATTTTTTCCTCATGTTTGTCAGCTTTTTGCCTCAGTTCTTGTAGAATTCTGAGTATTAGAGATTTGAATTCCCTATCAGGTAGTTCTAGTGCATCTTCTTCCACAGGAGAGCCATCTGGTGTTTTATTTTGGATGCCTACTGGAACCATCCTGTCCTGTTTTTGTAAATGTTTTGATATTGTCCGCTGTTTTCAGAGCATTCAGTAGTTATTTTTCTCATTTATTGATTGTAGATTTGTTGTTTCGTACCTTTTTTTAAAAAAGAATTTGACTATGTCTGAGTAGGCGGACTGTGTGTTCTTTGTTGTTTTCTCATCTGTGGGCACAATACTTTTCGCCTCCTTCTCCAACTGGCAGGGTCAGTCACTCAGATTTGGTATGGCAGGGCAGGTCTAGCTGAAGAGGAGTTACTGGGATGGGTTGTTTGTGGTACTTACTACAGCCACCAGAACGGGTCAGTAATCAGTGCAGGGAAGGTTCCAGTAGGCCTTGCCTGTGCTGCTTGGTGGTGTGATGTCAAGCGCATGGTGCAGGTAGGCAGGATGCAGTGGGGAGATTGTTATGTGTGGAGCTAAGATGGATATGGGAGAGAGGAGTGAGGAACAGGAGCCAAAAACATACAAAGAAACAAAAAAGAATGCTAGGGGAGCTTGCCATTGAAGTGGAGAGATGAGAGACTATGAAATGGAGTAAAAAAGAAAGGGGAAAAGGAAGAAAAGAAAAGAATAAATAAATAAAAACCAGAAAGGTGAAAGAACTGCAAAGTTCCCAGGGATCCCACTGGTGCAGCTATGACATCTGGGGAAGTCACTCTCAGGTGTTTCAATGCAGCCTGGCTAGAAGGCGCAGAGGTACACAATGCCAGGTATTCAGGGAACAGAAAGAGAAGGAAGATATAAAGAGATTGGAAACTGAGCAATGAAGAAAGACAAAAAGGGAAAAGAGGGAAAAGAAAACAAAACAAATTAAAAAAAAAAACAAACAAGAAAGGCCCCCCAAAAAAACAGGAAAAAAAAAAACCAACGAGAAAGGAAATGCGCTCAGGGATCCCTCTGCACATCTGTGCAAGCCGAGTCGGAAGTCTCTTTGCCATGCCCCACCGCCTGGCCAGAAAGGGCTCCCAACTCAAGAAAAGGAAAAGAGAACAAACTATTCAAAACAAACAAACGAACAAAAGCCCTGGGATCCCACCAGCGCGGTAGCCCAGACCGGCAAGCAGCTCCACACTCGAATGGAGCTCCGCAGCCCCTCAGGAGGAAGCAAAGATGGTGCACGGAGCCAGGTACTCGAGCAAAAGGAGGGGGAGGTGGTGAGAGGCAAGTAAGAAATCAAAAGAAGCCGAAAAAAAAAAGCAACACTAGCAGCCAACAAATAGCACTCAGAGAACCAGCTAGTGCTGGCTGGTGTTTCTGGACAAGAGACTGTGTCCGCGGGAAGCAGAGGGGGCCAAGTGTGGGTGAAGAAGGGTAGAGAGTGGGAAAGCATATATCACAAATTACCGGTGCTCTGCAGCCCCTCAGGAAGAAGCAAAGATGCCGCACGGAGCGAGGTACTCGAGCGAAAGTAGGGGGAGGTGGTGAGAGGTAAGGAAGAAATCAAAAGAAGCAGAAAAAAGCAACACCAGCAGCCAACAAATGGCACTCAGAGAGCCGCCCATTCGGGTGTGTGGAATCCAAGCAGCAGGTGTTTCCTGGTCAAGGGATTGTGGCCATGGGAAGCAGAGGAGGCTGAGTTGGGGTGAAG
>NW_004443947.1:13474554-13522700 GCF_000243295.1 Trichechus manatus latirostris | reverse complement strand
GGCTTAGTTTTTCGGATCTTTGCTGTGGAGGGATGGCATGGTGCTTCAGCCTAAAGCACCATTTTGCCGGAACTTATCAGAATTAAACTTATTTTTGGTTTAAGGTTTAAAGATTGTCTCGGGGCAATAGTTTTGGGGGTTCATCCAGCCTCCATGGCTCCAGGAAATCTGGGTTCCATGAGAATTTGAAATTTTGTTCTGCATCCCCCCCCGCTTTTGATTAGGATTCTTCTATAGAATCTTTAATCAAAATATTCGTTAATGGTAGCCGGGCACCACAGTTGTTCAAGATAAAGAAAAATATTAAATAATAATGCCTGTATTATGAAGAGGTGTTCATGGCTGTTCTCATGGCAAAGTAGGCAGTGATAATCTTTAAACCTTAAACCAAAAATATCCTCTAAATTCTTCTTAAAACCAAACAACCGTTTAGCTTAACTTGTAAAGAATGTCTGCCTTAAACATTATGCTTTTAAGATCTATCTATATGGGATCAAATTGACAGCAATAACTCAAAAGGTTAGATAGGAGCCTTAGGGAGCAGTGAGTTAACATTAATGTGGGAGGAACAATGCAGAAAAAGAGGGTGAGAATGGTTGCACAACTCGAAAGAGTGTAATCAATGTCACTGAATTGAACCTGTAGACACTTGAATTGGTGTATGCTTTGCTGTGTATAGTCTCAACAACAATAACAAAAAAAGAAAAGAAAAGAAATTATTGAAAAAAAATGATAGGTATTTCTCTGGGATACATCAAACTGGGAATACAACCAAAAGTAATATAATAAAAAATAAATGAACTTATTTTTGCAGTTACTTTCTATTCATGACAAATGATACTGGTCTTTATATTTACACCTGTTTCATAATTGACTTTTAAAATGATACATTTAAGAAACAAAAATTGTTCAAGATAAAGAAAACTATTAAATGATAATGTCAGTATTATCTGATGGTGTTCATAGTTAGGAAGGTGATGCTAGAAGAAAGTCATGGAAAATTGCACTATAAGAAGCTGGTAATAGGGATGGAGTGAGCAAACTCCAGGGAGGATCTCTGTGACCAGAATGGAGGGTTTATATAGAGAATGAGGAGGAGATAAGTTCTGTACAGCTCTCGTATTTCTCATTTCACCACCAAGTGGTAAAAATACGGCACCATGAGGTAGCACTGGTCCGCCAATCTTCATTTGGGCACCTCTCCTCTCAACCACAGGAGTCTGTGGGTGGTGCAAACAGTTAACACACTAGGCTGTTAACTAAAATGCTGGAGTTTCAAATCCTCTCAGCGGTGCCTCAGAAAAAAGGCCTGAAAATTTACTTTGAAAAAAATCAGCCATTGAAAGTCCTGTAGAGCATAGTTGTACTCTGACACACACGGGGTCTCCATGAATTAGAATTGACTCCAGGACAACTGGGTTTCCTCCAAACCACAGCAGTCAGGGGAGGGATGTCAGTGGTCTCTTGGTGATTTAAATTTAGGAAAGAAATCTTTTTGGAATAACCAATTAAATTCAGACTTTTTCTACCTTATGACTCTAAACTCTGTATGGCCGTCAACTATGTCTGGCTCCCTTCATTACTAATTCCCCGGTACCTAACAAACTGATTGGCACATAATAGGTGCTCATGAAATACTTGACAAATACTTTCTGAATGAATTAATAAATTCTGCCCACTGAGGGTCCTTCACTGATTTCATTTTATATTTGTGTGATTACATAAGAACTTTGATAGGATTCTCATAGAGAGAAAAAGTGAGCTAATTCAAAATTTAATAGATGTATGACCTTATGAAGTCAACAGTGTCATCACAGAAGTGTTTTGGAGACCAGCCACTGTTAGAGGAAATGTTGATAGCACCCACTGAGATATTAGATTGATTCAAGAGGCCCAAAGTGCACTTGGATATCCGTCCTGGGAGGACAATTAGGGGATTCGGGAGAGGAATGTTACCCACCACTGAGTTTCCTTGAAGGAACAAATTGGTTCTAAGGAGTCTTCTAGGACTGACAGCAGTGGGAAGAGAAAGCACGTCAGTAGACAATGGAGAGCAAAGAGATTATGCTCTCACAAGGTAGTAACATTGCTATTTTAACAGGACACAAAGCAGGATGATTCAAGAGACAAATAATTCTGTACTAGAATTGTGTGTGTGTGGGGTGTGTGTGTGTGTGTGTGTGTGTGTGTGTGTGCGCTGAAAGGTTGTCAAGGGAAATTCTCCAAGGAAAGTTACTCAAGTTCTCTATTCTAGCCCTCCAAGCTTTCTCCTTACATAAATGGCACACCGAAGGTCATCAGTTTAGATTTTAACATGTCAAATTAGCCATTTATAGGATATCTCTGTTTTTGGTATGCTTCCTAATTCAGGTAAAAGAAATAGTAGTGACATTTTATAGGAGTTATAGATATTTTGTAATATGAAATGCCACATCACACTTTTCCAAGTTCCTTAGACAGTAGTGAAGTTCTGACTGCTTTGTCAAATAAAACCATCTTCCTACACTGAAAACATATTTTGCAGATGTTATTTCTATGAGACCCAGGATTCTGCCTCTATACACCTATAAGCTCTTTGTAATAGGATTGCTTTGGGTAGGATTGCTTTGGGGAGACATTTTAGTCCTTAAAGTGTACAAAACAGAGAATTTTCCCAAAATGTAGAGAATCGTTACATCAAATGTTAAAATCCAATAAAAACAACAACAGCAGCAACAACAATAAATTCAGAGCATAATAATAGCTAATATACTGAGACCACATAATATCATGGGCCAGCTCTACTAAAGACTAAATATACATTATCTCGTTTAGTCCCTACGACTCTCCATGGGACACTATGTTATACCTTGTGGACTCCCTAAAACTTCTGTTAGTCAGTCAGCCTTATCTAATGTTTTTCTCAACATCTATCTCCTAATTAAGCAAGACTCAGCATTGAAATAGCAATTATTTCACAATATAACTCAAGGTAGCATATGTCTATTATAAAGCAGGAAGACTCAAATTTGGTTGACCCAACTGTGTTAGTATCAGAACCTCGAGCTGATATTTAATATCATGTATGGCGACTTTCTAATTAAGTGACATTCACTCAAAGAATGTTTTGATCAGATTCTCTGGGAGGGGTGTATTTACTTATGTTTTTATTGTATAAGGCTGCTAGCCACAACATCACCTACAAATTCTTCAACATAAGGGCCCCAGTAAATAATCTGCCTGACCCAAATATGACAGAATTTTTTATTATCAAGTTTAAAAATTATTTATCAATTCCTGTTCATGAACTACAAATTGCTCTTTAATATCCTTGACGGTGACTTTCAGTGATAAAGAAATTCCCCTGACCTTGGAGTAACTCCAAAAGACATTTAAAGACAAAACACAATAGCATTCAAGAAAAACTCAACATAAATTTGTATATGCTCTGAAAGGGGACAGTTGTTACCATAGTGATTTTTTAAAATAGTTTATTTTATTTTTTGTTGTGAGAATATGCACAGTAGAACATATATCAATTCAACAGTTTCTACACTTATAATTTAGTGACATTGATTACATTTTTTGAGTTGTGCAACCATTCTCACCCTCCTTTTCTAGGTTGTTCCTTTCCCATTAACATAAACTCACTGCCCCCTAAATTTCCTATCTAATCTTTCAAGTTGCTCTTGTCAGTTTGATCCCATATAGATAGATCTTAAAACAGAATAATGCTCAAGGCAAACATTCTTTACTAGTTAAGCTAAACGATTGTTTGGTTTTAAGAAGATTTCAGGGGATATTTTTGGTTTAAGGTTTAAGATTTAAAGATTATCTCAGGGCAGTGGTTTTGGGGATTCATACAGCCTCCATGACTCCTGACAGTCTGGATTCCATGAGAATTTGAAATTCTGTTCTATATTTTCTCCCATTTGATCTGAGTTCTTCTAGAGAATCTTTGATCAAAACATTTAGTAATGGTAGCCAGGCACCATCCATTTCTTCTGGTCTCATGGCAAAGGAGGCAGTTGTTAATGGAGGCAATTAACCACACATTCCATTTCTTCCCTTTATTCCTGACTCTCCTTCCTCTGTTGCTTCAAGAGAATAGATGCCAATTGTTGTGGTAATTTTATTCTTTCCCAGACTGAGCTCAAAATGACAGGGGAGGATTTTTCAAGGCAGAGATGCTAAGCAGGTGAAAAAAAATCTAGACACAGTAACTATATCTGTTCTTAAAGATGCCTTAGTTTGGAGTTTGGAGCCTATATTTGGAATCAGATACAGAAGATAATGGTTATAAGATAGCTGGAGATCACCCTTCTAATGCTTAAATGTTTACATATATTTAGAAAGTTATATTAAGTAGTATTTCACAAAAAATAATTCTGCTTACCCTGGTTCTTTCTCAACTAACATTATTGAGTATTTACTAGGCAATGTGCAAAGTGCTTTGCCTGTAATTACTTACAAAATTTCTTCGTAAGATTACTTACAAAAATATATGATGCATATTCTATGATTATTCCCTTTTTTAGAGATGCAGAACCTAAGGCTAGAAAAGGTGATGCCATTCAACAAATATTTCATAGTGCCTACCCCATGATAAACATTTTTATAAGGATACCACACCAGTTGCCATCAAGTCAATTGCAACTCTTGGCAATCCAGTGTGTATCAGAGTAGAACTGTGCTCCATAGGATTTTCAATGGTTGATTTTATTACCTCTGAGGGCACGGAGGCCCTCCGGACTCAGTGGGTCCTTGTCTTTCTCTTGTAAGAATACACAGAGGAAGCAGTTTGGGGGTTCAGCTTTAACAGGTTTATTTTACTCGTGACAAGTAAAAAGAGTCAGTAGGGGCTCATACCTCTCCAAAAGACTGACTCGAAGAGGGAAGCAAAGGTTGGGTTTATATGGGTTCAGTGGAGATAACAGAACAATGAATATTCAGTGGGTTTCTTTGAAGGGGCAAGTACTTCTCAGAATGGCGGTGCATACTAATTAGGTTGCATGCGCATCTGGAATCCAAGATGGAAACCACTGATATTCAAGATGGAGTCCCCTCGGCAGCCCTTGGCATCACTTATAATTGGATATGGTGCGGGTGCACTGATCTTCTGCCCTACTTTGCCCCCTTCAGTGGGCCAAAACAGTGGTCACACTTCATTCTTTTGTGCATGCGGAGCCTGTAAGAAGGGGGAAAGGACTAGAAAAACACTAAGGAGGAAGTAGTAATTCACGGGTTGTTCTAAGCTTATTTTATGTTGACAGGATGTGGTTCCTGTTTACCCAACTTCTAGGTAGTAATCTTTTAACAGCTCTTTTATTCTGCTAGCACAGTTAACTCTATCTGATTTTTCAGAAGTAGATTGCCAGGCCTTTCTTCCAAGATGCCTCTGAGTGAACTCAAACTTCCAACCTTTCACTTAGTAGTGAAACCATTTGCACCACTCAAGGACTTCGTAAATAAACATCACTGAAAAAAAATCAAATTATAAAACCCCTTTTTTAATTGGGATAGAATTCTAGTGGGTTGCATAAGCTCACACAGCTAATAAGTGGCAAATCTAGGATTCAAACTCCGGTCTGTCTGAATTCAAAGTTCAGGTTCCTGACTCCAACAAATGGCCAACCATGTTGTGCACTACACTACTCCAGAAGGCTCTGCTCACATAGATATCAATAAAAACCCAGGCTCAAATTTGAAAGCCCATATTATAAACATCTAGAATCAGAGTATCAAAGTGAACAGCAAATATTATGTTCTTTCAAAAACCCTGTTTTTATTTGAGTGGCCATATCTGTAGGTCAGATTTCTGTGTGGTACAGAGGGGAAGACAGCTGAGGCTGGAATGCTTGCAGCTATTCTCAGTTTTGTGTCCCACTATGGGAAGTTCAGGAATAAACTGTCAAAGATGCACCTTCTTTCCCATCACCTATTACACAGAAGCCTCTCTGGCAATCCCGGTTACCCAGGACTGAAAAATGATTCTCTTCCAGCTGAGAAGTGCCTTCTCTTAAACTGAGCGTATGAAGCAGAGATTTATCGAAATCAACCCTGGCTTCCATTGTGGTGACAGATGTCACAGCTAGACCGCCCTCAAACAATCCTGAAATGACTCTCTGGAATTCTGCACGTGCCAACAGTCATTTTCAAACACTACAATTTGTTGCTTATGCTCTACCCCCTTGCTTTCTGTGTGACCTTCACCAACTAGTTCTTTCCTCTGTACCTCTGATTTCTGACTTTCAAACTTGGGAGAACAATTCTTTCCTCCTAGAGAAGTCACTGGAGTTCTGGGAAGATGAATGATCTCGGTGAATGTTTATCAGCAGTTGGGAGGGTTAACCCTCTTTCTCATACTCTAGAAAGTCCTACTATTATTCCCCGGTAAACCAAAAGTCAAAAGAACCTTTCTTTGTCTCCCTTTCAAATACTTCGGAGAATGCCTAGCCAATATCCTCATTTCCCCCGAGGAAATGCATGGGAGCCAGCTACTAAGTGCTGGTGTTTGCATGAACCTGTTTATTTCTTTTAATGTAATTGAGAATATGCCTGGAAGCATGAATCTATTTCTCCAATGCACTTTAAGCAGATTTAGCATGCAGAGGACAATCATGGCCTTGTATTGTACGTCTATGGCCTGCATGGTTCTGTAGTTGATATTTTTCAAATATATAAAGATCAGAAACTCCTGGAACACAAACTTTAAATGGGGAGATGAGACACTAAAAAATAACCCAGGAATACTAATTTATAATACAACGCAGAAATCGTCACTCCTTATTGGTGACTGCAAAACTCTTTATCAGTGGCTTTCAATATTGGCTGTACCTTAATATCATCTAGGGAACTTTAAAACACACACACACACACACACACACACACAAGCCTAGGATCCACCTTTAGTGACTGTGATTTAATTGGTTAAGGGTGGGGTCCAGTATTGGTATTTTGCAAAAATGGCTCACATGATATTACACGCCTGTGCCTGGGGACCATCTCCATGCCTACCTTTCCTACCTCATCTCGGGGCATTTTCCCCCATGTTCTTATACGGCAGCCACTCTGTCCTTTCTGTTATTTGAGTGTACAAAGATCATTTCTTCTTTAGAAGCTTTGTTCTATCTTTCCCGTTCTATAGAAATGCTCTTTACCGGTACCAAGATACTTACATGTGATTCAACTTTCAGCTCATACGTCACCTTCTTATGGATATCTATGGTAGCAGTGCTTCTGGAGTGGTATGGTGCACCACATGGTTGGCCATAGACCATGTCCTTGCCTTCCCTGACTGTCAACAGTCTCTCTAGTCCCTGTTTCTGACCTCTCCAAGTTACCAACTGAAACAAATTTATTTATTGGCTTGTCTATTTTTTTTTTTTTTTAAATCTCTGTCCACAAGAATGTAGAGTCCAAGAAAGCAGGGGCCTTCTCTCTCATTTACTACTGTATTTCTAGTGCCTGAAATAGTTTGGATACAGTAGGTGCTAAAAAATATCTATTAAATGAATGTTGTGTGTGTGGTGTGAAAAGCTGAGACTCTCTGCCATAATGCAGTAATTACAGGTAACTGGGAATTATTGGAGATTCTTAATAGCTGAGGGAGGTTCTGAGTCGATTTCAAAATAAAAGAGAAGGTTATCTGTGACATGATGTTGGAAGGATGTTCTTTGCTGGGGGAGTAGTATCTCTTCAGGGCTGGAGCAATTCTTGCTCAGAGTAGAGTAAGATAGCTAGCTTGACTGGGATGACCAAACTGTGATTGAAATTCATCTAATCCCATGAGATAATGGAACTATCCAAGGTGAAAACCGTTAGTTTTAGGAGCTAGATCACAGCTGGTATCTAATGCAAATGTCTCTAAGTAATGTGATCTTAACTGCCGTGGAGAACGAACAATGCCCCAAATTCTCATAAAAACCTTGAAAACTATACATTTATTTTCAATTAATATTCTCAGAAAACTGAGACAGCTAATAATAAATAATAATAATGGTAACGGCTCTTGTGCATTGTGCTTCCTTCATGCTGGGCATTGAACCAAATACTTATATTCCTTACATCAATTTAATCCTCACAGCAAACTTATGAGGTGATTGATAGCCACAATATACCTTCAAGAAAACCAGCACGTAGAGAAATCAAGTAACTGACTGAAGCCCTACCGCAAGTGAATGGCTGAAATGGGATTTGAGCCCAGAATCATGGACTCTGCAATCACAAAGCGACTACATTTATTCCTGATGCTTTATATGGAAACAGTGTAGCCCAGTGTGACACTGGTGCAGGTCTGTCTCCCATGTTAATTGGATCTCACCAAATTAAACTTTTAAGAAGAAGTAAAGAAAACCTTCAGATTATACATTTTTGTAAGTCTATCATTTGGAGCTTGGAATGTGCTTTCACAAAGGAAGAATGTTATGAATAATGCTTAGATCTCAGGCCACAGAAGCCAAAAGGTATACTTATAGTTCTAAATATTTTCATAAATAAGAAAAGGAAGTTGCTTTTATGTTGCGTGTTGTTTTGCATACTCTGGATAATTTTTAATTATGGCCAATAGCACATAACATTAAAAAATGGAGAGAGAAAACTGTTTCCCTATGTTTTAAAATACAGCGTTAATATTAGAGCAAAATAGAAAAAAAAAATGCCTATTCAAATTTTGGTTCATACTTGTCTTAGTCTTTAGTGCTGCTATAACAGAAATACCCCAAGTGGATGGCCTAAACAAAGAGAAATCTATTCTCTCACAGTCTAGGAGGCTAGAAGTCTGAATTCAGAGACCTAGCTCCTGGGAAAGGCTTTCTGTCTCTGTCAACTCTGGGGGAAGGTCCCTGTCATCGATCTTTCCCTGGTCTAGGAGCTTCTTAGTGCAGGGACCCCAGGTCCAAAAATGTACGCTGTTCCCAGCGTTTCTTTCTTGGTGGTATGAGGTCCCTCTCCTCTGTGCTTGATTCTTTCTTTTATATCTCAAAAGAGATTAACTCAAGATAGAACCTATACTGTAGATTGAGTCCTGCCTCATTAATATAACTGCCTCTAATCCTGCTTCATTAACATCATAGAGGTTAGGATTTACAACACATAGGATAATCACATCAGATCATAAAATGGTGGATAACAGCACAATACTTCAAATCATGGCCTAGCCAAGTTGATATACATTTTGAAGGGACACAATTCAATCCATAATAATATTTAAATTGAATCATTAAGATTTCCGCTGCTAACCAAAAGGTCAGCAGTTTGAATCCACCAGCTGCTCCTTAGAAACTCTATAGGGCAGTTCTACTCTGACCTATAGGGTTGCTATGAGTCAGAATCGACTCAACAGCAAGAGTTTTTTTCTTTTTTCTTTTTTTGGCCTGGTAATAGTTTAACTAGAAGAGGGTGAAAAAGCTGTTTTGGAAATTTTGTAGAGATTTCAAAGAAGATTAGAAATACTTTCAAAGACTTTGTGTGGGTTGCAACTGTTTTTACTACATGTAATTTCATTTAAAAATGGAATTTTTCCCCCTTTGGTGTGACAGTATTATTCCTCTTAAAGCGTGCTGAAATATGGAGTAGGATGGTGGGAAGGGTTGAGCAGGATGTGTATGTCCAAGATATATGACAATGTGATTGCATTAGAAGTATTACTGAGCATCAGGCATTAAAGACCGAGAAGGAGGGTCAAACAGAGAGAGAGGGTTTAAGGAAGAAATATTGCTTGTGTCAGGCCCAGTTGCCAAGCTGTTTTAGGCCTAGGTCACTTTACTTGTTTTCCAGAGTCTAGAACACTGACCCAGGGACTGCAGGTTAGATTGAACCTAAAAAAGAGAAGGCATTTGCTCTAAGACCTCAGCAAGCAAGGCTCCCCTGCAAGGCCTAGGTTTTCCTAACCTGGGGCGGAGCTGCTTTCTCTTTTGTTATTGAGGACTGACAGATTATATAAAAAGGTAATTCCTGTTGAATTCAAGTACCAGTACAAAGAAAGTACCAGTTTCTGATAATCAGCCTCAATTGATATTGAGTGCACAGGTGGGCCTATTTTTCGTTCCTTCTTTCCTTTTTTTTTTTTTAATGATTTATTTCTCTCAGAGAAGAACTGCAATAAGCCATCCTAGTGTATTTCCTTAAAAAAGTGGAGCTACTGCTGGTTTGTTTTTAAAGCAAATAGTTAATTCAAAATTAACAGAATTCTTTTTAAAAAAAGATGGTGGTTGCTTATTTACTTCGTTTCAAAGGTTTTTTTTTTTTTTTAATTCAGTCTCCCTAGCAACAGAGACATCTGTCTCTATTCTCTTAGTCATTAAAGCCAAAGAAAGTAGCTGCTTCAAAAATAATAAAGGCAATTTCTATGAATTGGGTAACTGTTAATTGTTGCCAAGAAATCTTAGTGAGATAATGAGGCATACAGCAATTGACAAAGATCTTTTCATTGATGTATGAGCTTACAGCTAGCCCATGGTGGTTAGCTAATATATACAGTACCATCGATGAGGTATTGTGTGATTCCCTATGTAACACGAAGAAGTGATCTTTACTCTTTCTAATTTCTTTCAGAAGTATGCCTTGCTGTGATTTTTCTGATTGCTTAGTAACTAATCATACCTTGGGATTCCAGGGAATATATTTGCCCATTAGATTTCGTGAAAGTAGAAAGGTTTGAAGCATTCACAATGGAGATCAATGTGACAAATAGTATAGTAGTTGCTGGTGGTGTTAAAAGCACAATATACTTCTTATTTGAGTTGTAGATTCTGCAAAACAATTTAAGTGCACACACTTAAAATTGCACTCGATTCTAAAATGTATATTGGCATTTGTGCTAAAACTGTTTGTAGGCCTCTTATAATGAAACCCCAATCACCCTCTACAATAGCTTCACTAATAAACACAAAACAGTTTTCAATGCTTTCTGCTTTCCTAGCAGCCAAGGAATTAAATTATATTAAGTCAGTACTTTTTATTATTGGCCCTATGTTTGGCACATGGCTATCTGTATGTGAAATTACTGTTAAATAGGTAATAACAGAAGGAGAAACCAAGCATATAGAAACAGCTTTGTGTGTGCGTGCCTGTGTGTGTGTGTGTGTGTGTGTGTGTGTGTGTTTTAAATCAGGAAATATGCCTCTGATGACCAGATGTAGAATAGCTCATTGCATTATTGGCCCCATAAGCCCATTTTAGTTTCTTAAGAGGAAGGAATTATTATAAATTGGAACTGTGAAAATATCTGATTCTAGAGTTAAAATTAGGATGTTTACAAAATTTACATATGTGTGAATAACTATCAAGAAAAATACAATTGATATTAAATGCATATCAATTTTAGCAGAGAATTTAATAAGAATTTTGTTTTTTATGATAGCATATTGTGACATACTTAGAGTAAAGATAGGAAACAGGAACTAAGGAATATTTTTAACCTTATGATGACTTTTGTTTCATGTCAAACTAGACACATATACAGTCTGGTACATTATACAAGTAATTAAGGCATTGCTGGTCGGGAGTTGGATGAATTGTTGGGATAAAAATGTAGGCATAGTTAATCAAATTCTTTTATTTTAGAAATATTTTTATAATTTTTGAAGTATTTTATTTGAAAAACATCCTCTAAATACAGATATTTCTAGTAAATGCTTATGAATATAAATGAATAAAAGACATTATGTTTTATAAATTGCAGTTTTTGTCTGCATAATTTCACACTGTTAAGGTGACAAACTGTTAATTTCTTTTCAAGATGATTCTAATATAATGAAAGTAGAAAGAATTTTTCAAGCAACCAAATAGAAATAGACTTGAATAGCTGTTGGTGACTTTTTGTGAAAGTTTAAAAAATGCGGTGTAAAGAAAATCTTGGCACTTGATGTAACATTTATGACATACTCTGAGGATCTCAAAGTTATACACTACTGGCTTTGTTGATCAAGTTTTACCATACTGTCTATCAGCATGTCATTTAACAGCAGGATCTGGAGGCAGCTTTATGATAAATATCCGTTTCAAGCTGGGGCCACATATAGGATTTATCTCTTTCTCTAGACGAGGGGTTGGGAAACTGTGGACCCAGGGCCCAAACTGACCTGCCACCTGCTTTTGTATGGTCCATGAGCTAAGAATGGTTTCTACATTTTTAAATGGTTGGGAAAAAACCAGAAGAAGAAAAATATTTGGTGATATGTGAACATTATATAAAATTAAAATTCTAATAAAACCAAAAAACCAAACCTGTTGTCGTCAAGTCGATTCTAACTCATAGCGAACTTAAAGGACAGAACAGAACTGCCTCACAAGGTTTCCAAGGAGTCGCTGGTGAATTTGAACTGCTGACCTTTTGGTCATAAATAAAGTTTTATTGAAACTCAGTCATACCGATTGATTTATATATGGTTTATGGCTGTTTTACTGCTATAATACAAAAGCTGAGTTGAGTAATCTTGGCAGAAAGTTTTTGATACTTGCTGTACATTTAAGTTATACATATCAGTGTGAACTTAAAAAAATGCAATAAATTTAACTTATAACATTCAATACATGCAGCTAACATTTACAGAGAACTTTCTGTGGGCCATTCATTGTTGTACTAAGCATTTTATGTGGATCATCTCACTAAATTCCGAGACCAGGTCTATGAGGTGTGTACTCTTTCGATTCCCATTTTTAGATGAGGAAATAAACTCAGAGAAAAGACTTGCTCAAACCCATACAAATAAGAAGTGATGGAGTTAGGATTCTGAATTAGATTTGCCCTAGGGCAAAATACATATTTTTTAACAATTGCACTTCTATAATTAAAAACACTTACAGATCAATGAGAAAAAGATAAATACTTCACTAGAAAAACAAATGAAATGAACAGATATTTCCCCAAAGAAGAAATCCAAATGTCTTCTCTCACACACAGTTATTAATTCAGGGATGAAAGTGAGAGGAATTACAAATGGTCCTTCTGGTTTTCTGACTTGAAATCTGAGATTTGGATTACTTTCTTCCCCAAACCATAGTTAACATTTGGTGACCAATTCGAGTCTCCAAAGATTCTGGAACACAACCATCAGAACATGGTCCTGGCATTTCCACTGACTATCACTTAATCATGCTAGCTAGAAAATATAGAAGGATCCATCAGTGAATTCACTGGGAAGAAAAACTGTGTGACAAAGAGAGAGTGATCCAGTTAGGTCTAGGACTCTGTGCTGTGATACTGGGAAAGTCATTTAACCCAGATTCATTTTTATAACCCAGGATTCCATGAAAACACAGATTCATGAGGAGGTTCTAACGATCTTAAGCCTCTACTCCTCCTTCACGTATCCAGTTTTCCTTGCTTCTCTATTTTGTGCCAGGTTGTCTTTGTATGAGCCAGGGTTCTAATTTGTAAGCAACCTAAGCAGAAAAGGAACTTACTGGAATCATCAGGAAGGCAGGAAAACAAGGTTGATAAAGGCAACAAAAACAGAAGGAGATTTGGCAACTAAAGCCCTCTCCTGGGCCCAGCCAAAGGATTGGTCTGCTTACGATAGTGCCGCTAGCGTTAATGCTACTGAATGCTGCCACCTGGATCAGCTTCTAAACTCTCCCTTCCCCTTTGTGTCATTTGTGAAAATTCACAGTCATGGATGGGAATAGCCAATTGCCCAAGTCTTGGACTGTGTACCTCATATTAATAGCTGGGAGTAGGAAGGAAGGACCATGTGGATGCTTTTAGCTTTTGGAGTGGGAAGAAGAGTATTTGGATACTGAGTAGGCAAAATGAAAATAAACTTATCACTACGTTCAGTTAAGACCTAGAATGAAGTGATCACTCTCATAGTCCCTATCCTTGTGAGAGACTGACCCACAGTGGTATTTAAAGTGTACTTTTGATGAGTTTTGACAGATACATACTACCATGAAAGCATCATCATAACCAATTCCATCACCCCCAAATTTTTTTGTGCTCTTTTGTAACCCATTCCTTCCTCCACTTACATCCCTGGAAGCCACTGTTCTGCTTTCTGTCACTGCAAATAAGTTTGGACTTCCTAGAATTTTAAATGATTGCAACCATACAGTTATACTATTTTTAGAATATAGGTTCTGGCTTCTTTCACTCCGTCTGAGGAGCTATATCCGTGTTTTTGTGTGAATCAGTAGTCCATATCTTTTAATTTCTCTTTATAATTCTTACCGAAGGAATAAAGCAACAAGTCACATCTCTTGTCTTTGTCTAAAATCTATCACAATTTTTTTCTTTTGGAACATCTTTTTTATTGTGGTGAAAATGTACTTAACAAACAGACACTAACTCAACAATTTCCACAGGTACAATTCAGTGACATTGATTACATTCTTCAAATTGTGCAACTATTTTCGCTATCCTTTTCCATATCATTCCACTACCAATAGCATAAACCTAATACCACCTAAGCAAAAACTTCCACTTTCCCATCCCTCCCACCTCTGGTAACCACTAATAATCTTTGACATATGTGCTTATTTAATGTAAGTGAGATCATACAGCATTTGTCCTTTCTCCACTGACTTATTTTGGTCAACATGATGTTTTAAAGTTTCATCCATATTGTAGCATGTCTCAGGAATATGTTTCTCTCTATGGCTAACAAGAAAACCAAAACCTATTACCGTCAAGTTGATTCCAACTCATAGCGACCCTACAAAACAGAGTAGAACTGCCCTATAGGGTTTTCAAGGCAGTAAATCTTTATGGAAGCAGACTGCCACATCTTTCTCCCGTGGAGCAGCTGGTGGGTTTGAACTGCTCATCTTTTGGTTAGCAGATGAGTGCCTTAACCACTGTGCCACCATAGTATTCTATTATGTATATAGACTGTATTTTGTTTATCCATTCATCTGTTGATGGACATTTTGGTTGTTTCCACTTTTTGGCTATTGTGAAAAGTGCTATAATGAACATTGGTATACAGATTTCTGTTCGAGTTATTGCCTTCATTTCTTCTGGCTATATACCTAGGATTGAGATTGCTGGGTCAATCACTAATGTTTTCAATACATTTCTGCAGTCCACTGAGAGTGAATCACAAAAGTCGTCCAAAGGCCATCATTTTGAAATGGTTTGATTAAGCCCTGTGCTACTTTGGTGGGTAATCTAGAGAAGATCTGGATGAGTTTACTGTAGGCAGATTTTCTTACCCTTTGAGTCAGGAAGTCAAACCTAATTGATGGACTGGGAAAGTCCTTACAACCCTCAGCTTCTGTGACTTAAAATTAGGTAAGTCAGTATATTTCTTAGGGGAAAATCAGTTTCCCTTCAGAAAATGAAATATTCTTGGAATTTATTGGCAAAGTTATCTTCGATTTAAATTTAATCATGTTTATAAATTAACAAACATTTCTTGACCTTCTATTATGTACCAGGCACAGAGCTTGGTAACAGAGATGGACAAAGACATGGTCCCTCCCCTCGTCAGATTTCAAGTGCAATAAGGGATATGGTAATAGAAAGCATGTTATATATGGTAATTATCAAAACTATTTACTGAGCATCTATTAATACCAGGCCCTGAGCTAGGCCCCGTGGAAATGGCTGCCTCCTTCCAACTGTGGAGCTTATTTTCTAGTAGAAGAGACAGATAATAAGCAATTAAGCATATAAGTAAGTAAAATTAGTATAGATTGTGGGAAATGCTGTGATGGAATAAACACAGTGATGAGATGGAAATTTAGGAAACCATTTTATATAGGAAAATCAGGGAGAGCTTTGCTGAGGAGCTGGAGAGTTGGGGCAAGAACATTCCAGAAGGCACAGATATCTGCAAGTACAAAGACTGATGCAGGACAGGACTTGCCTTGTGGAAGAAACAGAAAGGACAAGGATGTGGCTAGAGCAGGGTGAGTAGAGAAGAGTGAGCTGAAGTGAGAGTGCAGAGATAAGCAAGGCAACCCTGTAAGGCTCTGCCAGCCATGATCAGGAATTGCATTCTTTTTTTTTTTAAACTTCATTAAGTATGCAGGGGAGGGGATCTGACTCTTTGTTTTCTATGTTTTAATTTTACTGAAAAATTAGAGTAAAATCAATACATTAAAATTGATTGATAAAATAAATACAATAAAATACACAGATCTTGTGTATTCAGTTTGAATTTTGACAGTTACGTACACCTGTGTAATCACTGCCCAAAGCAAGATACAGGACATCTCAATTCCTAGAAAGTTCCCTTGTGTCCCTTCCTGATTTACTCTTTCAAAACTCTCCTTTGAGAAAATTTGTTGGGGATTCACCCCCATATTATCATCTGACTGGCTTTCTAATTTCCTCTCTCTGATCCTAACACTTTTTAAGAGCCTTTATTTATTTATTTATTTATTTATTTTTTCCAGCCCAAGTCACTTCCACCTCACAGACATACGAATCTAATCAGTCTCTTTCCAGACTTTCTCAGGCACTTTATTTTTCAAGTCACTCTTATATTCTGCCTGTCCAAACTCTAGAAACTTTACCTATCGTAGTTCAAAGCCTACCTTTCCATAAAGCCTGAAGGCTTAATCCGTTGCTGACTGGTCTATGTTCTCTGAATGCTTATAGTGCTTCTCAGCTGTTTCACACTGAGTTTTTATTTACACTCTCTAGTGGAGGAGTTAAGAGAAATATATGGCTGTAAGGAGAATGAATATCCTAAATGATTTAGCGAAAATATTAATAATTATAATAATATTAGAGAGAGGCAGGGAAAACCTATCTCAATGCAATCTTGTGATTTTTAAATGGAAAGTCCTATGCAACATGTGTAGACCTGGCTCAAACACATTTCAGCCTCGGTTTGGTAAAACTGCTGAAACTGTTTGGTTTTCTCTTTATTTTGAACTGTGAGTCATTTTAGTCCGTGATCTAGTCAGCCAGTCATGAAGGCTTACACACTCCAGAGAACGCTGGATGCCTTTCTCCCGGGCTCAGGCTTCACTGTCTGCTGCCTTGTCATCCATCTAAATGCTAACTAATGCCTTTTTTTTGAAAGAGTCAAACGCTCAAGGCAGCGGCTTGTCAATGGTGGGTGTTTGCCAGTGCTAGGCCTGTGGCCTACTGAGGTAATGGATCGGCAAGATTTGCTTATTTTAAAGATGATTTGATCTAGTGTGTTCTGTGTGGGTTGACGTGTTAAAAATTCCGGATACTATTTACAAAGAATTGCAGAGAAACCGAGGGCAAATGGGGCCTTGGCCAAGATTTTTTTTCCTTATTGATGCTGCCATCACAAATATTTAATTGGCATCAAGGTAAATACTCAAAGGTTAATGTAGCATGCTGCAAATGGATAATGAAGGTGTGCAGTCCTACTGCCTCACTTTGCTCCTGGAATGTAATTACCATCATAGGAATAGTCAGGGATGCAGGCTGTGTATCATCTCCTGGCACTCGCTTGCAGGTAGCATACACAAAAAATGCTGGTTGTTATGATCCATTTGGGGCATTTTGATACATTAGTCACAGTCAGACGTTTGCATTTCCACGCCTATCAGATCCAACATCAGTGAATTAGCTAGTGCTTTTTGGCAACAAGACAACAATGTCAGAGATTTATATATTTACTCCAAAGGAGAGACAAATTTATTACTAATGCAAGTGCTATTTTTGGCCTTTCATGGGAAAAAAGAAATATCCTTTCTAAAAATTCCTTCTTCCATTCTGTGTATTTTTCATTTTTCTCATATAACAAACTTATAAAAGAGCCTGGCACATAATAAGCATTCAATAAATGTAGACCACAACTGCTGCTATTTTCTAGCTTTCTCGTGGGTAGTCTTTGAGCAAGTCAAAGTGTTGTGGTTGTAGTAACAACACTATTTGAGTGATGTTATCTATTACAAAATAATATTATTCTAAAGTTTTTCTCCTTTTTTCCCATATTTTATTCTCTTAGTCATAGAATTCTATACCAAGCAAATAAATTATACTGAAATATATTACCTTTTCATGACCAACACCTGCAAAATGAATACAAAATTATCATATGCCATTATTTCTGCTCCAATGCATTTTTTAAAGCACTTAACAAGAGTAATGATAAATAACATATGGAAGTAAGCCTATTTGATCTTATTGAACCTATGGCTTTTAGGTAACAAAAATGACATATCAACAGAAGAAAATGATTAACCTATTATGATCACTCATTTCTTGGCTTCTTATTTTTTATTGGATTTTTCCACTTAGGTATTGATAATTTTTTAAAAGCTGATTTTGCGTGATCAGTAAGTTTGAGGCCTGCGTTAAGCTTAATAGCTACAAGAAAATATTTAAATTGGGGGCTCAAGATTTCGATTTTGGGCCATACACCCTCACAGTGTATCAACCGGCTCCTGCTTCCACTGGCTACTCCATCCTTGCCATCCCCGCACTTCTGTCATTCCTGTTGTGTCTGCCTCTTTTCTTATTAAAGAGGAGATTAGCACCTGTTATATGTATGTTAGAATCCACTGAGACCTTGAGATGAAAACACAGAACTTGAAAACACACTGAAAAGAAGGGGGTTACCTTTTAAGGAGAGAATGGTCAGTTTTAGAAACATTTTGTATTAGGAGCAAATTCTCCCAAATTTGTCCAAAATCCGTAGTCTTTAAGACCCATAACTAAGACTGTATTCTATAAAGAGATAATCAAGATGATGCAAATGGATTGAAAGCAACACTGCGTTTGATAAGTATGATTTTTTCGTTTGATAGCTATCAGCTAAGCACACTGACTACTGATATTTCTCTAACCGCGTCTGCACAATCCCTCTGCATTAGAATTGCCTGGAGTGCTTTACTATAGTGCAGATTTCTAGGCCCCACACCATCCTGCTTAATCAGCATCTCTGAAGTCAGGGCCTAGAGATCTGTACTGTAACAAGCACCACAGCTGATGCTTCAGATGTTCTTTACAATCTCTGTGAGAGATTTCTTTTCCAGAAATGTGGGTCTTTTGATTTTATTAATATAAAACTGTTAAGACCATGGGACGGGGAGCCTGACCCGCTGAGTTTGTACCCCCAGCTCATATCAAATGTCTCTTTAGGTGTTAATTGTAGTCATCATTGTACTAGCATTTGTTGTTGCTGCTGTTTTATTAGTAATGATAACCTTAATAATGGTATCGAAACTTATCTGTGAGAGACTTAGAGGGTAATGATAACAATAGAAACCTTACATATTTTTGGAACAGAAATTTCCCACCCTTGTAGCTCTCCCTCAAAAGAAACTGAAAAAATTAAAAATGAATGTCTTGACCCATTCGGCTTTCTGGACTGGACAATTCATTTCACTGGCTTGCAGGAACTCTGCCTCAGGTGCCAAAATGAACACCAGGGACCAGCTGGGAGTGCTCTTCACTATATTGTTCATTGGTTGAATCATTTTGCGGGTTTCTCCGGCACCTCTTCACCCTCTAATGCCTTCACCTTTGCTAGTGGCAGTGACCAAAACCTCTAGAGCAGCCTTCTGTCCCATCATACCTGTAGACTGAAGGCCATTCAGTTCTGACAATTTAAAACATGCTCTTCACCTCTGCATGTGTAAAGATGGCCCTGTGCTTTCATCGCGTATGTTTTCAGCCAAGTTCCCACATACTGGGTTTCTGGCGATGAGAGGGCTTTAATTACAGCTATTAGACAGGCAGTCTGGGTGAATGACAGTGTTTTCCCTCTGGTCATCTAGCAGAAGAAAACTTGAAAGGGGAAAGGCACAGATGGAGAGATGGTGTGTGAATGATTCTTGCTTTTCAGATGCCAGCGGCACCTGGGTGATGCTGTTTACCTTCTTGGCCCAGAAGACCCTCAGTTATCACCCAGAGCACGCTGGCTGCTATGCCTCTGGCTACTACGAGTTAGTTCCATGTGACCGCCCCCACTATCACCATTTTCCTCCCTCAACATCGTTCTCATCGCTGGTAGGCCACCTTCCTTTTGTTTGAGCCCACATTCTGGAAGACTGAGAGGGTTCTCCAAATTGCTCTTAATAAGCAGATTGAAGACCCTACTGCTTTGGTTTTAATAGTTTAGTTTTTTTCCCCTTTTTTCATGTTAATAAAACATCTTTCTTTCTTGCCACCCACTACCCCACTCCCCGGCCCAGCCATGTTATTATAACTTACATAACATCTGACAAGAAACTTCTCGGGTTTTTTTTGGCAACAAAGTGAGTTTTCCTTTAAAATTATAAAATGCTTCCCTTGTATATCTGTTATAAGCAGCAATCGAGAGAATTAATTCAGGCTATTTTCAGGCCTATTTCAAACATTTTGATGACTCAGAATCTGAATCAGAGCAAATAGAACACGATCTAAATACTACAAGGTGACACAAATTCAACACAAGTAGGAAAGGATTAAAAGGGCAGTAATTGCAGTTATTCATCTTTAATTAGTTTATATTGAGAGAAGTAATGCTGCAGTTCTGGAGATATATGTTTAGGTATCACTTGCAACATTTTTCAAATTTATAGTCCACGGAATACAAAAATAACAAAAAGTTATAGAACCCGTAACTAAAATACAAAGGTTCTCTCTCCTTGCCTGAAGTTTTGAAAGTCTTTGCTTTACAGTTAATGCATTCAAGATTTATTTTCTGTTCCCCACAATAATCAGCAGTGATATAATTGATCTATTTTAATTCCAGCATGTTTTTTGGCTTTGTTCGGTATACAGAAAGAGCATATGCTGTAATTCCTGCATCAAAAAGTCTTCAGTCTAGTTCTGGGGAGAAGACGAATAAAAAAAATGATGTGTAAGAGCTTATTTATTTATTCAGTAATTACTTATGGAAGACCTACTATATTGCAGGAAGGTTTCTGCTACTATTTACATCTGACCAAACTGAATTTTGAAGAGGTTAGGAGTTTTACTTAATATCACTTGTTTTGGAGATTGTACTTTCCAAAGATCATCTGTCAGGTGCTCTTGTGAAATGACCTTACCACTCCCCCATCAAGCGGTTGAGTCTAATTCCAATCCCCTATCTTGGCTGGCCTTAGTGACTCGTGTGTAACCAATAGAATGTACGCAAGTGATGCTGTGTTATTTCCAAGACTATATCAGAAAAGGTTATGTGGCTTCCACCTGGATCTTTTGAAACACTTGCTCTCCAGATGCTCCCTCTCAGGGAACACCCTCTTGCAACCTAGCCGCCATGCTGTGAGACCCCAGGCCAATGAAGAGGTAGGTGCCCTGATGAATAGTCTTAACTGAGTCCAGTGTTGAGTCATCCCTACCCAGGTATCAGATATAAGTGAAGATGATTACAGACCCCAACCTTGTCAGTCTTCCTATCTGAGACCCCAGACATCGTGGAACAGAGACAAGCCATATTTCTGTGCCTTGGTCAAGTTCTTGACTTTCAGAATCTGTCTCAGTCATCTAGTGCAGCTCTAACAGAAATCCCACGAGTGGATGGTTTTGACAAAGAGAAGTTTATTCTCTCACAGTCCAGTAGGCTACAAGCCTAAAATCAGGGCATCAGATCCAGGAGAAGTCTTTGTCTCTCTGTCGGCTCTGGAGTAAAGTCCATGTCATCAGTCTTCCTTTGGTCTGGGAGTTTCTCTCCGCAGGAACCTCAGGTCCAAAGGATGCGTTCTGCTCCTGGCACTGCTTTCTTGGTAGTGAGGTTCCCATGTGTCTCTGCTCGTTTCTCTCTTTTATATCTCAAAAGAGATTGCATTAAGACACTAATCTTGTCAACCTCATCACAGTGATAGAATATGTAACACATGAGGAGATCACATCTCATCATAGTGGTAGAGTTTACAGCACATAAGGAAATGACATCAGATAACACAATCATACAATACTGGGAATCATGACCTAGCCAAGTTGCTACCCACATTTTTGGGGGGACACAATTCAATCCATGACAGAATCTGATGTTGTTTTACACCACTAAGTTGATTATGCAATATTTATATATACATGATCATTCTTGCCATAGCAAATGACAAGAGTATTGACCAAAAAAGAGATCAATAAAAGAGGTACTATTACTATCTATGTCTGATAATAATAATAAACAAATATAAATTCCCATTATTCTTGTTGTGTGCTAGGATCTGTGATCTAATACTTACATAATCCTCAAAAGGACCCTGAATAAGGCATTATTGCTCTTCCAATTTTGTAGATGAGGAAAATAAGGCACAAAGAGGGGAGATAATAAACTCATGTAGTAAGTAAGGGATCAGGATTGAAAGCCTTTGTGTAAACTTCTTGGATAGATGATATAACTAAGGACTAAATAAGGTGCAGGAGTTCAGAGACGATGTCACTCTGGGGGAGCTGTTTTAGAGTTCATGAGATTTTATGGGGAGATAAAGTTTATACTAAGCCTGGTCAGGCGTGTATGATTTCAAGAAGCAAAGTAAAGGAGGAAAGGAAGGTATTTAATATGGAAGTAACCATGGGAACAAAGATACAAGTAAGAAGAGAATTCATGAGTGCATAGATGGAGAACAGCCTGGTAAGAAGAGAAGGTGGGGAGGGAAGTGGTAGAAGGTATTGAGAGATATAAACCTCTTGGATATTTGGCCTTGGAGGAACATGTCTAGATTAATAGTTCATTGGATGGTTACACTAGCAACAATATGGAGACCGGGAAAACTTGAAGATGGCAATCAAAAGGAAAGAGAACAGCTAAGAAGCTATTTAATTAGCCTAAGAGATTAATATGCTGGTGGCAATGGTAATGAAAATTAAGAATAAATTTAGAGAAATTTATAAAAGGCACAGCTTAATGACAGACGGAATACAAGGGTTGAGAGAACAGGGAGTGGTACAAATGGTTTCCAGCCAATGAGATTGGAAGTATGGTAAAAAAAAAAAAAAAAAAAAAAATTCCTTACTTTCAAATATTTTCAAAAATAATTAAGGCCACTCAAATCCAATAAAGGGTTTAAAATTGGGATTGTAAAACTCAGAAAAAGATGCTGCAAGGTTAACATATCTTACATGAAAATAGTAATAATAATAATAGTACCTTATGATTATATTGCCTTATATCTGTATAGCTTTTCACTTTTTTATAAATGACATGTAAATGTAATATTTGGTGTTCTCTTCAAGACTGTGTGAGTTAGATATATAGGAGAGGTAGCTGTTCTACTTACAGACGATGAAACTGAGTCTGGTGGTGGTTGAATGCCTGCTCAAGATCCCATGGTGGATAAGAACTTGTTCTGAGACTGATCCTTTGGCTCACTCTCCACTGCTATTTCTGTTCATGGGAACAGCCTTCTGAATATATTTTGGATTTAGGTAGGTAATGGTTTTGTTCTGAGAAGCTAAGGAGCACAAATGTCTCTTGGTATCTTGTAAATTTACAATATTTTATGGCTTCTGACTCTGAGGACCAACCTTACATATAAGCCCACAATATATAAGTGAACGTGGAATTAATGCTTAAGTGAACATGTGTGTAAATTTTGAGAGGGTTCCTTGAGCTTATTCAGTCTACAGAAGCAGTTTAGGGACTTTGTTGTTGTTCCTGTGTGCTGTCGACTGGACGCCAACTCATAGCAATACTGTAGGACAGAGTAGAACTGCCCCATAGGGTTTCCAAGGAGCAACTGGTGGATTCGAACTGCCGACGTTTTGGTTAGCCGCTGAGCAAGGCTGTAAATATCTATTTTAGATTTAGCTCACTCGGAGTAGGAGCCCAGGAGTCCCATTCATTCTTAACCCCTCATATACAGTTCTATTTATTTTATATCCTAAATATCTCTAAAATCCTTATATTCTGCCTGTTTGCACTACTACTGCCTTTGTTTATGCCCTCTACCTGTTTCTTGGAGTAATCCAACAAGGATTCTAATTCATTGCTGTGTTTTTATTGCCTCTGTACACTCATTCTGTCCATTTTTCATGCAAGTCTGACCATGTTTGGTTTATCATCTTTCCCCCAAAACTTACATAATACTCTGAGATCCTTGACATGTAATTTTCCTTATGGCTCTGTCAACCTTTTTGATGTCATCTCCTGCAATCCCCCTACAACAGTATTGATAGAATAATGAGTTTACACACACGCGCACACACACACGTACACTGTTTCTTGCCTCTGTATCATAGCACATATTTTTCCATGCCTGGAATGATTTTTTTTACTTTATCCTCTAGAAAACTTCTGTTTGGCCTTAAAACCTTACTCACGTCAACTCATCTAACACATCCTGCTTCTCTCCTCCACTGACAGAGTTAACCTCTTCCTGCCTTTGTACTGTGTGTGGAACCTCACACAAACCCCGTTATTGCCCAGCTCATACTGTATTGCAATTACCGATTTTCATGCCTACTCTGCCTACTAGATTGTAAACCTCTGGAGGGTGGGGATCATGGTCATTAGTCTTTGCATCCCTTGAAAATTTTTACAGTGCCTGCCACATGGTGAGTGCTCATTAAATGATTGTGGATGTGAAAAAAGGCAAGATGTTTCAACGACAAAAGATATTTGGCTGGGAAAGGTCATTACCGTCATGCCCCAAACAAGAATTTATTAAACATCTGTTTTAGTGAGGCATTGTGTTGAGTACTCCTCACACACAAATCTGCTTCTTGACCTCTAAGAACTTATTTATAATTTAATACATATATCAGGCATGAAAGCAAATATGGAAAGGACACACAATAATTGAATTACCAACATTAAACAGATATATGAATAGGTTAGATCAAATATTTACTTTGTATGTGCTTTACCCTGTAAAGGGTGATTGCATTTTAGGAGCTGGTGTGTGTATGGGAATCATTGAGCTTTATGTTTAGACAATAGGATCCTATCATATTGATTACAGTGTAAACGGAATTTTTATTTTTTTATGTGTGAAGATGAACATTAATATTTCCTATGAGGTTAATTTACATCATTTTGGAAGAAGTTACATACCTTGGATAGAATACAAATATAGGCACCTCTGGCCAAATTACAACCAATGGAGCTTATCTGTAGAACTCCACCATTTAAAAAAAGGTGGAATCTGAAAATAGAAAAAAATACGTGTGTTTCCTCAGAAGCAGGAAATAGGTATTTGACAACATGCATTTGTCTACTGAATGTGATGGAATACGTGATGAAATATGTTTTGCCAATAAAATAAATTGCCAAACAAATTGTAATCCTTTCTACAAATGCATTTAGTACCCAGAATGAAATAAACTACTTCCACAAAGCACACTTTTCCTTTGAATTATTTTAGATTTGCTGCCTATCAAAAACTACGGAGAACATGTGGTTTGTCAGACACTGTTTTTCAAAGTATATAGATAAAATGTATTTAATTGGAAAAAAATAGAATCCATTTTGGAAGGTCCCTAAATATTTGTAGCATACTGATACAGCGTAAATGAGTCTACAATTTTTGACTGAAGAGACTAAGTTCTCATAGCAGTGTTGGCTGTATTCTTGAAAACGTTCAAGTGATGATCCTTGGATCATCCTTGAGCATATTTATGACACTTTTATTGTACCATATTATCACCAGTCACTGAAAGAGTTAATTACATGCCTAATTAGGTTATTTCTGTTTCATTCTCCTCATGCTCTGTGAATTGGTCCTTGGCTCCAAGGCTCCCAAGGAATTTTAACTTACATGATTAATTAATTCAGTTTAACCCTTCAAATGTGACTCTAAGACCACACTTAGTTTAACATAATTTTAAATCTCTGGTTAACAGTCCCTAGTGCTATTCAGTGGACAAATTAGAGTCAAATAATTAAGTGTTAAGTTTGGATAAAATATAACTTTTAAAAAAGTGATCAAAAGAGTCATATGTGTGGAAGCAACTTTGCAAAAGGTGAAGCATTATAATACAAATGCAATATTATGTGAATGGGAAGATGGTTTTCCTTTTCTCTTGTTCTTTTTTTAATAAGAGCACACGTCCTCACCCATGGTATCTGTTTAATATTTAAGGATTGAATGAGATAATGTCTACAGCATTCTTGGCCCCATGCCTGGCACCATTTCTATATTGATACATAGTTTAATGATATTAGACATCATTCCATTTGGTCCTCAACCCATTCTGTTTTCTGGACAGGAATTTCCATTTAATAGGAAAATAAACTGAGGTCCAGAAGGTCATTCAATGAGGGGCCCAAAGGAGAGACTGATCTCTATTGCTGGGTGAGAGGGGATGTCCAGGGAGCAGGAGACATTTGACCTATATCCTGAAGAATAGGAGGAACTTGAATATCAGGAACATTCTGGAAATGATGAAAGTAGGTGGTATGTTGTGGGTATTGTTACTAATCTGTATTGCAAGAGAGAAGGATTTATTGGGAAATAAATCTAAAAATTTAATTTGAAATGGTATAATGCCTTAGGTATTCAGGCATTTTGGTTTAATTGTGGAAGTACTGGGGAAATACTGAAAATGTGTTAAGCGGGTGACTGATATGACTCAACTTATGGTTTAGCAAACCAGCTTTGTTGGTTGTGTGAAGGGGGGTTATCACAGGGAAGAGATGAGTGGGCGGGTGTGTGTTGGTGTATCACTGCTAGACTTCAGGTGAGAGATAGGGAAGTCTGAACAGCACTGTGGCAATGGAGGAGGAGGAGATGAGACAGGGATTTACAACACGTTTCTCAGGTCTGATCAGGGAGAGGTCTTACGTGGTGGACAAGGGGATGGGAGAAGCTGGGAATGACTGCAAGTTTTCATAGGAGATGGTGCCACTGATATAGATAGAAAAGATATAGATTAAAAAAAAAAAAAGAAAGAAAGAAATGGAAAGAAAAGAAGGAAGGAATGATGTTGGGCAGAGCAGATATTTTTGGTTTTGAATGTAAGAGGTGAGACTGCAGACTCAGTAGAGAGACGTGTTTTAAATATGGGTCCTGAATCCAGAAGAGAGGCTGGAGGAGGGGACAAAGATTTGGGGAGTTATTATTATATTTGTTTTATGATTGCTATGATATGTAGATGAAATGCCTTTATAAGAATTTTAGTTAATATTTAAAATAATATATTGAAATGAAATTTAGCAAAAACAAAGGCCTGACTTTCTTATGTGCCCCTCGTTTTTACTAGACGACAATTGTTGAGCATGTATGTGTGGCTCTGGGTTAAGTTTTGCATGAATTATCCCAGTTAATTTGCAAAACTTGGAGAAACCTGGAGGAATAGATATTATCATTCCTATTTGCCAATGAGAAAACTGAGGCTTGGAGAGGTGAACTTAATTGCCCAGTGCAGAACAAGAATTCAAATCTTCATTTATCTCCAAAGTCTGTACTCTTAACCCACATCCAGGCTGAAATATTCAAATATGATTCATCTTCAAGGTAGTTCTCAATGACGACTTCTGGAAAGCTTTTCTGGTAACACAACATCTTCCTTTAATATGAAATTGTTCAAATGTATCAAGCAGAGGACTTGGCCCATAGAAGAAAGCCAATCGATGTTTATTTCCATCCTTTTTCCACTCTTTCCCTTCCCTCTCTCTTAACCCTGCTCATATTCTTTCTGGATATCATTCAAGAATCAGTTCTCTCTTCCTTAACTGTAGACATCAATGAACATTGTTTCTCTCCTACTTGACTGTAGACTCTTTGAATGTAAAGATTATCTTTGCCTCTCCTGCAGTAACCAGCACAGGGCCTTACATTGTGCTAAAGTTCTGTACTTCCATTGTCTCATGTCTAATCCAATGAGTTATACTATAATTACCCCTGTTTTTAGAAGAGAAACCTGTAGCTTAATCAGTAACTTGTCAGAGACCTAACAGGGAATAAAATCAGAGCTAAAGATATTACCTCTTGTCTGTAACAAGATGTGTGCTAGGTGATTAGTACCTTGAACATAGTAGACTCATGCTTGTAGGAACAAATGAACAAAAACAGTGTTTCCATGGGCAATAACTTGGGGAGTAAACGTAGTTCTGTTATACTGTAGGCTTTTTTTTTTTTTTATAATCAGTGCTCCTGATAATAGGATTCTGCCTAATATGACTGGTCTCAGAAAAAACTTAAAAAAGGGACTCCATAATAACTCCAAAGAATTAAAACTGGTTTTCTGGAGTATCTAAAGGCACATGCTCCATAATCTCACCAATCCAAATAATGAACAAGGGAGTCCACAACAGAATTACAGAGATTGTTCCAAAGCTTAGTAACTAATTTGATTTTGTACGGAATGTTAAGGAAGGGTTTTAAAGAATTTTTAATGAAAAGGCAATTAACGTAGAAACCTTCATTAAGGGATAGTTGAGAAGAAAAATGTGACTTCTTGCTGAGTTTTTGACTTTTTAACTAATTGCAAAATTTTATGGTATTTTTACTGTGTATTAGAAAATGGCAAGGCACTATCTCTTTAATACAGTTAGATCTTACGGGTAAATAGAACACTTTTAAAGGCTTTTAATTTTTTTTTTTTTAAGTAAAGAGAACAGAACCCCCAAGAACTAATTATAACTGAACAGCTCTCATTTGATAAAATGGGCACAGAGTAATGAAATGTTCACCAAGAAACAGTAATTTCAAGCCAACTTAAAAGATTACTAAAACTATTATTTGTTTCCCCGTATTAGCCATACATTGACTAGTTTTACATAAATCAGAAAGTGGACATTTTACAAGAAAACTCTGAACAACTGCCCTGAACAAAGTATGTTGTTGTTCATGTTGTTGCTGTTATTGCTGCTGCTGCTGCTGTTGTTGTTGCTGTCATTGAGTCGGCCCTCAACTCGTAGAGACCCCATGTGACAGAGTAGAACTGCCCCATAGGATTTTTCTGGCTGTAATCTTTATGGAAACAATTCACCAAGCCTCTCCTTCCATGGAGTCTCTGGGTGGGTTTCAACCGCCAACTTTAGGTTAGTAGCTGATGGCAATCTGCTTGTGCCACCCAGGCTCCTTGAACAAAATATAGACACTGAATAAAATATGGACATACCTTATAATGTAGACACTGCAGAATCCAAGTCTTATCTGCCCTATAAACACAGCTTAATTTTCATTTTAATCCCGATTAAAGTGAATGGGACATTCATTCTTTGATTTTTCAATGTATTTCGTTTTGGTACCAGCATTTCTCAAACTTTATCCTAGAAATGTTAGTATTATGTTCCCTACCCCTATTATATCTGTGGTCCTAAGGATCTTGTTGTTAGATGTCGATGAGTCGGTTCCAACTCATAGCAACCCTATGTACAACAGAACGAAACACTGCTGCATCCTGCGCCATCCTCACAATCATTGCTGTGTTTGAGCCCATTGTTGCAGCCACTGTGTCAACCCATCTTGTTGACAGTCTTCCTCTCTTTCCCTGACCTTCTACTTTACTAATCATGATGTCCTTCTCTAGGGACTGGTCCCTCCTGATAACATGTCCAGAGTATGTGAGACTAGGTCTCGCCATCCTTGCCTCTAAGGAGCATTCTGGCTGTACTTTGAGGAGGCACCTCTTCCCACAGTCATATTTTGAGTGCCTTCTAACCTAAGGGGCTCATCTTCCCACACTATATCAGACAGTGTTCCACTATTATTCATAAGGTTTTCACTGGCCAATTTTTTCAGAAGTAGACTGCCAGGTTCTTCTTCCTAGTCTGTCTTAATCTGGAAGTACCACTGAAACCTTATGCTCCCATGGGTAGTCTTGCTGGTATTTGAAATACTGTTAGCATAGCTTCCAGCATCACAGCAATACTCAGGCTACCAAAGTACGACTAACTGAAAGACGAGTGATGGCCTTAGAGAATGGAAATGAAGGCAGAAATCTTCTGGCTGGCAGAATATTAGAGAATTTTATTAATCATATGGTGTATTCTCATGCCATGGAATCAAGAATATTCTTATTTTCTTGCCTTTCAGAGCTGTTTAAATAAAGAATTTTTATAAACTTCAGAATTAGAATAACTTTCTAAGTTGTCTCCCATCACTTTCTTTGGCCTTTACCTGAGTAACTAACCACCATAACGTAAGCCAAGGGTCAGAGATAAGGGGTCTGTGGGCCCCCAAAGGAGAGGTAGCTTGTTATACAGCCTTTGTCCTTTGGTTAGTCCTTTTGTATATGAAAATGTCCACCAGTCTTTGGAATCCAATGACAAATATCAAACATTATAAATTTTAGATTCGATATATCGGACGAGCTAAAACAGTCTTTGCCTTTTCTGTTTCTAACATTGTTTTCTGGGTGGGGAGGGTGTGAAAATGTAGAAGAGTTGTTGACATAGTCCTTTAATGAAACCAGTCTAATTCCTTTTGTAGGTGCCTAACCATTCATAGCCATCCCATCTTGAGAAGACCCATAGTAGTAAATAAAGGAAAAACCAAAGTTTAAAAAGTCCTGCTCTCTCCCAGTTCACTGCTCACTCTCCATTAATGTTAGAACACATTCAGTATAATTAAATCATGAACCAGTGTACATATTATAGGCCTCCAATGTATGGATTTCTAGATTTTCTGGCTAATTGATTGGGCAGTAAGAAAGAGCAAAGAATTTTCCAGAACAATTTGGAAGTAAGAAGTCCTGGGCTCTATGCCTGCCACTTGCCAGCTTTATAAGTTTGGACATTCCTTAATTATTATTATTTTAATTTGGGATCTTCACAGTTTAAATCTAGGTTCTCACAAAGCTAAAACCACTATGCTTTATTGGACTAGAATCAGGACATTTTTGAGGACTCAGAAAAAGACAGGGAACTAAGATCATGTAAATTTTTGAAATAGTATGACCATTTCTCCTTCTGATCTTTGTTTGTCCTCATGCATATGTACTTCGTTTTCCTGTATTTGAGAATTTGTATTTTCATTCATTGCTAGAAAAAGAAAAGACAGATATATGACAGGCAAATGCATTCAGTGTATTTTGATTGGTTATTTTGTCCCAGCATACATTTTTCTCGGTTCTCTTCTGTCTTTCTCTCTTTCTCCCGCTCTCTCTCTTTCTCTCTCTCAAGAGGAATAACTCCTTGAATAGGCTACTTTGGGAAGAGATGCCAGGTGAAAAAGAACTTTTACCAAGAAAGTTTTCTGAATTTTTGTTTTCACAGAATGTTTTAAATGCGTTATATTATTTTTAAATATTTTTGAAGAAATGTTCCCACAAACATCCCTTTATTGCATTTTGGTTTATTTAAATGTAACTAGCTACTCCTTGGAAACCCTGTGGGGCAGTTCTACTGGGTCACTATGAGTCGGAGTCAACTTGACAGCAATGGGTTTAGTTTGGTATGTGATACTGTACCCCTTTATGAACAATATCAATAATTTGCATGTTGTTGTTATTTTATAACCCACAAAACCAAAATATTGAACCTTGGCCCTTGAGCAAGTTCTCAATGATGTCAATTTTAACTACTCATGTGTATAAGTAGTTGAGTTTGAAGACATGTTAGGGTATGACTCTTTTGTTCTTTGACACAATTATTATTATTATTATTAGCAAAATTTGGTACATTTATTAAACTTGTTGTTGTTACTTGCTGTCGAGTTGATTTCTACTCATGGCGACCCCATTTGTGCTGACTAGGACTGCTCCATAGGATTTTCTAGGCTTTGACCTTTAGGAAGCAGATCACCAAGCCTGCCTTCCAAGTTGCCTCTGGATGGGTTGACTGCCAACTTTACAGCTAGTAGTTGAGAACTTAACCATTTGCACCACAAAGAGCAAAAAGAAACCAAAGTTACAGCCTGTGGTGTCAGTTCAATCTAAAAATCTGTGTTGCAGGTAGGAGGGGACTGTTGAGCTGGGAAAACCCATAGCTGTTCACAGCTCTTTCCTGAGGACAAGTGATTACCTAAGTCCCATCTCTAGGCTATGTTTTGGTGTCCAGATTTATTGTTGTTTTTTATTAAAATGTTTACTCAATCTGTGCTTAAACAACAAATGCAGGTTTTAGTACTTTAATTCTGCTCCTTTCTTTTCTTAAGTCACAGAAAGCATAAAACACAAGCATTTTAAGAGAACCATTATAGTCAAATATAATCTATTTATAGCAGATGAGCTACAATAATTTCATGAGACTGTTTTATCCATGAGTACAATGAAATTATAGAATTAACCTGTCTACACCATGTCCTTTATTATTATTTCCATTCCCCTTTATTATGCCTCATCCAGGTTACTAATATAAGTAATATGCTCCTTTATTTCTGCATTAGGTTTATTAATTTACTCACTTGGCCATATGTTTAGATTCTTTGACATGAACTGGATATCAATTCCCTTGTCACTTTTTTCTTTCTTCTGCCATATTGTGAGTTGACACCAAAATACATGTTGCAAAATGTATGTTAGACTGGGACATTAAGATGATTGACAGTGAACTTGCAGGGCAAGGAGGAGGCTAATCCATATATGACACACAGAAGCTGTTTTCCTGGCAACAACTTCATCATTGTTTCTAAACATGAGAGATGAGCCAATGTACCTAAAAAATCATTCAGGTAAACAGCAAAGAATTTTGTTTGGCAGGATGTGAATACCATAGCCTTTCTCCTTCTCACTTCACCCTGGTAAACAGGAATAGATTTATCCCACTTAGATTAATAGCTGTTTTAGCTCAATAAAAAAAGTGTAAATCTTTGGCTGTTTCCTACTAAGTCATAGTAAATCTGTATGTATGTATGTGATAATATCTCAGAGTAATTGAGATCTAAATCAGGTCTTTGGGGAAAAAGTTGTTGGAGTACATTTGGAATGCAGGCTAAATATATAGTCACCCTTTTGGGGTAATAAATTGTTTTGAGAACAAGTTGAAATCTGGTGATAGCATGTATCAAATTTTTACATCCAATATCTCATAGTATCCGATATTTCACATTACATGAACAAAAGAGAAAACGGAAGACTAAGTTGGATCAAAAAATTGTATAAGGCCTAAGAAAAGACTGTTCCCAGATGGAATTCACTGAAGATTCTGTTTATTCACATTTTCATTATAATTAATTCTTTAATATTGCCAGTTGATTCTCACAAATTGAAAATGTCCCAATCCATACAATCTGGCACCATGCTGCTCTTCTGAAATTCCAGGAAGCTCTCCTGAGGGAAAAATGGGAAATTCACGGTAAGAATGAAGCAATTACAGCAGAGGTGTGGCATCAAGCAGTATGGGCCAAATAGATATAACATCATTACAATGGCCTCTTTCCAAATGCACCAAAGTCAAATTAGCACATTCTGATAAGGGTGGAAAAGAGAGAGATGCTGTTCTTTGGAAAACAATGCTATACCTTTAAATTCTACTGTCTCTAAGGCATACCTGGGAGAGATGTGCTTATAGAGGAGTTGGAGACAGCATTAGATGATTTGCCTAAATCTGCTGAATATCGGGGAAGGGCGCATGGCAGACAAAGGGATAGGAGAAGAAGAGAAGAGAGGCCATCGGCTGGAAGATAAGTTATTGATCAAAAACCATCAGAATTAGCTAAAGAGAACTTAATCATATATTCAAAGGCAGAAACTTAATCCATATAATCAAAACATTTTGCAGAGGAGAATCTATGCGCGTACAAAGCTGCTCACATTTCCAGACAAAGGCAGAACGAGGGTCTCCTATGTCCTCTCTGTCTCTAGGATTGTCCTGAAGACACAGTATTCACCATGTTTAGAAATTAGATATGTGTCATCCTCCTCAAACCAGATACACAATTCATGTCATCTTTTATCTTACCTTGTGACATTTTACTTGTAAAAGCAATGCACTGTAGAAAATTTATAAAATATAAAGGAGTATTACCCCTCTCTCCTCACCCAGTGAAAACCATCGTTAACTGTCCTATCCTTGGAATGAGTTCAAAGATGATGGGAATAAAACTTACAGACAATGATTAGTTTCATTCACAAGCTTTATGAGGCATAAATAAAGTTATGAAAATCAGCATAGACAAAGGATATGCCTGAGCAAGCTTTATGTCCCCTTTCTGTTCCTCATAGGGAAGAGTGATGATGGTCTAGAACATTTGTTAGCCTTAAAAAGAGGGCTCCTGGTCTTTAAACAATATGACTCCGAGCATCCCATCCCCACCTCTAACACCTTTACCAAAAGAGCCACATCACTTCCTAGAAATATGATTTTTTTCCATCAAATTTTCTTATCTGTCCATCTATCCATATTGACAAAATTGAGTTTATATTGTATGTATAGTATTGGACACTGCTCTACCATTCACTTAATTTTTAAGTATTTGCTCTGTCAGTAAGTAGTCTTCAAAAACATGGTTTTAAATTATTAGCTTAATTTTACGGTGACAAAGGTGGACCTAGTCAGATTTTGATTTATTTGGGAAAAATCAAGAGGAGTTAATTTAGTAAATTCTCAGAATTAAGAACTCATTTGCTAAGTTCTGAGGGCTAAACTTATTGAACTTTCCACTTGTATTATCAGGAAAATAATCACTAATGTTTGCTAGAGGAGAAACCAGTTAAAATCAAAAGAGAGTTTGTCACTATGAAGAAGGAGCAAGTATTCAGAGGTCTTATCCACATAAGTTAGAACTCTTCATGAAAAACCTCCACATTCTTTTATTTTATTTTTTTATGTTTTAAAATTAAATCTTTATTTTCTTTCTTTTTTAAACTTCCCTTCTCTTTTCTCATGAACCCTCAACAACATCTGTATTGTGTACCGAGTAAGTCACATTAATGGATTCCATAGATAATTTCCAAAGGTTGAAAAGGCCTTTGACTTCAGAGAAATTGAAGCAATTTTGAAAGAAGCCAAAGAGGTGTATATTAGAATCCTCCACATACACATGAATAGTGGAGTGACATTTGAATTTGACACAGAGAGTGAAAAGATCAAGTTGAATTGTGGCACTAGAGAAGAGAATGCTGCCTTATCCGTGCCTTCTCTGTTTGCTGAGAGAAGATATTCTGAAACTTTGAATGAGAAGTAAAGGGCATTAGCATCAAGTGAGAGTACAGGAGTCAACCTGGATTTGCAAATAACAAAGTCATTTCAGCTAACCTCCAGGAAGACCTTGAAACTGAGATCCGAGATCACACACTTAAAATAAGTAACTTTTGTTAAAAAGAGTGTGCAAGTGACCATAGTTGAATTTCACCATAAAG
Organism: Trichechus manatus latirostris; assembly: GCF_000243295.1. Taxonomy (NCBI): domain Eukaryota; kingdom Metazoa; phylum Chordata; class Mammalia; order Sirenia; family Trichechidae; genus Trichechus; species Trichechus manatus. Next base: position 13,487,725 of record NW_004443947.1, on the reverse strand, counting down.
GAGAGATCATAGGAAGGAGGCTCTGAAGGAGTAAGGCTACCTGGGCTGGTGGGGGAGTCTAACTCAGGGGGCTGGGCTGGTCTCCAAGTCTATAAAATGATTTCTGAGAGGTGAGCAACTTCTACTTCAGCTTTTAAAAGAAATTTGAGGGCACCTACCTTGACATTCTGTCTCCCTCAAAAGATGGACTCTTCACTGCAGTTATACCTATTTATTCTTAATAGTAAAGACTGCATTTTCCCCATCTAAGTTTCTCTCCTTAAAATCTAAGGCTTCCATCATCCCTCAAGATTCCACCGTTTATTCTCAGTTGAACACCAAGACTCAAATTGTAGATTCCAATATCCCTGAACTCAACTAACTTGGAATAAGGATCATTCAGATAGGAAGTTACACATTGAAGTTCACTTCCTCACAAGTTACAGTCAGTAGTTAGTTGGTTATAAATAGAATTTCTGCCTCTCTATTGTTTGATTCTGTTACAATAAGAACACGTTCATGTATTATTTGGGAATCTAAAAATAAGTTTAAAAATAGAAAATGAATTATAGTGTAAAAAAATAGCATTAGCAATATTGAAAATAGAACTTTAATTAGAGAATGAATTTAAACACACTTTAGTAATAATGTTTATCTGTAATAAATAAAATCTGTTAGGGAAATTTAGAATAGCCATTAAGAGAACTTGGATCTTGAGTGCCAGACTGCCTAGGTTTGAACTGAGGTTTGCCAGGAAATAACAGACATCATGATAGTTCTTTAGCTGTAAGATGAGAATAATAATACATGCACATCTAATAGGGTTGTTCTGAGAATTAAATGAGATACTGTAAAACGATTAGCACACTGCCTGGCACATAGTAAGCTCTCTGATAATGCTTATTATTGCGTGAGGCAGAAAAGACCTATGTTAATTGCATCCTCTGAAGAGCAGTTATCAGAATGGCATTACACATGCAAGAGCTTTATTCAGGAAAATGGCTATGTAGAATAAAGGGGAGGAAGCAAGAGTACCGGGAGGGCCTTCAGACCTCAATGGTGCAGGTCTGACACCGGTGAAAGAAGAGAGGGACAGAAGGAGGGTTGGGTAGGAAGAGTCTCAGACTGCAAAACAGTTCTAAGAAAGTTTGGGTCAGGCTGATGGGGAGTCCTTGAGACAAAGTTATCTGTTGGAGGAAACCCATGTCCTGTAGGGATGGACCTACTGAGTCATTGACTGGAAACATTTCAGGAGACAGAAGGACCCCACCTGAAGTGGTAGTGAATCCAGAGAGACAGTAGTTGGGGGTGTTGTACCCTGAAGCAGGAAATCTGATTGGCACATCTTTATGGCCACCACACGGCCTTTGCTTGAGCTGGTGCTTTTGGGTACAATAGTTATAAAACATTAGCAACCATCCATGAAAGCAGATCTTTGACTCTGCTATTTGGATAACTTGGTTCAGAGTATCCTGTTTCCGAACCTCAATTTCCTCACCTATAAAGTGAATAAAATAAGTATTATACACGTATTCGTACTTCAGGATTTATTTAAAGATTTGCAATAACACATGTGGAAGCATTTTTTAAAAATTGTGAAGTGCTTTGGGAATGTGAAAGGGAGAAAAACTATTTCCTTTAGATATTTTATAATTCAGATTTTTTTTCCCATTTTCTGGCCTTTCAATTAGCCCAACTTTATAAGACTATTATAATTTCACAAGAAAACATCTGTGGAATCAGATTCTCAGACATTCTGATCTTTGAAATTACCAAAAAATGTAAGGATTACAACCATAATGTTTTATTTGATAACTACTGTAATTATGCCTGGTAGTGAATCGGTTTTCATTATTTAATACGCAGTACATGGTATCTGAAGAATTTAATCCATGAAACCAGAAATTAGTTTTAAAATTACTACAGATCTGAGTTTAGGAATACTGTTGAGTGCTTGGAGCCATGGTGGTGTAGTAGTTAAGAGCTTGGCTGCTAACCAAAAGATTGGCAGTTCGAATCCACCAGCGGCTCCTTGGAAACCCTCTGGGGCAGTTCTACTCTGTCCTATAGGGTTGCTATGAGTTAGAATTGACTTGATGGCAATAGGTTTACAGAGTTGAGTGCTTAGGAGCCCTGGTGGTGCAGTGGTTAAAGGGCTCAATTTCCAACTAAAAGGTTGACGGTTCAAACCTACCAGTTGCTTTTCAGGAAAAAGATGTGATAGTCTGCTTCCATAAAGATTTACAGCCTAGGAAACCCTATGGAGCAATTCTGCTCTGTTCTACAGGGTCACTATGAGTCGGAATCGACTCAACAGCAGCGGGTTTGCTGTGTGCTTCATGGCTATATCCCTGGGGCCTTGCATGAGGATTGGCAGGTAGAAGATGCTCAATAAATATCTATTGAAGGACTCATTGAATCAGTTAATTCTTGTCCTGTTCAGGACAATTCTTGTCCTTGTTCTTTATCTCTGTGACCTTTCCTCATAGGAATTAAGAAAACTAAACATAAAACACGGAGGGAAAACATGACAAAAGCCCAAATCACTGATGCTTGTAAAAATTAGAAAGGAATGGGGCTAGTGTTTGGGCCATTACTCTTAAAATGACAAAGATAATAGAATCTTTAGAGAGAAAGACAGATAGATAGGTAACTGCCACCGAATTGACTCCCACTCATGGCGGCCCCGTGTGTAACAGAATAAAACGTTGCCCATTCCTGCATCATCCTCATTATCACTGGCATGTTCAAGTCTACAGGTGTGGCTCTTGTGCCAATCCATCTCACTGAGGTCTCCATCACCATCGCTGGCCCTCTACTTCACCAAACATGATGTCCTCCTCCAGTGATTGATCCCTCCTGATGACATGTTCAAAGCAAACAGGTCGGACAATGTTCTGTTGTGATCCATAAGGTTTTTCATTGGCTAATTTTCAAAAGTAGATCGCCAAGCCTTACTTCCTAGCCTGTCTTAGTCTGAAAGCGCCAATGAAACCTGTCCACCATGGGTGACCCTGCTGGTATTTGAAATACTGGTGGCATAGCTTCCAGCATCACAGCAACATGCAAGCCACCACAGTACACAAACTGACAAACGGATGGTGGGTAGAATCTTTAAAAAACAAAAACAGTTGCCCTTGAGTTGATTCTGACTCATGGTTATCGCATGTGTGTCAAAGTAGTAGTTTTCTCCATAGGGTTTTCAATTGCTGATTTTTTGGAAGTAGATTGCCAGGACTTTCTTCTGAGGCACTTCTGGGTGAATTCAGACCTCCAACCTTTTGGTTAGCAGCTGGGTGCATTAACTGCTTGCACCACCCAGGATAGAATCTTTAGAGGTCATCTAATACTACTTTTTTATTTTAGAGCAGGATTTCTCAACTCAGTACTATTGATATTTTGGGCTAGAAAATTCTTTGTTGTGGATGCTGTGTTGTGCATTGTCGTACAGTTAGCAGCGTCCCTGGCCTCTACCCACTAGATGCCAGTAGCATCCCCTACCTCCCGTTGTAGAAACAAAATGTGTTTCCAGACACTGCCACACGTCCCTGGGGACAAAATCATTCCCAGTTGAGAACCACTGTTTTAGAGGTTGAGCAACAAAGGAAGACTTGAGAGGTTAAATAAGTCACCCAAGCCCAGGGCAGAGCTACCACTACAACTGTAGTCCTAGGACTAAGTATCTGTCAAGTTCTTCTACTATCTCCCCTGCATGATTAAATGTGCCTCTAGTATGGTTGCTGTTATTTTATCATGACTATTCATGTTTATTCATAGCATTCTTCTAGTCTGTAGGCTGTGTGATATTTTGCCCATTTTACTGTTGAAGGAAGGGCCTGATATTGCTTTCTATATTGGATTAAAAATGAAGTTACTCTTGGAGGTGAAAGCGGCATGTTTTGAAACCCAAAATTGACAGAGGAGAGAGAGTTCAACAATCTTTCTCTTACGGCCGAACTTGGCGATATATTACGCTTTCTTTGCCCAGCTTGCACTGAAATGGAAAAATATATCTTTACACAAAGATTTCTATAAAAAATGTCCACCAAGGCCAGAAGACACCCCTCTAAAGTGACAGAGAACAGAATGATCTCGTAGGGACGGTCGAGTGTAATTTCAGATAATTCTAGGTCAGGTTTCTGAGAACTCTTTTGGAAAGCTCTGTTATATATTAGCGCTGGGTCTCAAAGAAATGGAAAATTAGTATTTTCTTTCCCAGCCTACAATTTATTGATCAAAAAAAAACTTATTTTTGGCTTTGTAGTGTTGCAACAATCTGAAGCATATTAATAAAGAAAGAGTTGCTTCTTGGGGAGATAACGTTGTTGCCTGTAATTTTTCTCATGAGTATCAGTGCTGCTTTTGTGCCAGTATATCACAAGTGAAGAGGAAGTGAGGGAGCAGATGTTGCTAAGAAAGGGCAATGCAGAGTTCTGTATATTTTGCTTTGTCTTCTCCCAGTCTTATTCAGAGAGTTCTCATCTCTCACTCATGATTCTGAAGAAGGACTTGAGGAGATAGTATTATAAGAAAGGCTTTTTGATTGTGAAGGTAGAAAGAGCAGACAAGCAGTTGGCCAGTTCAAACAATTGGTTCTACCTAATACAATCATCAGAAGATTCAAGCATTATTTGTTCCTGTGTATCTGCGTGCATGCATCCATTCCAACGGGTACCTGGTACACATCCCCACTCTACTCCTTACTAACTGTGTGACACTGGACAAGTTACTTGGTCCCTCTGTGCCCAGTTTCCTCATGTATAAAGGAGGACTATTAGTAGTACCTACCTTGAAGAGATTTTATGAGGATAAAATTAGCTAATATTTGGAAACTATTCAGAACATTGCTTAACACATGTCTATGTAAGTGTGTTGTAAATAAAAACAACACATTTAAAATTCATAAAGGCTATAAACTATGTGGCAGGCACTCTACAAGGAGTTGATTTATTACAACCAAAAGGAAAATGTTCAGAGATGGGCAGACCTCCAAAGTGGGAAATAGGTCACACTAAAATTGTATTTTATCGGTGTATGTTTATTAAGCACCTACTTTGTGGAGGCCACTGTACTAGCCACTGAGCAAGCAGATAACAGTCAGCATTTCTGTTTTCCATCTGGTGGAAGAGGGAAAGTGAAAAATAATTATAAGGTAGTGGGACAATTTAGGTGATAAATATAGACACAGTGGAATATGTTTCAGTTGAGGGACTCCCAACCTGGGGATGGGGCTTGGTGGATGGAGAGGATCTTCAGGGGAAGTGATGTTTGAGTCAAGTCTTCAAGGCCAAGCTAGGGAGATAGCATAGAGTAACCAGTTGCTATCAATCGACTCCAACTCATAGCGACCCCATGATTGTCAGAGCAGAACTGTGTTCCATAGGGTTTTCAATGGCTGACTCTTTGGCAGTAGATCGCCAAGCCTTTCTTCTGAGGTACCTCTGGGTGGACTCCAACCTTCAACCTTTCAGTTAACAACTGATTTCATTAACTATTTGCACCAACCAGGGATTCCTTAGGATGGAATGTTGTCGTTGGGTGCCATCGAGTCAATTTTTGACTCATAGCGACCCCATGTGACAAAGTAGAACTGTCCCATCGTGTTCTCTAAGCTGTAATCCTTACAGGGCCAGGTTGCAAGGTCTTTCTCCTTCGTAGCTGCTGGATAGGTTTGAACCTCCAACTTTTCCATCAGCAGCTGAACATCTAACCATCACACCACACCACTAGGATGGAGTAGAGGACACTTAAAGCAGGGAAAGGGAAGACAGCCTGGAAGGAAATGCAGGCCAAGTGGCAGGATGACAATGGGAGGTAAATGCCATGGCATGGTCGGGTCAGGGAGGGCATTGCAGGTCAGGTTAGAGAGCATAGGTGTTATCTTGAAAGAGAAACAAAGCCACTGAAATATTTTAAGTGCGGGTGTGATGTGATCCCAGGCATAGGGATTGTGTTCCATCAATCACAGTGTTGTGCAGTGTAGAAGTTTAGGGGAGGGCTAGCAAGGAAGCTGAAAGACTAAATTAGCAAAGCCCTACTGAGAGATGATGAGGCTTGAACAATGAGGGCACAGTGGAGGAAGAGGTAGGGAACTAGGAATGAATAGGGAAATCCTTGCTTATAGGACTTGGATAAATTCCTACTGACTACAATTCTTGAAGGTCCCTGGGTAGTCTACCAACCTGAAGGTTGGTGGCTCGAACCCACACAACAGCACCATGGGAGAAGACCTGGTGATCTGCTTCTGTAAAGATTGTTGTTGTTATTGTTAACCTATTAACCTGTTGCCGTTGAGTGTTGTTGTTAAGTCAGTTCTAATTCATGGCAACCTTATGTATAATAGAATGAAATGTTTCCGGTCCCGTGCCATCCTCACAATCATTGCCACTGTGTGAACATATTTCATTGAGAGTCTTACTGTTTTTTGGTAACCCTCTACTTTACCAAGCATAATGTCCTTCTCCAGGGATTGGTCTCTCCTGATAGTATGTCCAAGGTAAGCGAGATGAAGTCTCCCCATCCACGTAGACGAGAAAACCCTATGGAGCAGTTCTACTCTGTAACACATGAGGTTGTCATGAGTCTGAATCCACTGAATGGCAATGTGTTTGTTTGTTTTTTGGTGTTACTTGAATCGGGTTTGGATTGGAGGAAAAGCCTAAAAGTGAAATGTGCCATTCCTAACAATGATGAGAAGATTTTTCTGGACTTTTGAGGCCTCCGGGAGAGATGGAAAATAATAGTCCTCAGGAGTTGCCTTTCTAAGACATTCATGCCATTTTATGGTCTTGTGAACTTAGAGTCCTTGGCAGTACCTCTTGCTGTCCCCCTGGTGCATGGATATAATTTTTCTGGCACTTCTGATTTTCCTTAAGAGGATTTTTACGTATTGCTTTTGACATAGAGACACAGAAGTAAAAGGGACTTTATGGTTTTCTTCTGCCCTTGTCTTTGGTCACAGATGTTTGAACAGGGCCTAAAAGGATCATTAGAGATCATCTAATGAAGTGGTAGCAGGAACCTTTTTATCTCAAATGCCATCCATGAACTCTTAATAGTGGCTGCCTGGAGTGCTGTGTTGACAAAGAATGTGAGTCCCATCTGGCTCAGTGGGAAAGAGTGACGAGATTGACTAAAGATGCTGATCATGGCTGCAGCAGGGCTTAGCTCATATGTCTCATACATCCATTTCCAGCATAAAGAACTTGAGCCCAAAGTGTGAATGGACTTGTTTAAGGTCACAGATTCAGTTAGGAACATGGCTCCAAAGAAAATCCAAGTCACCTGGCTTCCAGTCCCAAATTATTTCATTCATTTCTTTAACAAATACCTGCCTAGGACGACTAAGAGTCCACATTACATTTTTTTTTTTTTTTAAAGGGCTAGATTTTCAGCTTTTAACAATGCACACAAGGTTCCTGCTTTCATGGAGACTTTATTCCAATGAGGGGAGGAGTGAAAACAATAAATAAAGAAATAAAGAAGATATTATCAGTTAAAGATTACAAAAGCAATAAAGCAGGGAGCTGTGGTATATATATAAAGAAAAAAAAAAAAAAAAACATAGCAGTGGGGTGGTCAGGAAAGTAGCCTCAGTAAAGGGACTTTTTAACTGAGACTTGAATGACAAGAAAGAGCCAGCTAGGCCAAGATCTGACAGAGGAATACACCAGGCAGCAGAGATAGTAAGTGCAAAGACCCTAGAGCTAAAAGTAGCTTGAGTGTTTGAGGAACAGAAAGAAGGCCTGCAGGGCAAGGGCATAGTGAGAGGGAAGAGGAGTGGCTGGGAAGATGGGAGAGTTGGACAGGGTCCATATTAATGTCTCCCCATCTCTCAGGAGAGGGAGTCTTAGGGTCTTGCTCACTGTCCTTAGGTAGTAAAAATGACGGGGCCAGAACCTAGGTCTCTAGTTTCTTAGTACAATGCTTTTGAAAGTCTCTACAAGTACATAGCCCTTTCTTTCTTTTTATAGGAAACTCCTTGATTATAACTGCCAAGATCAAACAGCTGATAGGATCAAAAACTTTACATAGATTACAGTAGAAAATAGAAACCTGGAATAAGTGTGTTTCCTTCAAGTGACCTTAGTAAAACATTCATGGGGTGCTGACAAGTACTTTGAATTTATACAATGGGGAACACAGTTTAAATACTTTGATATATTGCAAGCAGCTTCTAGAGAATCTCAAAAAAGATTACGAAGCTCATTTAAATCTTGTACCAACCCTGTGAGAGTTGGTAGGAAATAGCTATAGCTATTTTTTTTTTCCAGATGGATAAAATGAGGCAGGGAGATTAAATTACTTGATTTCAGATTTCTGCCCATAGTCTTGCATTTGAGCTAATGGATACATCCCACATACCTTAATTTATAAACAAATCTACGGTTGAAATCTAAACCGTGGTAAAGCATCATTAGAATCTTCGATTTTTGAGTCCTCAGGTCCTAATTTCTGTATTTTCCTTACTAATTATGAGTAATAAATAAAAGTAAGTGAATCTCTCAACATTCATGTGCTTGAGCAATACGGTGAGCCTGTTGAATTTTATTTTACTTGACGGTTTGTTTCTCAATATTTCCTGCTAGGATTTATGGTGGCTGAGTTTCAGGGTGCCTCACTGGATATTTGCATATGTTCCATTAACTACTTTGTCCTTTTCCTTCCCGCCATCTCCCCCTAACCCGCCCTCTCCACCAAGACTTACCTGTTCTGCGCATTCTGCTCATTCATTGTAGGCTGTGCTCCAAGTGACAGCTTATGAGCTTAAGAAATCCAGGAAAATGTGTAAATGGATGTTAATGGTCCACACTCTCCTTCCACATAGCATGTGTACATTTTAATGGTGACCTTTGATGTTTAATACCTAACTCAAAGGAATGACTAATGGCAGAATTAGAAAGCCAAGTAGATTTGGAGGTCAGCATTGTAGCTAATTGGAAGTAATACATTTGGGGGAGTCAAGGACTTTTTGTGCCCCCCAACTCATCAACATTTGCCTACTCCCAAGGCCAGCTCTCCTATTAAAAGGTATGTCCACATTATAGAACATTTCATGGACCTCAAATAGTGTTTCTGACATGAAAATATAAACATCACTTCTCAACAAGACAGATTAACCAAATTTATATTGATGTGCCAAGTAATACCTCGGGAGGCAGTGAACTATAAGAAGAAAAAATGTGCAGTATTATCTGCAGAATCACTTCTTCCTCCTCTTCATATAAAATGTTTGTCTTTTTGGTTTGATTCTTCTGCTCCCTACCGTATATTTTTTCTGTGTACAGGCCAGATTCTGGTTGTCTTTCCTCTTTCTTGTTGACCCATGATCTTAAAAGCCTATTTCAAATCGTGATAAGCCAGTAATATAACTCAATGAGGGACAATTCCAGAATAAATGGACCCTGACATCCTTTTTTCAGTGTATACCCTGGTATTTAGCACAGGGCTGAATGTGCACAGGAAAAATCACTTTAAAAGGACCCTTCCATTCTACTTTATAAATACATGTAGTTAACTAAGCTTCAAAATACTGCATTTCAAAACCTCCCAGTGCATTTTTTTTCTTCCTCAAAAGAAGACAAGTAAATCTTAAGTTCTGCTTTCTAAATAAATCACAGGTATATGAAGAAAAGAAATGTTCTTTCCGAAAGTACAGAAAAAGAATATATTTATATTTATACATAGAACAAGTTATACCATTTTCCAGAGCTTTTTACATCTGTAATGAATTTTCTAATCCTATTGAAAGAGGTAGACTTCTTAGATCATATAATTCTAAATAAATCTGGTCTGAGCTCTGAATTAGCAAAAGTATATATACATATATATTATATATAACTATAATATATATAATATGAATATATATATTTTAATTTTTAATCAATTTAAATATGTATACCTGAACTTTTAGTGAGATCTGTCTGGAGAATACACATCAGTTGCTGTCTAGTTGATTTCAGCTCATGTGTGTCAGAGTAGAACTGTGCTCCATAGGGTTTGCAATGGCTGATTTTTCAGAAGTAGATCACCAGACCTTTCTTCCAAGGTGCCTCTGGATGGACTTGAACTGCCAACCTTTCAGTTAGCAGTCATGCATGTTAATAGTTAGTACCACCCGGGTATGGAGAAAAGCTTCTTATGAAACTACTTTCATCAGTCTGGGAACAAGTGTAGACTGAGATTCAAGTGATGTGTTTTTTCTAAGAACATTTACCGTATGATATTGGGCTCATCACTTTTCTCAGGAATTCATATTCCTCATCCATAAAACCAAAGGGTTAGGCAAAATTTTATTTTAAGTGCACGTCCCATCTTTAAACTTCTAGGATTCCAAGAATTAAAGGCAAAAACCATAGAAGTTTTCATATGCACAGAAGAGGATTTTACAGTATACCATCCTAGGTCCACCTTCCTAATATTAAGTTGTGACTCCCATAGCAATTTGTCTGTATTTTTTTATTTTATGTGTGCCTTGGGATACAATTATTTACGTACTTGCCTTACTTCCCCTCCTAGATTGCAGGTCAACACTGATATATAAAACAACTTTTTATAAAGTGCACATCCTAGCACAGTGTTTTGCCCATTAGGAACATTCAATACCCATGTCTCTACTGGATGGCTGCCTCCCACATAATGCTCTTGTGTGGCTTATACCTATGCATATCATTTCTTGATGATTCCTTTCAGATATTCCATTCTCCCCTGCCTTCAGTAAAAAATTTCCTGAGCATCTGTTATGGGAAGAGCACTGTGCTAGGTGCTGTGAGGGTTATAAAGATACCATCTTTTATCCTGGTCCTAGGGAGAGTATTATAATCTAAGAAGGAGGTAGTATATGCATGCCACACAAATGAGAGACGATATCGGGTGCCATATTTTACCAAGTTTGAAGCAACCTCTAAAATATCATATGCACATTCATAGAAGCTAGGAATTTTAACTTCTAGAGATATAAGAAGCTGAGCTATTGCTAAAAATATGGCAAGTCAAAGCACAGATATGAACGTGTGCTTGGGGTAGGGGTGGGTGGTGAGATGGATAGATATCTGGGCACTATTTCAGGGAGGCAGCCACTAGGGAAGAAGGAGAGGACTCTTTCAGCTGGCACTAAACTGATCCCACGTCTTCCCCTCTCCAGCGTCCACATTCTACTCCTTTTCTTGGCAAATGGTGAAGATGTTCTATGTTCAAATATTTCCTTTAGCTTGTCATTTGGTGATTTTTTTTTTCTCTTTAAACGCTTACGATATTAACTTCACTTTCACATTGTTGTTGTTAGTTGCCACTGAGTCGGCTCCCAGTCGTGGTGACCTTATGTCTAACAGAATGAAACATTGTCCAGTCCTGCACCATCTTCATGATCATTGGTATATCTGAGGCCATTGTTGCAGCTATTGCTTAGTGTCTTCCATCCAAAGGGCTCAGCTTCCAGACTATATTGGACAATATTCTGTTGTGATCCATAGGTTTCCATTGGCTAATTTTCAGAAATAGATTGCCAAGGCTTTCTTCCTTGAATGTCTTAGTCTGGAAGCTCTGCTGAACCCGGTCCACCATGAGTGACTCCGATACTATATGAAATATCATTGGCATAGCTTCCAGCATCATAGCAACAAGCAAGCCACCACAGTATGACAAATGGACAGACTAAATAATATAAATTAAACCAAGAAAAACACACACCATATATTACCTTGATCCCTAACCCTGCCTTATCTATATAAGATGGAATAATTATAAATTAGAAAATCACAAACAAAAGAAAGCACACTCATTTCTAATAGTAGGAATGTAGATAGTGATGTAACAATAATAAAAACAAATGCAACTGTAATGATGTCACTTTATGGGACTGCTTGGAATGTTTTGCAAATCATATTTTTTGTTTGTTTAATTTCAAAGATAAGACATATCTATTTTGTCTTACCTTTAAAAAATTGCATCAAAGAACACTCCAAAGATTAACCCCTTAAATTGCAGTTGTGCAAATAAGGAAGATTTTAGGTAGCCAAGTGTTCCTGGGCTGTTGGTCTTAAAAAGTTACGTGCATGAAATCAACTTCCATAAAAGTTTATGGCCCCAGACTGCTGTACTATTCCATTGACTTATATTTTTATGCATAATTATTTTGACAATCTCAAAAATCAATGCATTTGTAGAGGAGCGTTATTTTGCTAGATACAGAAGTAAATTTACAGATGCATTTTTCACCTGCTTTGCACCTAGTTGAAAAATTTCACTAAGACCTTAAGCTTCTCAAGCAGGGTCACATAAGGTCACCAGAAAGGCATTTTTGGCAAAAAAAAAAGAAGTCTAATAATTTTAATTTGGATCGCACATAAGGTACTGGTTGGTTAGCATGAGCAAAAATATTTCCTAAATTTGTTACTTCTATAAAAGTGTTCCCTTTTCAAAATGAAGCTCTCCGTGAGAATTAGGGGGTTTAAAATGAGCAAAAGCAATTGTCTATAGGGGATTCAAAAAACAATTTATATGCAGCTTTCCTAACACTAAATAGCTTCAGTGAAAACAGTGCTACTTTTATTCACTTTCTTTAAATATGAAGGTTATTAATTTATTTTCTTTTTTTTTTATTGTACTTCAGGTGAAGCCTTACAGAACAGTTTCTCATGAAACAGTAGTACACATATTGTTTTATGACATTGGTTAACAACCCCACAACAAGTCAACCCTCTCCCTTCTGGACCTTTTGGTTTTTGGTGAAAATATACATAGCCAAAGATACACCATTTCAAAAATTTCTACATGCACAGTTCATTGACATCGACTACACTCTTCCAGTTGTACTGCTATTCTCACTTAAGATGAAGGCTTACAGAACAAAATAGTTTCTCATTTAACAGTTAGTACGCATGTTGCCCAATGACAATGGTTAACAACCTGACAACACATCAACACTATCCTTACTCAGCCTTGGGTTCCCTATCACCAGCTTCCTTGTCCCCTTCTGCCTTCTGGCCCTTACCCCTGGACAGCTGTACCTCGTTAGTGCCATTTGGTTTTATGGGGCTGTCCACTCCAAGGCTGAATGGTGAAACTCGGAAGTGACTTCACCACTGAGCTAAAAGGGTGTCATACTCTCCGGGTTTCTCCAGTCTCCTTTAGGCCAGTAAATCTGGTCTTTTTTTTGTGAGTTAGAATTATGTTCTACATCCTTCTCCAGCTC
>NW_004443947.1:13420711-13470436 GCF_000243295.1 Trichechus manatus latirostris | reverse complement strand
GTGGAATCCAAGAAGCCGGTGCTTCCCGGTCAAGAGATTGTGGCTGTAGGAAGCGGAGGAGACCAGGTGGGGGTGAAGAAGGGTGGGGGGTGGGAAAGCGTATATCGCAAATTACTGGTTGTTTTGTCTCCTGCTGGAAGCTCCATGAAGCTGCTTTCTCGTACCCCCGTTTGCTGGTCTCCGATAGGAGTCCAAGTTGGCAGATCCGCACTGCGTTAGCTGATAGGGGACCTCTGCATGAATCTCTCCTCGCTCTCCGTTCTCTTGTCAGTTTTCTGACTCCATTTGGTTCTTGGCTGAGTTCTTTGTCTCTTCATTTGATGTTTTAGTGTTTCACGATTGTTGTTTTCTCTGTTTGGCTTAGTTTTTTGGATCTTTGCTGTGGAGGGACGGCGTGGTGCTTCTGCCTAGAGCGCCATTTTGCCGGAAGTCTACGAATATATTTTCAAACTAATAGGTTGGAAATTTTCATTTGCTTCTAACTACGAGTCAATAGTACATCTCCACCTGCAAGAGTCACTTGATGCATTCATTTTACAACAATGAAAGCGTCATTTAGAAAGCCATTAAAACGTAACCTTAAAATTAACATTGTGACCCTACAAGGAAACATTAAATGGGTTGAAAAGTAATGGTCTTGAAAAGGAAAGGCCTGCCTTTAGAATACAACCTTAAAAAAAGAAAGAAAGAAAAAATCTCCACTAGCGAATAATTACTTTAATGAGCCTCTGGTCTCAGAGCTGAGCACAGTCACTCCATGAATGCAAAGAAATCTTGGATTGAGTGAACACCTTCAATTTTTCATTTTAGTTACTTTTTGTTCACCAAAGCAATGACACATCCCATACTCCTCTATGAGATGCCCCTTGGGTGGTTGACTTTGTCGTCCAAGCAAGGCCATAGCCAGAAGAAGCTTCCTAAAACACTACTAATATGACCATGGATCTACTGAAAACCCTCCAGTATCTCAACACCCTCACACCGCAGCTGCATTGCACAATCTCTCTCCATAGGAGACCCTTTAGCAAAGTGGTTCCTAGTGAAGGCTCCAGTGTGTCCTTAGTTTGCTACAGAAAGTTATTTCTCACCAATTCTCTTCTACTTCTTGCCACTTGCTTTATGCTCTGGTCTAGGAGAAAGGGTAGGCTTTGACATCTTTTCAAAATATTTTCCAGAATTCCCATTCATACCTACTCACCAGACCATGTAAGAGGCAAAGAGTATGCTTAGCAAGACACAATGAAACCCTAAACTAAGCAACTATGTAAGAGGCAGGTGGACAGACACACTGGAAGAGGTATTATGGAAGAAGCTAATCTCTTAATTGGCCAATTTAGAATAATTAATCTTGGACTTTGGGGTGAAAGCGACCTGTGTTTGAATTCTAGCTTATCCACTGATTTTGGGCCCTTTTTTAAACTTGAATGTGCATCGAAATCTCCTGGAGGGCTTGGTAAAACAGATTGCTTGGTGCCATAGTCAGAGTTTCTGATTCAATAGGAGTGGGGATACGGCTCAAAAGTTTACATCTGTAACAAGTTCTCAGGTGACATTGATGAGGCTGATCCATGGACCATATTTTGAGAACCACAGATCTAGTCTACGCTTTCTAAGTTTTCACTCTCCTCTCGGTGACCTGGAAATTTCTGACACCAACGCTTTGCCCCCAGGCACCTCACCCAAGCCTTAGCTAATTCCTTCAGCCCGTAATTCACTGTTCTGTGCTTGGTACCCCTACAGTCATTAGTTTCTTTCCCTTCTATAGCACTAATCACCTTGCATTGTAACTGTTCAGTTTGCTTGTTGCATGTCTATCCATTCACCCAGATCATATACGTTTCCAGTCCAGAGACCATGCCACAAGCATCTTCGTAGTGCTAGCATCACATGTGCCACCTGGCAAATGGTAACTACTAAATAAACCCTGCTTGAAAGAGTGAAGAACCAAAATACAACCCATCCCCTTTGTTTACTGCCCCTCTACTTTTGTAAGAGTAGGAGCGCCTGGGTAGTGCAAACAGTCAACACACTTGGCTGCTAACTGAAAGGTTGGATGTTGAAGTCCACCCTAAGGTGTCTTGAAAGAAAGTCCTGATGAGCTACTTCTGATAAATCAGCCATTGTAAACCCTATGGAATGCAATTCTACCCTGACACACATGAGTCCTGTGAGTGGGAACTGACCTGCGAGGCAACTAGATTTTTGTATGTTTGTTTTTTAAGAGTAGTTTCTACCTTCAAAAATGCTATTATGCATTGCCTCTTATAGTAAGTCATAGTCTGCTCTTCAATTCCCTATGCTAAAATTTTTCAAGTTGTGAAAACCTTCCTTAACTTTCTGGAATAGGTACTCCTTCCCCTAGGCACTCATTGTTCTTAGGTTTTTTCTTTTCTTTTCTTTTTAATCTCCTCCATTTGACTGTGTGTTTTTAAGGGCCATAACTATGCCTTATTGATCTCTGTGCCCCCAGAATCTAGGAAAGAAGCTAGGACTTGGGAGACCCTAGAGAACTGTGTGTGAAATGAATGAATGCTGGGAGGAATGCTTGAGACCAGGCAGGCCTCTGTCAAGGTTGGGAAGCTGACTAAATTTATCACTGGTGTCTATAGGATTCCACTCCCTTCCTGGGGACCCTTTCCAAAATATCTTCCAAAATCCTCATTCCCACCTACTCTCCAGGCTGTGTGAGAGACAGAGAGTGCACTTAGAAAGTTACCACCATGGCCCAAGCAAGAGATGATGAAACCCTGAACAACAGTGTGAGGTCGAGGTGGAAGGACGCACTGGAAAAGCTATCATGGGAGAATCTAATCTCTAAATTGACCGACTTAGAATAATGAACTTCTGGGTCTGGGATGAAGGTGACCTGTGTTTGAATTCTAGCTTCTTCACTGATCTTGGGCTTTAGCTTTCTTAACCTTGATTTCCTTATCTGCAAAATGGGAATAGTAAATTGCTGTAAGTATTAAATTTGTTCTTTTTTCATTGAATAAGTATTAAATTTGATGATGCAAGTTAAAATTCTTACAATAGTACTTGAAATGTAGAAAGTGTGCAAGAGCTCTGTTCGGCTGTCAGTGTTTAATGAGCTCAGATTGTGTTGTGTGCATGAGAGATATGTGATTTTTTTCTCTGTCCTCAGAAAGTTACTGGAATATTTGGTAAGAAAGCTGGCCACACCCGATGAAGCCTTTGATTATATGGCATCCAGTATTCTTCACCAAGGAAGGACTCCAGTGCAGGTTTTAATGTGGTTGGAGATCTCAGAGGTAGCGACTAGGGCTGAAGTGCTTGGAGAATACTCATGCTCCCTAACTGTGCAGTAGCTGGGGAGGTGGAGGTTAAGAATTTATTGACATATGGGAAATAAAAGGAAGGCTTTGGGGTTATAGAATTTTCTTGCTGATAAGGATCATGGGTATATTGGTTTCCAAGGGCTATGATAACAAAGTATCACAAACTCAGTGGCTTAAAACAACAAAACTGTATTTTCTCACAATTCTGGAAGATAGAAGTCCGAAATCAAAGTGACAGCAAGGTTGGTTCCTTCTGGAAGGCTCTGAGGGAGAGTCTGTTGTTGCCCCTCTTCTAGCTTCTGGTATCCTCAAGTGTTTCTTGGCTTGTGGCAGCATAACTCCAGTCTCCGCCTCCATCTTCACAGGGCCATCTTCCCTGTATGTTTGTCTTCCCCTCTCTTCTTATAAGGTCATGTAAGAGCCCAGCTGCTAACCAAAAGTTTGGCAGTTTGAATCCACCAGCAGCTCCTTGGAAACACTATGGAGCAGCTCTACTCTGTCCTATAGGGTCACTAGGAGTTAGAATCAACTCTACAGCAATGTTTTTTTGGGTTCTGTTGCGGTATGACTTCATAACTTACTAATTACATCTTCAAAGACCTTATTTCCAAATAAGGTCACATTCACAAGTACAGGGGTTAGGACTTCAGCATATCTTTTTGGGGAACACAATTCAACCTATAACAACATGTATCATTGAGTATTGTGATAGGCTTTTATTTGTCTTTTCAGACTATAACTATATAAACTCAGACGGCTTGGGCACAGCTAACAATTTAATGATTTGAACTCATCGTATAAACAGTAACACTATGTAAAGAATGGCACAGCAGTTTCAATGATATTATGTAGAGACGGAAATATAGATCACCTTGTGTATGTGTGTGTGCTTCCCAAAATCTGCAGATGGTGTGGCTAATGAAGAGATTTCCTAGGCATTTCAGCCTGGACGTAAAAAAACTAGTAGTAGCCAACATATAGTGTTGACCATGTGACAGGTCTAGTTTTAAGGGACTTTACATTTAATAAGTCATTTAATCCTCAGGACAACAGGATGAGGTGGATACTGTTTTGATTCCTAAATTATGGATGAGATAATTGAGCCACAAAGAGTCAAGGACATTCACTAAAGGTCACTCATGGAACCTAGAGAATATAGCTTCCAAATCCATACTCTACATATCATTGACGTTTCCTGTTTCAATTTCCAATCTGGACACCTGTGCCTGCAACCTGCCAGCACAGCCAGGACACACTAGGTGGGACCACACTCAAGCCCTTTTTGTCATGAGCAACCTGCTAACCCCCTCCGTCACTTCTCAGTTAAACCTACTGCCATTGAGTTGATTCCAACTCACAGTGACTATATAGGTAAGAGTAGAACTGCCCCATAAGATTTCAGAGGTTGTAAATCTTTACAGAAGCAGACTGCTATGTCTTTCTCCCTCAGAGTGGCTGGTGTGTTTGAACCGCAGACCTTTCAGTTAGCAGCCAAGCGCTTAACCACAAATGTCACTGATGAGTTTGAATAACCACTCTCCTTGACCGACCCACACATTCCTAAAACCTAATCCTATCCTCTCATTTGCTCAGACAAGTAGATTTGTCACTTGAAACGATCTTTTAATTGTTTCCTTTCCTCTGCCTTCTTTCCAGGGCTTTGTAGCAAATGTTAAATGCTCTTTGAAAAATGTTTTTCTTCTTGTGGAATAGGTTAGCGCCTGTGTTGGTTAACTGTTGCATTTTCAACTCCCCGCTTGATAAATGACAGCCCGTAATTAAGCATAACTTGAACTCTGACCACGTCTACATGTAGTTTTGTAGGCTGTCACCAAATTTCTGTTGACTGTTTTCTGTGAAAATGGCATACAGCAAAACGGTCCCTGGCTTAGCAATATCTAATCTCGGTTAGGTTAAAGCATTCTATGATGGGTTGGAGACCCGGAAATTCTCCTACCATGTTACAAACATTTTTATTTCTTTTGAAATCATTGCTTCTGTAAAACGCATTAATTACCTAGTTTCCTCAGGGAAGAAGAAACTCAACTCAGAGCTAGAAGGTGAAAGAAAAGGCATTTATTGAAGGACCTAATAGATGCCAGTACCTGGAATTGCTGTTTTCCTGACTGTAGGGCCAGGTGATGGATCGACTCCTGTCTAGTGTCGACACCCCTGATTGAGGGCCTGTGTCCTAAGCCCTTTGATACAGCATACAGCTCAGACTTTGGAATGTCTCAAGATACATTGGAGCTTCTAGGCCACAATCTCACACACATTATTGAATAGAGAAGGATCACAGACCAGCCAATTGTTCCCTTAGGGGATCCCCAACCAGGTATCCAGATCCCAGAAACTCAAGGGCCTGAGTTCTGAACCAAAAGAGAAATAAAAAGAGAGCAAGGAATATAAAGGATCAAAATATCACCTCATTTACTAGCAAAACTGATAATGAAAATAGGAAACCCTAGAATTAGATGTACTCTCTTAGGCGCAGGCAGAATTGGATCCTCATGGAAATCCTTTGTGGGGAGGGAGTGTCAAGCTCCCCTCCTTTGTGTTTTTATTTGTTGTTGTCTGTTGTTACTTTTTATTTATTTATTTGTTTACTTGTTTTTTTATTTATGCATTCATTCATTTATGATTTTTTATTGATGTAGAACTTATAAATGGAACATTGTTTGTTTAGTAATAGAATTCTCGACTTCCGTACAAGAGACCTGGGTTTGATTTCCAGTCAATGCACCCCATGCACAGCCACCACCCATCTGTCAGTTGAGGCTTGTGTGTTGCTACAATACTAAACAGATTTCAGTGGAGCTTTCAGACTAAAACCTCCAGATTAGGAAGAAAGATCTGGTGATCTTCTTGTGAAAATCAGCCTTAGGGTTATGGATCACAATGGTGTGATCTGCAACCAATCATGAGGGTGATGAAGAAGGGGCCAGTTTCATTCTGTCGTGCATGGGGTCACCATGAGTCAGGGGCTGACTTGACTTCAGTTAACAACAACGAAACTGATTAGCAGTAAGGTGCCAAAATCTTTTATAGCTTGATAAAGTTATATATATATGTGTATATATAGATATAGGCATAGATAGAGGTATAGAAAACCAAAAGGGAAGAACATGCTCGGCATTACTCAAGCTGAAAGAACTGAAGAAAAAAATTTAAGCCTCAAGTTGCAATATTGAAGGATTCTATGGGGAAAAGGTTGGACCCAGGAAGCATCAAAACAAGATGGAAGGAATACGCAGAGTCACTTTACCAAAAAGAATCAGTTGACGTTCAACCATTTCATGAAGTAGCATGTGATCAAGAACCGATAGTACTGAAGGAAGGAGTCTAAGCTGCACTGAAGAGAATTGACAAAATGTCAATTTCGATATTTCAACAAATGGATGTGGCCCTGGAGGTGCTCACTTGTCTATGTCAAGAAATTTGGAAGACATCTTCCTGGCCAACCAACTGGAATAGATCTATATTTGTGCCCATTCCAAAGAAACGTGATCCAACAAAATGAGGAAATTATCAAACAATATCATCAATAAAACACACAAGTAAAATTTTGCTGAAGATCATTCAAAAGCCGTTGCAGCAGTACATTGACAGGGAACTGCTAGAAATTCAAGCTGGGTTCAAAAGAGGATGTGGAACGAGGACATCATTGTTGATGTCAGATGGATCCTGGCTGAAAGCAGAGAATACCAGAAAGATGTTTACCTGTGTTTTATTGACTATGCAAAGGCATTCAACTATGTGGATCATAATAAATTATGGATAACATTGCGAAGAGTGGGAATTTCGGAACACTTAATTGTGTTTATGAGGAACTTGTACATAGATCAAGAGGCAATCGTTTGAAGAGAACAAGGAGACGCTGTGTGGTTTAAAGTCAGAAAAGGTGTGCATCAGGGTTGTATCCTTTCACTATGCTTATTCAAGCTATATGCTGAGCAAATAATCCAAGAAACTGGGCTATATGAAGAAGAACATGGCATCGGGATTGGAGGAAGACTCATTAACAATCTGTGATATGCAGATGACACAGCCTTGCTTGCCGAAAGTGAAGAGGACTTGAAGCATTTACTGATGAAGAACAAAGACCACAGCCTTCAGTATAGATTACACCTCAATATAAAGAAAACAAAAATCCTCACAACTGGAACAATAAACAACATCATGATAAACGGTGAAAAGTTTGAAGTTGTCAGGGATTTCATTTTACTTGGGTCCATAATCAATGCCCATGAAGCAGCAGTGAAGAAATTGAATGATATAGTGCATTGGGCAAATCTGCTGCAAAAGACCTCTTTAAAGTGTTAAAAAACAAAGATGTCACCTTGAAGACTAAGGTGTGCCTGACCCAAGCCATGGTGTTTTCAATCGCCTCATATGCTTGTGAAAGCTGGACAATAAATAAAACCGAAGAAGAATTGATGCCTTTGAATTGTGGTGTTTGCAAAGAATATTGAACATACTATGGACTGCCAGAAGAACAAATAAATCTGTCTTTGAAGAAGTACAGCCAGAATGCTCCTTAGAAGCGAGGATGATGAGAATTTGTCTCAGTTATTTTGAACATGTTGTTAGGAGGAACCAGTCCCTGGAAAAGGACATCATGCTTGGTAAAGTAGGAGGTCAGCAAAAAAGAGGAAGACTCTCAAAGAGCTGGATTGACACAGTGGCTGCAACAATGAGCTCAAACATAGCAATGATTGTGAGGATGGTGCAAGATCTGACAGTGTTCTGTTCTGTTGTACCTGGGGTCGCTATGGGTCGGAACTGACTCTACAGCACCTAACGACAACAACAACAGTAGGTATAGGTGTAGATATAGATATACACCTATGTAACCACCACTCAGATTCAGCACCTTTTCTGGAGCAGTTCTACTCTGTCCTATAGGGTCACTCTGAGTCGAAACCAACTCGATGGCAATGAGTTTAGTTTTTGGTTCTGCTTCCCAGGAGGCTCCCTCCTGAAAGTAACCCCTATTCTGACCTCTATCTTTTGGACAGGTCCTTTTAAATGTTATGACCTGGAGGGACAGAGTAGCATTTGTTCATCCTATGACCAGCCTGCTCCTTAGAGAGAGAGAGAGAGAAAGGAAGGGACTGGGCTATGGCTGAGCAGTTTTTCCTTTCAAATTTACCAAGCAGATTAAGTCCCTCTTCCCTCCCCCAGGAAGATATGTGTGAGTCCTCAAAATTGGCCAGGCATGTTATGCTAATACATCACCCTTCACTTGGCAGGAAATAGCATAAGTGGAGCAGAACACCCCCCCCCACACACTTGCATTAGGTATGTGAACCCCTGGGGGGTTTACGATGGTGTAACAAGATGCACAGAATATCACAGGATTAACATGACACATCTTCCAGGAGCATCAGTTTTACTCAGTATGTTGGGGGAAAACATTATTTTAATAGTAACACAAATATGGATATATTTACAGAACAGAATATAAAATTCACATGAATTTTTAAAGCAAAACCTAATACTTTAAAGCTCTTTCAGACTTGCTTTGGACTGCTTTGGGCTAAGCCCCCAGATCCCCCAGGGGTACATGTTCATTCCGCTCTGCCTAGGGTAACCTCAGTGGGAACAGTCTGGAAGCTCTTCTAGGACACAGACTGTGTCGCATGAAAGCTTTATGAGAGCATCGGCATGAACGTGGTGATGCTAACAGATTTGAAAAGCAGAAAGGGACATGGAACCAGAGAGACAGAGTCATCAGAGAGGCATGTGGCCAATGGAGGCAGACGCACAGGACGGGAGCACAAGGATAGGCTGAACAAGGGACAGGAAAGGGGAAGGAGGGATGGAGAATGAGAGTGAGGCCATAAAGGCATGTTGTTGTTCTTATTAGTTGCCATGGGTTAATTCCTACTTATGGGGACTCCACGTGTTACAGAGTAGAACTACTCCATAGGGTTTTCTTGGCTGTTATCTTAAGGGAAGCAGATCGCCAGGCCTATCTTCTGAGGTACCATTAGGTGGGTTTGAACTGCCAACTTTTAGGTTAGCAGGAGAGTGCAAATCGTTTGTGCGACCTAGAAACTTATAAAGACATAGAGTGTCTAAGGTAAAGAGGGAAAAAGAAAGGGACAAAGGCCAATGCTGATGAGAAGGCAGACTGTACATCCTTGCTCCTCAGCTCCTTACCTGCTTTTATAATCTAGGGTGCCATGTCCACAGCCCTCAGGGATGCTCTTGGAGCGAGGTTTCTCTACCGTGAGTTTGTGTTGACAGAGAGGTGGTGCTCACTCCCGTCCACTGATGCTCACTTACCTACACCTAGTCTAGCCTGTCTAAGCACTCCACAGAATGGAAACCTGATCCCGTCAAGCTGGCCTTGCTGCTGGAAGTTAAAACTCAAATACTGTTTAATTGAGTCAGATAGAAAATGTGTAACGCTATACCTGGTGTTAATTATAGGGAATGCAGAGGATTGTGGTAAACTTGAGGGTAAGTGTCTTACCTAAGCAAGTTGCCATCAAGTTGATTGCAACTCATGATGGCACCATATGTGTCAGAGTAGAAATGTGCTCCTTAGAGTTTTCAGTGGTTTATTTTTCAGCAGTCAATTGCCAGGCCTTTCTTCTGAGGTGCCTCTGGGTGGACTCAAACCTCAAAACTTTTGGTTAGCAGCTGAGCATGTTAACCATTTGAACCACCCAGGGACATGCCTTACTTAAAGGCGCTCAAATTGAAAACCAAACAAAGAAACTGACTAACTCATCAAAATCTCTTTTCTGCTGGATTTGTCTTGCAGGACTTCAATTTCATATCCCTGACACCCCCAAAACACCTGACTCTCTCCCTATAATCTCAGTATATAAGCTGTCTCATTTACAAGCCCTAACATTCCAATGGAAGACATGTTATTGTCCTAATTTTACAAAAAGAGAAATAAAGGCCCGGAAATTAATTTTTCTAAGGCCACAAAACTAAAGGTAAAGCCAAATTTGAACCCATGTTCTTTTTGATGTCAGA
The DNA here is from genome assembly GCF_000243295.1 of Trichechus manatus latirostris. Lineage (NCBI taxonomy): Eukaryota > Metazoa > Chordata > Mammalia > Sirenia > Trichechidae > Trichechus > Trichechus manatus. Next base: position 13,460,144 of record NW_004443947.1, on the reverse strand, counting down.
AGTTTTTCACTATGACATACACTTCAGAGCTTCCAAAACCTCTGAAGAGTGATCACTACAAATCACAGAGGTAGAAAGTCATGATGCTCCACAGAAATGTGTTTTGCGGAATATTTACTGTATGTTTGCAAATAACGCGCCCACATAAATAATGCACCCATGTGTATAACTGATGGAATTAAGTAAATTTCAGCCTCATTCACTCATCCTCCCATATTACAGGTAAATCATATCGTTCTGTTCATCTTCTTTCATTCTGTTCATTTTCTTTAATCTCCTGCTTATGTGTATAAAAACAGTCTGAAAGTGTTACTTTTTATCATAATTGTGCAATAAAGGTATAAGCCATGATCAAGAAGTCATGGTTCAAGTTTGGTAGTCCCCCTGGTAATCAAAAAATAAACATCGAAACTGCATGTGTTTCTGTTAAGTTGATAATCATAGCGCATTAGCTCAAGAGTTGATGTACCAGTAAATGCTTTTGGCTTAAATTTCAAGTAATATAAAATCAATACCCACCTTAAGTAAGTTTCCATGTAATCAGAAATAGAAATTGACGTCAGCAACATGTAAAAAAAATTGGCATAGTGCGCTTAGGAACATAATACGCAGGGGCGTTGCGTGGTTGGCAAAAAAATATGTAAGGTGTGCATTATTTATGTAAAAATACGGCAATCAAAAATACGGTTCTCAAACATAATGGCGCCTTTTAACAAAACAAGTGACAACTTTGCTATTTTAGATAACATGCTTAAAATAAACAATAACAGGAAAGCTGGGACTCTTGAAAGTCTAAGGAAGAAATGGTTATTGATTTGGAAAGAAATAATTGGTTTAATAGCAGAAACATTTTAATATGAAATTTAAAAAGAAACTGGCAGTTGATGTGGTCAAACACTCATTGATAGCCAGATATTGGACAACTTTTTCCCTATTATCCTGGTGACATCACTTTATATAAATGGAATTTGATTTTGTATATACGTGTGTATAAAATCCAATACAACTTTGAAAGGAAAAAAGATAAAAATTAGTGGAGTTGAATGACTTTTCTAACTAGGTGACTGTTCATAGCATTCATTACTAGCAGCTGAATTTTACAACATGCATTAGTTACATTCTAGTTTGTGTTTTACTGTTATGAGGGCTCGGTCATGAAATATGGATTTCATTCAGCAAGTAGAGAATTTGCTAAATTCCCCAACTGCCTGGCGAAGTGGAATTAGACATTGCACCTGGCTTGCTTGGTTTTGCATAGCTCCTTTATTTAGAAGTTAGAGATCTATCATTATTCATCTTTCTTTGACCCATTTTTCCCACTGTTTTACTGGACAAATACAAATGTGGCTTGCTAGAGCCATCACCATTTTGGCTAAAGAAATTAGTATCTTCACAGTATATATTTCTCCTCCTGGTCCCAGGCTTTCCATAGCTAGAACTTAAGCATAATGGTATAACTAGAATAGCTCAGTGGTCTCAGTAATGACTTTAAAACACCCACACAAAAAAATTACCTCTCTCAGATGTGAAGTCACAGAGGAAACATTGCTGTACCTCACACTTGTGAACAATTCTATTGTTAACAATGGTGTATTAAGCCGGTAGCCTTATTCATTAATACAAAGTACAGCAGAGTACATTTTCAAGTGTGAGCAGTGAATTGCATACACAGTGAACATTATTGTCATCAGAGCTGTGCTGAGGGAATTTAGCTAAAACTGTTTAGAGCAGCCCCATAATAGTTGCCTGTAATTGTTTCAGAATTGGTTTTCTGGGGTTTAGAGCTCTGTTTTTATTATTGTTGTTATTTATTAATCTCATGCTATGACTGTCACAACTGATTGTGGTTTTAACCACCCTTTCAGAACTGGAACAGTATATGATTTGATTTCATCAAATGATTTCAGTACTGCCCTTCACCTGTAAGTGAACTGAACCTTTAGATATTTTTAAGCTATTAACAGAATTCTTTAGATATAGGATAGAATTATAGGTCCATTGAGAACAAGTATTTGTCAATAAATAGAAACCTTTTTCCTAGTCTCAGTTATCAAGATTCTCTTCCTTTTTTTTTTTTTTTTTTTTGGTAAATCCCTATATCCGTGGTCCTTAAAAATGGTGCAACATATGATGACCTTGATTATTCATCTCGATTCATTAATAGTAGTGGAACGAGAGAGGTAAGAAGTGGAGTTTATTTCCATTAGTGCATTAGTACATAAGGATTTTCCATTTTTAATGGGGCAGGTAACAAACTAGTTTCCTACTCTATATCCCAGCCCACCCATTAACATATTACACAAATATGAACACCTTTCAAGCTCTATATTTATCAAAGAGGGTGGTCATCCTTTAAATGTATTTATTACTTGTATTTTTGGTTTACAAAGCTTGACATTAGTTGAGTAAATTCAGTCATTTATGAACCTTTTAAAATATTTTCCATATGTGCATATCAACTGGGCTATTATTTTTTTGGCTTGCGGTTTGATTCTCATACCCTGTGTGACCTGAACCCGACTGGCTGAGGTAATCAACAAATTGCAATCAATGCTCCGGTCCCCATCCTGGGTCCCCAGGACAGTGAGTCCTGCCACTTCTCAGTCCAAAATCCCTCCCAGGGATTGAAGCTAATAGAATGGATGAGATGTGATGAACATCCGCTAGTTGGGTTGTTGGTATTGGTTGTGAGTAAACCAGTGGAAGAAATCACAGGTGAGCACAATGTTCAGAAACTCTCAAGCCGATATCCCTGTCAGATCCCTTCATACATTCTATGTTACATATGACCTTCCAAATTTCTCCTTACAACTTCTTTCAGGATTGAGCTAATTAGATTGCATGTTGCCCCACTTCTGTTTTTTCTTCATTCCCATGTTGCTTTGCTCCTTGCACTATCACTGGAATGGGTAAGGAGCTCTGCTGCTAAGATGGGCATGAGTGATGCCCGCCCAGTGCAGCCTCAGAGGCTCCTTTCTTTCATTTGATCAAATTCCAACTGAGTTCTTGGGTCACCCCATTCTCATTGTTGCCAGAAGTTCTCTTCAGATTGTCTTTTCTTCTCAGAGCATTGGATGTTTTAATGTTCTTCTAAATTTTCTGCCCTCTATCTTCTTTTTGTTAGGAAACCTTGACCTTCTTTCTCCCCTTCCTCATCACTTAGTATTTTTACTAAAACTGTACTCACTATGTTTTACTTAAAATATATTGAAAAGGAAATTTTTTTACCAGAAGTAGAAGAGTAATATGATTTGCCGTAAATACAAGGTGAATTTATAAATATATAACTATGAAAAAAAAGAGAGAGGGAGTGATGTGAACCCTTCTCCAGCTCTTGTGTAGCATACTAGGGAAACAGGAGCCAAGAAATAAAACATATGCAGTTCTAAATTGCAGAATCTTCTCAGGTGTCCCAGATGTTCCATGATTGACTGGGTATAGCTTGAGAGTTGGCTCAAGCTGTGAGGTCTCTAAAGTATTGTATTAAAGCTACTAAAGCTAGATATGTTGTTATCTAGCTTACAACCTATCCATAGTAGGGGAAATGAAGAGGAATTTTAGCTCACATTAATTCCATCCCTTTTCCTTTCTAATCATAGATTTATAGTTGTGAGTAATGTATATTTGTTTCTTGATGCAAGCTGCACTGGCTACTGGCTTGGTAACTTTAATTGGTGGAACTGTGATAATTTAGTCTATTAACAGAAACTAGTCATGTGTTTTCAAGGAAACTGGTATAAATTAGTCTTTCATTAAAGACCAATCAGCCATTTTCACATTTCAAAATTTGATGCCATTGCTTTCTTGATGGGGTGGCAAACTGACCAGAAAATTCATCTAATCCGTTTTCTAAGGGTCAAAGTCAAGAAAATAAAAATCTATCTATATTAATGGCTTAAAATATTTGTATTATCAATTCTGGTATAACTAGTTTGAAAGTAAGATTATGACGTGATTTAGCCAGTGTTGCTTGAAAGTTAGGCATACGAAAACTGCAGCAGCATCTGCCTCTCTAGGGTCTTTTTGATCTCTAATGTTTGCTTTTAAAGATTTAGAAAAGAATCAAACATGAGTTTTCCCAAAAAGGAATCAAGCAGGCATCTAGTTATAGGTAAAACAACATTATCTTCCTTTTAAAGAGAAAAATATATAGCACTTAAAAGGTAATTTTAAAAAGTCATGATTATTTCTAAATAGATGCAAAAGAAGTTTTTTAAGGAAGCCCAGGAGCAACCCAAAGACTAGAATAATAGACCAGGAATTCAGTGATTTCCATGGGAAAGATTGAACCTTTAACTGTGTAAAAGGCAACAAGTTTGATTGTATAAACCTTGAAATAATAGTAGACAAATGTCATAGATACTAAATCTGGTCTGCCACTTACTAACCTTGATCTGGGAGGAGTCATTGAACTTTACTGAGCCTCAGTTTTCTCTTCCATAAAATGGATACAGTGATGATAATTGTTTTGCTGATATTAAATGGTTGCTGGGAAGTTCCGATGAGATATTAATGTGTGATTGTATTTCAAATATTACAAGCGGTTAACTTATATTAGAATATAAGGCCTGGTTATCATCACTCCTTTCTTGCTCTGCTCTCTGAGAGAGGTAGCACAGTGTTGGTCTGGCAAGACTCAGCCAACAGAAAGATCAAGGTGCTGTTTTTTTGGCCCTTGTGACTGCATCAATAAAGCATTATGAGGTAAGTATGAGTTAGCACATAGTCCCACTCACATGCATAGATGTGCAAGGGCTATACTTACATGGCCAAATTTCAATGATCCACTTTGCACACTTGATTTCCCTTTGTAACTTCTATTTTCTGCAATCTCTTTTTAACTGCTTTAAGTGCCAACATTTCCTCCACTGATATATGTAGAGCAAGGTGATGAGGATTAAAACAAATAATTTTCCTACATAGTAATTGCTTTCGAAGAAAGGTTTAGGGAATATGTTTTCCGTGAAAATCTGTTTCTTACCATCTGCATATTACCAAATTGTATGGCTGCAAAGATCCATGTGTTGGGCATATAACCAGTCAAAAAAGTTTAGAGTATACAACTATGAACTTAAAACAAATTCATAAACCTCAGAACATAATGCCCTTCCTTTTTTACCCATAATGATCAATAAATTCTCAGAGGCTTTCTGACATATATATTTTTCTATTAGAATCACTTTTCCGCTGAGTAAACTCAACAGATTTTTCCCTGAGTAAAATCACCACTACCAGTTGTGTATTATCTTGCCATACTGAAAATTTTATCGTAATGATCTATGTAGTTCATATAGGTATAATTTATCCCTAACTTAATCCAAAAAAATGTTAATACTACTCACAAAATGAACATACACAATAGAAGACATCAATATTAAAAACGAAAAAATATATAGGGCTAGGGAAATATAAATAAGACCAAAAGTCAAAACCAGGGGTTGTAATGACCTCAGACAGGCCATTATCTGCTTTCATGACAGCATTTCATACTCAAATTCATATTTCATACTTAGTATTCCCTATACTCAAATATATGATAGTATTTCATATATTTTCCTGACTCTGTATTCACTATTATTGGTTGGGGGTAGGTGCTAGTCACTAACATATATTTTTATATTTAATTTTAACACTAAAGTCATGGAAAGGATTTTACATTTTCTTTTCTGCAAGTGATGAGACTTATTCTTACAGAGGTGGAATGAGTTGCCGAAGTTAGCTAAAAATTGGCAGAATTCTAATTTGAACACAAATTATTCAATGCTGAGTTTCACATTTGACACATACTACACCAGGTACTATCTGATTACTATTAACGGGCTTCCTATTTACCTTCTTCACTCCTCGGGTAACACCTGCCCTTCACGTTGATAATTTCCTTGTATCTTTAAATCCTCCATGTTCTTAGATTAACCCCTATTTCACATTCATAAAATCCTAGATTTTGCCTGAGAATTATTCGATGCTGAATTGTTTTTACTTGGAGAATGTCTAGGAGTCTTGTAATAAAACAAGTATCCGTTTTATAGAATCTTACGTGGAGTGGGGTGTGAGTGCTGTATATATGGCAACAGAACTGTTATGAGGCTATTGTAGATCAGAATGACCGTCCCAGTCTTTACTTTCTGATTCTTTAGGAATCAGGTAAGAAGGATATGTATATTGGCAATGGGAATGCTTTTGAAAATACTTCTTATCAGCTGAAGTCCCTGGATGATGCAAACAGCTAACATGCTTGGTTTGTGGTTTTAGTCTACCCAGAGGTGCCTCGGAAGAAAGGCCTGGTTATCTGCTTCCAAAAAACCAGCCATTGAAATCCTGATGGAACACAGTTCTACTCTGACACACATGGGGTTGCCAGGAGTAGGAATCAACTGGACGACAGCTGGTCTTGTCGGCTAGACTTAGTAAAAACAGTCACTTAATATTAGCATGCAAAGTTCTTTCCTAGCTTTACAATTAAAACCAGGTGAATTGTAGAATGCACTGGGGCAGAGGCGGGGTCCATACTTTCATTGGGACTTATATTCTGTATGCTTTGCTCCTCCTTTTGTTTCTATGGAATGCTGTTTGTAGATTTTTTCCATTGAATTATTTCAGATTGCCTTTGAAATTTATATCAACCAGATTTTACCATGTGGAAATTTGATCAGAATGGAATGGAGACTGCATACTGTGACTTGCTTCATGCACACACAGCTCTATTTTTGTTGTATATTAGTCAATGGAAATTAATTGCTAATTATCCAAACATTTCTATGATAATATTTCAAGCCCTCTTGTAGCAGATGTGGCCTATGCTATATTTGGAAGAGAGAAGATGGTATTATCTTTCTTGATGGTAATGATTGTGTAGGGCTTTAATATTTTTTACTGGTTTGGATTTTATAAAGAAAAATGGTTATCATTCATTTATAACATTTGTTAAATATTCATACTGACCAAGGTAATTATGCACTGACTATATTAGCAAACATGTAAGTCTGTCAACTTTAAGAATTTGGAAAATGAAATTAAACAGGTTGTGGATAATCTATTCGGTTATATGCTCATACAGCCATAAAGATTGTTTAAATAACCGTTACCACGTTTCATATGTAGTCATTGACAATGACAGACGTCTCTTATTTTGGGAGTCTCATACTGAATTATTCTTTTTGTTGCATTAGCTGTCTGTCCTTCAGTGTCTGAATGTTGCTTTTCATTTCTCCTTTATGAATGCTAATAATATACCGGGTTGAGCATTGGCTATTTTTAGTAATTCAGCATTTCCTTATATTTATACTGTGAACAAACTTGAGAGAGTTTAGCTCTGATTAAAACAGATAATTTCCCCTTTTTAAACAGAATAATGTGGGACTGATACATAGCAAGGACAAAAGCAATTTGATGGGCACAATGTCAAAGCTTAATTGTGTCAATAATTATTTGTGTATTAGTGCCAAGTTTTTAATGAGGAGTAGTCACTTGTGTGTAATCATTATCAATGACAAGCAGTTAAAAGATCTTCATGAAGTGGAGAACTCTGGAGAAACAATGAAGCAGTATTAACACTGCCTACAATGCCTTACGGACTAGCACACCTGGAATCCATGAGTAGAATTAGTATTAAAAAAAAAAAAAAGAAACTTTTTATGGATGTTACTAAGTGTGTATAGGTACATGTGCTTATGTAAGATTTTTTTCCATGCTGGGAACATTTGTTGTTTGTCTTTCAGGTTGCATTCTAACCCTGTTAGGGCCTTTTAGAGGGAAGGACTCTGCCGTCTTGCTCACCAAGCTCTCACTCCTACCCACAAATCTATCTATATCCTCATTGTCCTCTTAAGATAATGACCTCTTCTTCTCTTCCTACATTTGTGCTTTCCAAGTCATTAAGACTTGTCATCTGCCATCCTGAGGGATGTTGATCTACTTTATTCAATACTCTGCCACGTTCTAGGTGGTTTGCTCTCAACTTTCACCCATCCTTTTTAAGCTAGCAAATTTGAGTGTCTCAAACAGCTTTAAGTCTTATAGAAGACTTACAGGCACACTGAAGGAACTTATGGGTGCACTGAAGTATCAGTGGAAGAGTTGAGGCCAGCAGAATCCTAGAGACCTGCTTTCTATCCTTATCATGTGTTATGTACAGTATAAGTTTCGGTCAGCAAATGGCAGAAGCTCAGAAACTAATCCCCATAAGTATCTTCCACACTATCCATTTGCTTGGTGTCATTGAAAACTTTAGTAATCTGCATCATTGACTAGTCTCCAGTTGTGAATGAGTGCACACAAAATTAGTGCAGCCCTGTTGTGCTTACAGACATCGGAATGGATCTTTCTTTTCTTTCTTTACTGATGGACGAAACGAGGCTTAGATATGACCATGAATATGTGTAATTGAGACAATAGCTATAAAGTGCTTTGCTTGGCAATAACGTGCAAACAGAAGTACAACTTATGGATTGTTCTAATTGTGTTTGCGTTTATCCAGAATTCACAATTAGCAGTAGTCGGGAATTATTAGTAGTTTTTCTATGCTAATCATCGTTTGTTGGAATACCTGTATTTTATCATCTTTATTATAGTTTCATTCAGTCTGAGCCTACCTTTGTGAATGACATTTTTTCACTTATTTTAATATCTTTAATGGTGAACTCTTTCGTATATGAATATTCACTGAGGAGAAAACACACACACACACACACGCACACACACACACACACACACAAAGTAGTTGCTAGTAGCAGATTTTGAGTAGGCCTTAACCACTGAGTTGAAGTCTGGAGACTTGCTGACATTTTGAGAATAGTTTTTAGAACAAAGTGTGAGATGATGGGAACTTTCCATCATGCAAGAGTAACTTGTGCAGCTGATGCTAACGAAGCCGATTCTTACAAGCTACGGGAGGATGGTTGACCACTGCGCTTTTAAAAGAACTGAATATATCGGCATATGTATTCAACACTTCACATTTTGCACATGCTTTCAGCATACTGCTGTTGCCTAGCTTATTTATAAGCTAAGTTGATTGACACCTTTATAGACCAATGAACTGCTGGCAAACTGGCATTTTTTTTTTTAAAAAAAAGGACCATCAGCTATGAGACCATCATTATATATTCAAACTTTGGACCAACAGCGGCCGGGCTCTCCTGTGATCACTCATCAAGGCAGCTGTGCTGTATTCACATTGAAATGAGGGGATTTTTAAAACCCAGGCAGCTGTATTATTCATACTTAAAATAAAAGCTTAGTTTCCTCAAATGGATGTGACGTAAACATCTCATTAACTATTTTTTAATTTTGAAAAAAAAATTATTTAAATGTCACTGACTATGTTGGTGGTGACAGCAGTTTGCATCCATGTGCTATCATGCAGGAGGCAGCCTCTTTAGCTGCATTAGATTTTACTCTTCCTACTATCATGGATCTGAGGAGTAAAGCTCCATGCTACAGGTGGCAAGCTATAGGGAAACATACTATTCATGTTCCAGCTGTTCAATAGCTTTAATATTAGGACCACTGTTGGTGGCTCAATGGTTAAGAGCTTGCCTGCTAAACAAAAGGTCTGCAGTTCGAATCCACCAGCCACTCCTTGGAAACCCTATGGGGCAGTTCTACTCTGTCCTGTAGGGTTGCCATGAGTCAGAATGGACTCGATGGCAATGGGTTTGGATTGTCTCAGAGGAGGGTAGTGTTGGCTCAGTTGTAGAATTCTCACCTTCCAAGAGGGAGACTGTAGTTCTATTCCCAGCCAATACACCTCATGCACAGCTACCACCCATCTGTCGGTGGAGGCTTACATGTTGCTACGATGCTGAACAGGTTTCAGTGGAGCTTCTAGACTAAGACTAGAAAGAAAGGCCTGGCCATCCACATCTGAAAATCAGTCAATGAAAACCCTACGGATTACAACAATCTGATCTGTAACTCATCATAGAGATGGCACAAGACAGGACAACATTTTGTTCTGTTATGCATGTGGTTGCCATGAGTCTGAGCCTACTTGATGGCCACCAACAATAAAAACAACATTGTTTCAGAAGGAATACCAGGTGCTTCTTTTATTATTCTGTCCCCTTTTCGTTTTCTTGAGTTACCACTTCTCTAATATCCAATAAGCTAAACCTGAAATGGGTAGAAAGTTTCTTTTCTCTTAGATTCTTTTTTGGTTTCTCTTCTCAGTTCATCGGACAGTGTCATGTGCTAGACCATATCTTGCTAAACAATTTACACTTCCAGATCCAAGAAGGTGACTCAAATTCCACAGACCAAGAGATTCACAGTTTGCATTGGTACCTCATCTCATTCCCTCTACCTTTCTGAGGAAATTGCTTATTAGTCCCCACTCACTAATAAGCTTTTAATTAAATAATGATGCTAGGGATGACTTTTGTCTCTTAATTCAAGAGCAGCTTTTATACACAGGTATAGTTTAAGAAAACATTTTCACGTAGGCTATGTATTAGTTTCCTGCTGCTGCTGTAACAAATTACCACAAACTTAATGGAGTGAAATAATACAAATTTACTCTCTTATAGTTCTGGAGTTTAGAAGTCCAAAATTAATCTTAGAAGTTTAAAATCAAGGTGGCAACAGGGCTATTTCCTTCTAGGGGCTCCAGGGCATTATGGATTGAATTATGCCCCCCAAAATATGAGTTGTAAACCTAACCTCTATGTCTATAGAAGAAGCTCTGGTGGCTCAGGGCTTGATTAAAATGCTTGGCTGCTAACCAAAAGGTTGGCAGTTCAAACCCACCAGCCGTTCCACGGGAGAAAGATGTGGCAGTCTGCTTCCATAAAAATTTACGGCCTTGGTGTTTGAAGGAGAGCCGCTCCATTGTGAACAAAGCTTGTACCAGCTCCTAAGCCCTATTAGAGGAGGCCTGGCCCTTTAATGCTTTGTTTTACTTTTAGCTGTTATTGAAGGAGAGGATGATATACTAACCATTCCTGATACTACATAGGGATGGGCTGGGGCTTAGGGAGGGGCCAGGAATATTGGGGAGAGTGAAAAATCTGATCATTCCTCAGTGCTACCCATTTCTGTCCTGTGTGGGCTGCTTAGCTAGATAGCAGGAGAATAAAGTACACTGAGAACCATAAAGAAAAAAAAAAAAATTACGGCCTTGGAAACCCTATGGGGCAGTTCTGCTCTGTCCTTTTGGGCCTCTATGAGCGGAAATTGAGGGCAGTATGTTTGGTTTTTTATGCCCATATTTATAATCCAGTTTGGGCATGGGTTATCTTTGTTATGTTAATGAGACAGGATTAGTGTAGTCTGTGTCTTAAATCAATCTCTTTTGAGATATAAAAAGAGATTAAACAAGCAAGCCAGAGAAGCAGAGATGAGGGAAGATTGATGCCAAGCCACACAGAGATCTCCAAGGAACCAGGAAACAAGCTGAAGAGACAAGGACCTTCCGCAAGAGTCAACAGAGAGAAAGTCTTCCCCTAGAGCTGGTACCCTGAATTCGGACTTCTAGCCCCCTAAACTTTGAGAAAATAAATTTCTGTTTGCTAAAGCCATCCACCTGTGGTATTTCTGTTATAGCAGCACTAGATGACTAAGACAAACGGAGAATCTATTCCTTGATTCCTGGTGCCATCACTCCAATCTCTGTTTCCCTCACATCGCCTTCTCTTCTCTAGCCAAACCTCCCTCTGCCTCCCTCTCATAAGGACCCTTGGGATATTGAGGCCAATTAGATAATCCAGGATAATCTTCCCATTCAAAATTCTTAATTTAATCACATCTGCATAGTTCCAGCGAAGTTAACATGTAGGATAACATATCCACAATTCTGGAGATTTGAATATCACCATCTTTGGGAGGCCATTATTCAACCTAGCACAAGGTTTGAAATTTGGAGTGAGATGGATCTGGATGTGAATTCTCACTTTGCACCTTGCTAGCCATATACCTTTCAGAAAATTATTCACTCTCTGTTTCTCACCCATAAAATGGGAATAATACTATCAACTTTGCAGATAATGTATGAAAACACCATGCTTTACAGAGTGGATATTCCACAAATTTATTCCCCACCCAACCTCAAAAATAAGTGTAGAAGGAATTGAACATTTTTATAGGTCTGATCAGGTCAAGTTATTGCTCAGTACAAATGGCTACCCTTTTATTTTTTGTTCCTTCAGTGGACATCATAGAGGAGTATTGATACATGTGAAGGGGTTAAAACATTCCCATATTATTACTATTATCGTGAAATGGGATATTTTCTCACTGCTCCTCTCTATATTGGGTCAAGTGTACCAATGATTTTTGACAGATGCTTTCTGTCACCCAGCTGCCTTGCGTCACACAATGCCAATGGGACTGAAAAGCCCATGACTGATCCTGGCCCTACTGAGAACAATAGCTGTTTGAATTGGATTTGCCCATCTTCTGGGAAGACAGTCAAAGTTCCCCTTCAGTGCGGCTGAGTTGACAATGAGCACCACTTGTACTCTTTTACAGCTCGTTCACCTATTATTATGATGATGTCATTATTCACATTATTGCTGTCATCATTATTATTATTATCCGGTGACCTCTGTCTTGGGGTGGAACTCCCCGTGACAGATGGGAGCTTCATTTATCGGACTGCTTTATGCTGCACAATTCCCCTGCCATTCTGAGTTTATATTGAGATGGGCTGCATTTGGAACAAAGGCAGCCTGATCACAATTTGTCAGTGTACTTGGTAACTATATATCACCAAAGCTCTCTGCCAGTCCTTCTGGGACCCAATTATTTATGGAGCTGACAATATGGGCTAACTTGTCTTGTTCTGAATGCCACTATTACAATACAAGCTCTGCTATATGGAATGGTAAAGCAAACAAGAGTTCAGGTTGGTCAAAAATTCCATTAACAAAGAGTTAATTCATATTGCTCCAGGTGATCTCTTGGTGGCCCAACTGAGTTGATGAGATCCATGGGGAAAGTTCTATTTCAACATTCTTTTCTGTCCAGACATGGGAGATCTGTTGACAACTTCAGTTTCTGTGGCTTCTGCATAATACAGGTTTGGTTTTTAATGGTTAGGGAACAGCATTCATTCTGAGCTCACTATTGGCAGCAGAGTTTACCAAGTACTGTGGGGAGTGGAAATGAAATAAAAGACTTGACCTCTCCCTCTAAAGTGCTCATAATTGAATGAGGGGAACAATTCAACTCAAATATATACGTGCCAATGTAGATGATAGAGAAATAAGTATCAGCCGAGTCCAGTTTGACCGCCTCAGGCCTGAGCATGGCCTCAAATCCTTTTCCCGTGAAGGGACTCTTTGATTCTCCAGTCTCCTTCACTAACCCTTGGGTCATGCTCATTTTCAGTCAAATCCTTTCCTTCTACTTTTAAGATCTCAGAACACTGAAAAGGAACCAATTAATCTTAAAATAAATTAAATTCTAAAACAAATAAATTTTAAAAACCCACTCCAGGAGAAGATGACAGAAAAAATGAAACAATCATGATTTGATATAAAATGTAAGGTTCTATTTTTAGGAAAAATTAGATATTACATCTGTGACATCACAAGGAGTAGAGAAACCCATTTTCAAAGATAGGATCATTTGAATTTCTGATTTATAGTGTCGGCAGGTCCTAAGCGTAACGCCTGTGTTACAAATATAGGTCATAAATACAGGCACGCCTTCTCCGAAACCATGTGCTTCCATAGCTTCAGTTGTCCACGGAATTATTTTTGTCCCTTTTATTAAAATAGTCTTTGAACTAGGCATGGTGCTTAAAAGATTAGATCTTATAGCGAAACATAACATATTGTATTTAAATACGCTAATCTCTTAGAGGAAATGAAGGATCTGAGCCTGCTCATTAAGAAATAAATTAATTCATCACCATCGCATTCATCATCAATCATCATCCAGTTGTGTCCAGTTTTCAATTAAGTTTTTCCAAACTGCTTTGTGCCTTTACCAAAAGGACTGATTATCTCTGATGATGATTCTTTGCGGGTATTCGGATGTTGATAGCGGATGAATTGGTATAAACATGCTGAATGTCTTTCTTATTCAAGTAGTTAAGCAGAAGCTGTTCAGTGAATACAAATACATTATTATGACAAGTGAAGAAATCTTATTTTTAAAAAATGCACTTAGTGGCCAAATATCCAGCTTCTCAGATTGACAGGGAATAATTTATAGGGGCATAGCTACAACAAATGTACACATGGAACATTTATATGTTCATTCATTCACACATCATTTGTTGGGTCAATATTTACTGAACACCCATAGTTTATGGGGAGTCTCTGGGTGGCACAGACATGCTTGACGGCTAAATGAAAGTTTGGAGGCTCCAGTCCACCCAGAGGTGCCTAGGAAGAAAGGCCTGACCATCTACTTTAAAAAAATCAGCCACTGAAAACCCTATGGAGCACAGTTCTACTCTGACACATATGGGGTTGACATGAGTTGGTATCAACTCCATGGCATCTGTAAAAAAAACGTTTATATTACTGTACTGTTGTTGTTAAACCAAAAACCAAACCCCTTGCAGTCGAGTCGATTCTGGCTCATAGTGACCCTACATTATTGTTGTTAGTTTCCATTAAGTCAAGCAAATTGCCAGGCCTTTTCTTTCAGTAAATGCAACTGGCATTATTCCTGCCCTGATGACACTTTTAGTATTTAAATTTCTTCGTTCTGAAAGTGTTTTTAATAGACATCATATTATCAATTTTAATGAAGACGCCCCATCTCCATTCAGTGGTTCCCTAAGGAGAATACCAAAGGCCATGACTACTTTAGCAATGACCCTACACGTATAGACAAGCCTCCTTACTCTAGGAGACAGTGAGCATTCCATGCTGGAAGAGAACGATTTCTGACTATCTTTTTAAGGTTTCTATGCAGAATGAGGATGTATGAAAATGACTCACCATGCTTGCCACTTATCTCTAGATTCCTATAACATGAAGATGATCACAATCTGCCATCGTGCTGTTAAAATGATGCATAACCCTACCAGCACTCTGAAATGATCGAGTATTATTGCAGCCTCTTACAAGTTGGGCACTGAGATAATTTGGCTAGTGTTGAAGAAAGAATGTTCCACAACCCCTGTGGCTCCCCCTTCATTGAATAAATATGGCATGCTGCTGCTTTTGTTCTCCTTGTGTATGGAAGAGCAATTAATGTGTCAAAAAAGAAAAATCACAAAAACATGCAGACTTTTTCCCCTATGAAAATTGCAAGACTACGTTCAATCTGCTTTAAAATTATTGTACAACATTACAGGATGTTGTTATCTTTGAAATATGAGATAACTTGTGGTTGGCATTATGTTTCTTATGGCGATGTCATGATTTCTGTGGCCATTAATGTTCTCACAGTGGGTTTACGTATTTCTTTACAAATTCCGTTGAGCTACCAGTGTTGACATAGACATCCTGATATATTGTTTTTGATTCAGATAGTTTAAATGAAGCTTTTTTAAAAATGCAAACGTCTTGAAATTTTTGTTAAGAGAAAGAACCATGAATATGGTCAGACTGCTGAATTTCCATTTTCTAGTCAATTACAGTAAAATCTGTGTAAGGCAGAAACCTATCAGAGAAGGAAAACTCAAGTATTTTCCACTAAATAGAAAGCAATAGAAAAGTGGTGACTGGACCCTGTCAAAGGCGGAAAACTTACAAGACCCAGAGAAACAAGGCAGTCCCATCGAGTTCTGGCTCTCATAGGTTTCACTGTATTTCCCTGATATTCAAGTGAGTTCTTAGAAAGACTCAAAATCTTTGTGGTGAAAAAAAATCAAGGAATTTTTTTTTTCTGTTTTTTCTACTGCTAATAGTAACATGGATGAAAAGGTATGAAAAAGTTCAAAGTTTTTCTTTGTCCATTTTGTTTACTGATAGAACCCGGGCACCTGGATAATTCAATATGATGGACCATAATATGTGCTCAATAAATGTTTGCAAATTGAATGAATGAATGAATGAAGTCAAACTCTTAAGAATAAAATTTATTACTAGAGGCTTAGGAAAGGGCATAGACGCTGATAAATGTTAAGCCAGTGGATTAATTTCCCTTTATAGATTAAATTAGAACTGGTTCAGTATTTTAAAACAAAAAAATAAATAAATATTTTCATTTTAGGCTATTGATTTTCCCTCTCCCCACTAGATTATAATAAGCTTCTTTAGACTTACCCTGTTCACTGCTGTATCCAGAGCCCAGGATAGCCTGGCACAAATTAGGTCTTCAATTATTATTTATCTAATGAATTTTCCAGCCAAAAAAATTGACCTAGGATATTTCTGAAAAATATACATATTCAAAGATATTAAATAATAATTTTGCCTCTACGTTATATTATGTGGACTGTCTTAAAGAAGATTGCATGTAGCCTGAAGTCTTGAAGAAATGCACACAGTATATGTTAAGAGTGATCTGGCCCATACTTTCTTCTTTAGTCTGATCTTCCTGAACTCTCTTCTCCATCCTTTAGTACTCCAGCCACACAGACCTGCTTCTCAGTCACCTACTCTGATCACGTGGCCTCTCAATGCTCCATCCTTGCTCAGGCTGTCTCCTCTCTGTGGATAACCTGCCCTGCACTCCTGAATTCCTTTTCTCTGTTCTGCTAGATAATTTCTACTGATTCTGGAAGACTCAATCAGTTCTTCATTCAGAAAATCTTCCTTAGCTCTCCTTCCAACCCTCCGCAGGCTCTTCCATCCTCAATTTTGCTTCCATCTGTGATCATCTCTGTACTAATTGTATTGACTCTGATGATCTGTTTGTGTGACAGTCTCTTTCACTAGACTTGCAAGTATCTTCAGGGCAAGAATTGTGTCTTATTCATTGTCATATCTCCAATGCATAATGGAATATATGACATAAAGTGGACAGTTGTCATTGCTTTTTTTTTAAGAAAGGAGGGAAGGGAGATAGTGAGGAAAAGAAGAGGGAAGGTATGGAGGGATGGAGGAAGGATAGAAAGATGAAAGAGAAGGAAACAAGCAAAGAAAACTCTTTAATGATTTTTATAAAGGAAATAGTTTCCTCTGGAGAATAAGCCATAGGTTAGAAAAGGGAGGAAACAATATAAGATTAAAAAAAAAAAATTTCTATAGGTATTGAGGCTTTATATAACAAACACTGTACACTTCCTTCTATGTACTCTATGTTCTTCTGATTTCTGATCATATCTGTCCCCTCTTTCCTTTGGACAGCCATCACCATACAATTGCAGTGCATTTTAATGCCCACCTATATTGTTGAACTAGGGGCGAAATACTCATCTCTACTTGTATTAGAATTACTATAAGCTTGATTCTGAGGGTTCAGAAAAAAATATCACTATAGAAAAAAAAATACTGCTGTGGAAGGAGCTTAAATATTCAAACTTGGGGTCAAGTAAATTTAATTAGCTTATCATTTTGTTTTCAAAACACATCTTCAGGGCCAGAACAGTGCTCTGGTCCTAGAATATTTTATGTTTATGAATTGACTTCTTCAAGCTCTCATAATAATAGCTAGTACTCACATAGTGCTTTCTATGCCAGCAACTATCCAAAGTGCTTTATCTGATTAAGAACACATTAAATTCTCACAACAACCCAATTACGCAGTACTTGTATTTGTCTTTTGCACATGGGGAAACTGAGACACATAGAGGTTAAATAATTTGTCCAAAGTGGCACAGCTTATAGGAGGTTTGGTTAAAATTCTAACCCAGGTAGTTCAAATTCAAGGCTAATCCTCTAAGACCTCTCATAGGACTTCAACCTGGAACCTCAGTGATGCAAAAGTTCTTTGACGGCAACGGTTGCAAGTGCAATGATGTTTAATATAAGTCAATATATTATGATTAAAAGTTTAAAGATACGATGGGACCATCTTGACCAGTTAAATGCATTGTTTAATGTAATCACCACAACAATCTTACGCGATTGGTGATAATCTTCCCCAAAGCTCACCTCAGAGAAACTCAAGGTCCATCAGGTGGCAGAGCCAGGACCGCAGCCCAGATCTCCGATTTTCTCCTGACTTTTCTGACTAAATCTATGCATTTAAATTTTCTTTCATCAATCATTTTCTCCAGTAAGATTATTAAGTACTGTCATGGTTTGAATTATGTCCCCCCAAAAATGTGTGTAGCAATTTGGCTAGGCCATGATTCCTGGTACTGTGTGATTTTCCTGTGTGTTGTAAACCTGCCTCTATGAAGTTAATGAGGGAGGATGGGTGGCAGTTGTGTTAGTAAGGCAGGACCTGATCTACAAGACTGGATTGTGTCCTGAGGCAATCTCTTGAGATATAAAAGACAGAAGTGAGCAGAGAGACAGGGGGACCTCATACTATCAAGAAAGCAGTGCCGGGAGCACAGCGCGTCGTTTGGACCGGGGTCCCTGCGCAGAGAAGCTCCTAGTCCGGGGGAACATTGATGAGAAGGCCGGCAGAGAGAAAAAGCCTTCCCCTGGAGCTGACACCCTGAAATTGGACTTTTAGCCTACTTTGACTGTGAGGAAATAAACTTCTCTTCATTAAAACCATCCACTTGTGGTATTTCTGTTATAGCAGTACTAGATGACTAAGACAAGTACTGACACATTTTTTTTTTTTTTAATTCCTAGAAAGCAGGTTGAGAGGTCAGAGAATAATAAAGGAGATATTGGGAACTCTTGGCAAGTAAAGATCATTTAAAAACAGAAAAGTAAGGGTATTTCTAAAAGACTTTTTTTTTTTTTAATTGTGGAAATTTGAAATATGCTGCACATTATGTAAACATGCTGCCCGTTGAGTAAAGTGAAGCTTGTTGTTAGGTGCTGACTAGTTGGCTGCTACTCACGGGGACCCTATGTGTAACAGAAAAAAACACTGCCTGGTCCCGCAGCATCTTTACAATTATTGGTATGTTCCAATTCATTGATGCAGTCATTATGTCAATCCATCTCACTGAGATTTCCCTCATTTCTGCTGACCCTCTACTTTACCAAACATGATGTTCTTCTCCAGCCATCTGTCGCTCCTGATGATGCATCCAAAGTAAACGAGTTCAAGTCTCAGACAATATTTTGTGATCCATAGGGTTTTCTTTGGCCAGTTTTCAGAAGTAGATTGCTAGGCCTTTCTACTAAGTGTGACTTAGTCTGGAAAGTTTGCTGAAATCTGTCCACCATGGGTGACCCTGCTGGTGGTTGAAATACCAATGGCATAGCTTCCAGCATCATAACAACACTGCAAGCCGCCACAGTATGGCAAACTCTCAGACAGGTGGTGGAAAATGAGCCTTACGGACAGATAAATCACTGGATGGCCAACCAATGCTCTCCAACATTTTGCTTTTCTGACTTCTGAGGATAGTTTGGAGGAAGGAGAGGAATAGTCTTTTTGAGGCTGCTACCTAATGATCATTTTCACAACCTAGTAATACAAGTTTGGAACCCTAAGCGTTTGTGGCTAAAAAACAAGCTCTTTTTTCCTTCTTTTAAAATGTACCTGAAACCCTTTGGTAATTTGTGGTTTTCCACTTGGTGGGTGGTCAATAGATCCCTGTTGACTCTCTTTACATTCAGCAGCTCTGAATAAAAGCAAAAGACGCCATGTCCATACAGGCATTGCATACACTATGGCTTTTTCACATGCTCCATTTAGATGCCCAAGAGTTAAGCCAGTGTGGCATGTGGGGTTCAATTTTGAATCACTGGCAGAGATACTTTTATAAAACATTTGTTACTTTTTTTTTTTCAGGGAAGTAATCACATTGGAAAAACAAGGCACTATACACACTTTCAAGCTGTTCTAATTTCTCCTACTTATGAACCAAGCACTTTGTTTTTCTTTTTCCTCACAAGGAAACTTACATGGTATGGGGTCCAAATTTTATTATGGAGTTTATTCAGTTATAGAACCTGAAGAAATAAAGCCTTGGTGGATAGTATAACTAAAATTAGAATATCATTATAATAATAATGTTTATACAGGCACACATACACAATACAAATCTACTTGTGAATTTATCCTGAAATTTGTTATAGAAAAGACTTTATTTAATGGTAATGTGAAAGCTAGTAGAAGATAGAATTTCTTGTCTTGCAAATTGGGAATTAAATTTCAACATTCCATTGTATGAATCTAAAACAGTTACAGTTTTAAAATATACCCACAAGTTCTCAGCTTTTATAGAGTGTTTAAGTTGAGAGAACCCTCTCAAATACAGTCCAGGGTGTATTAGTGTTTCTAGATAGACCTGAAAGACTTCTGAAACAATGTGTCCTAGTTACCAGAGATTATAGATTATTTTGGCTTCTCTTAATATTTAGTGATTTAGAATACTTTTGGATTGTAATTATTATACATGATCTAGGGGTCATTATCGATGACTATTCTTTGAAATGCACACATACATATATATTCATGTGTATACATATATATGTGAGTGTATGGGTGTGTTGTGTATTTTAGCTGTGATATACCTTTTTTTTTAGTGCATCAAAATCTGGATCCACTTGGCTTCAATAATGAAGACAGAAGGCTTTTCTTTCTGGTTTCTATTAGATAATTAAATAGATATTTAATCCTCTTATACAATTTGTAACAAAAAAAAAGAAGAAAAAAAAAAAACTCCTTGCAATTAACACAATTATCAGACATGCCAGAAAGTCTTTGCATTTTCTGATGCTCATCTTTCCTGTTTTTAAATCTCGGTTTTCACCTTTAAATTAATATCTCCAAATTGTGTTTCTGCCACTGCTGTAGAAACTGTAACAAATGCAGCCCAACATGAAATCAATACAAGCTGCTTTCAGTTTGGTGAAATACAAGGGCAAGGTCTCTTTGTGCTCGAAAGGAGACTGAATGCTGATTTTCTTCCGGAGGTGAATATTTCTGTTTATATTGTCCAGACCAGACACAGCCTGTCAATAATCAATCGATCAAAAGCTAAATGATAAAGATGATAAATGAGTCTGTTCTTGTGTATATCTATTGAAGAATAGGACATCTGTTTTGTATGTGAAAATTAGATGTATTGAAGTGATTTAACCAATGACAGATTTAGTTTGGAATGTGTATTTAAAAATGTACAAGCATTTTCCATGGGCTGAAAAGATTTATACTTTTGTAGTTTACCGGCAGGGCATGAACCACAGAGGTATTTATAGAATTGATGATACCTCTCCATTGCCTTGTTGAGTTGTGCAAACTTAGCATGAATCTGGGCATGTGACTAAAGCAAATATGCATCAAAACACAACAGATTCCAATTTTTCTCTTATTGAAAAAATACAGATATTTTTAATGAAAAGAAAGCATAGTGGGGAAATTATCTCAATTGAGAGTGAATAAAAATACTTTACTCTGATAAACCAATGAGAGAATCAGATCATGTCTTCCCGAAAGAATAGAAGATACTTAAATAGGAAATTTTCCGTAGGATTAAGGTACTTGCAAATGCAGATATGTAGTCATGTTCAAAATAGTCCTTCATTCTCTTTTTTACATTATGCCATTTACTAGCTGTGGGGCCTTATACAAGTTACTTAACTTCTCAGTCCATGAATTTGCCTTATTTGTAAAACGAGGAAAAAATCAGAGCCGAATTTATAAATCTGCCCTTAGGAACAAATGATTTACTATGTATCAAATCCTTAGGACACTGTCAGGCACTTTGAAAGTGCTCAGTATGCAAAAGACCTCTTTAAAGTGTTCAAAAGCTAAGATGTCACCTTGAGGAGTAAGGCGCCTGTCCCAAGCTGTGGTATTTTCAGTTGTCTCATATACATGTGAAAGCTGGACAAAGAATAAGGAAGACCAAAGAAAAAATGATGCCTTGGAATTATGGTGTTGGGGAAGAATATTAAATATACCATGGGATACTAGAAGAAGGACTAAGTCCGTCTTAGAAGAAGTACAGCCAGAGTGCTCTTTGGAAGTGAGGATGGTGAGAATGCGTCTCACGTACTTTGGACTTCTTATCAGGAGGGACCAGTCCCTGGAGAAGGACATCATGCTTGTTAAGGTAGAAGATCAGCAAAAAAGAGGAAAACCCTCAATGAGATGGATTGACACAGTGGCTGCAACAATGGACCGAAACATAGCAGTGATTTTGAGGATGGTGCAGGACCGGGCAGCGTTTCATGCTGTTGTACGTAGGATTGCTATGAGTCTGAACAGACTCCACGGTGAACAACGACAATAACATTAGTTACTTTAATCCTTTTTGCCTTATAAAAAATCATGCACACTGCCTTGTAATTTTCTTTCATAGTTTCTTACTAAGTGAACCTAATTACATCATAACCACCTTGATAGTAGGGTTTTTGTCATATTCTTTGATATTGCTGATGAAAGAGTGAACATATAATTGATTGTGTAATAGTATCCATTTTGTGGATCCAACATTAAGAACTTACCAAAATGTGCATAGATTTTGCTGTATCAGGAGGACCAATGTCACTTATTCAGTGACCTGCCCTGTTGTGGCACATTAAAATATCTTTATAGAATAAGCATTTCCAAACTATGTTCTATGGGTTACTGTGTTCAAAAGATGTTAGTAAGAAAAAATAAATAAATAAATAAGTTGCACGGTCAAGTATTATTGACAAACTAGGTTATACAGTCAGAATCTTGTAATGCAGGCATTCTCAGAGCCTTTAATATACTAATGTGCATGGAGATAATTCAAGAAAGGGAGGTAACGATTTCAAACCTTCCCCTGAACTCTTTTTTTGAAGGGAAGCTGTAGAACATTTTATGCTGAATATAGTGCATAATAGGATTTGCTGCTCTAAATCTGTGACCGTAATTCGAAACACAATATTTGGCTTCACCACTGATTCTCTGCACAGTGTGGTGACGCTGCTTTGCACTGTGAGGTATGAGGCTTCCCCAAGCTATTTGTTAATAATAGTTTAAGTACAGCAGTTTGAGAACGGTTGACTAAAAAAAGAAAGTCAGGCCAACTGAAGGATATCCCTATAACACTGTCACTGCCATGCATTTGCATTTCAGTACGTTTACTCCTGGGGTGGAAAGCAGGAAGCGTTAGGAAACTGCCATGTGCTGTCATGCAGCCTGTGTAGAAAATGGCAATAAGTTTGAGCAGCACTGGGCTTCTCAGGCTTGTTCCTTCCTGCTAAATGATTCCTTGGGCTCTGTATTTCAGAAACTGCTTCTGTTGTCACTCTTGAGTGTGTCTGGGTATAGCTATAGCAAAGCACTTTAATTTTATGACTTTCAGATGTCTTGTTAGCGGGCAAATGAAGTGATGGGACAAGTGGGTTTTGTCTAGTTGCTAAGGAATAAAAACAACAAGTGCCTCTATTACTTTGCTGACGATCTATTTATAACTTTCTGGAGGAGGTGCCTGCAGAGGGAAACATGCATATGTTTTGGACATACCTGAGATTTCTCAAGTTAAATCACTTACTGATTGTTGTTACTGTTCTTAGCTGCCTTCGAGTAGGCTCCAGCTCATGGCGATCTTATGTATAACAGAACAAAGCACTGCCCGGTCCTATGCCATGCCATCTTCACGATTGTTTGTATGCTCTAGTCCATTGTTTTGGCCACTGTGTATTTAGAATGCCTTCTAACTCATCTTCCAACACTCCACCGGACAATATTCTCCAGACGAAATCCATAGGGTTTTCGTTGGCTAATTTTTGGAAGTAGTTCTCCAGGCCTTTTATCCTAATCTAGCACAGTCTGGAAGTTCCACTGAAACCTGTCCACCATGGGTGACCCTGCTGGTATTTGAAATACTGGTGACGTAGTTTCCAGCATCATAACAACACACAAGACACCACAGTATGACAAACTGACAGGTGAGTGATCGGATTTATTGCTAGCCCTTGCTTTACACTTCTTTGGTAGTGTGCATGAATATTGCTCCAACCACTCACGTCAGCTTCAGGCTTGGTTCCTCAGTAGCGCTTATGGAGAGGACATCTGTCAAAGGCTATTATGTTCACCTCTTTTTTGGACTTACCAATACTGAACTACATGTAGGATTTCCAAATATTGTACTGCTGCCACCTTAACCACACAGAATGGAGAGAAAGATAAACTTTTGTGTTTCTGAGTTTTTCCTGATCTGTGGTTATGAGCCCATAAAGACTTTCTGGGAAAGTCTTCTTGGTTTTCATTTGTCATTGCTCCTCCTAACAACAAGCCATTGTTGCTTTTCAAATCAGAGAACAACTCTCCACTTACAGGTGCAGCCAAGCCTTTCCCTACGTTGCCAGTATGTCTGGGAAATGGCAATTGGCTAGCAGAGCATTGTGGGTGCTGGCATGCAAAGGAATGGTAGCAGCCAGATTGTTCTCACATGCTAAGAAACCCAAGGATAGCAAAATATACTTTCCCGGTTACACACCTGGCTCTGTCAAGCCCTTTTCCAGAATCCAAAATGAGGACTTAAAAAATTGCCTGGACTACAATAATTTTGAGTCCAAATGGCTAGGCTTCATACCTCTTGGAATCTCTGAAATACTTAAGGTATTTTTGCAAGTTCATTAAGTTAAATTTGAAGGGAATTTAAAGCTGGAGGCGAAGTGTAGGAAATAGTAAAATACGGTGATGTGTTTATATATGAATAACGTGGTATTTCCAACTTTTGCAACCCATGTATTTTTATGAGCTAAGCATTGCCATTTGTTTTCATGCAGGTGTAATTCATAATATCCCAGCATTCTGAGTTAATGAAGCCATTTTGTAGACTCTCATGCCGTTGATGCTGTGATAATTTGGCAATCTGTTACAGAAGGAAAAATGTCTTATATAGTAGCCCCAGTAGTTCCATTTACCTTACACAAAGAATGCCTTCCATCCAGCTATTGTTCTCCAGTGCTTAGATTTCAAAAGCTCTCTCCTTGTTGAAGACAAAAAGATACCACATGGTTCCAAGATAGAGTAAATCCAAGGGAAATGAAGGAGGTTTGTTTATGAATAAGCCCCTCGTTTAGAGTGAGCCCACTTCCTGCTTACCAGGTAATGATTTACATTTCATACTACAGTACTTAAATGTGAAACTTCCCAATTTCTACCATATTATTATGAGAGTATCAAAATAATTTGTTCCCAAATAACCAAAAATTAGATGACAAAAAAAAAAATTGGAAATTTTCCAGGAGTGAAGGGTCTTTTAATGATAAGTAAGCAGTCGGAATTGACTCGACAACAGAGAGTTTGTTTTTTTGTTTTTTAAGGACTTTTAAATTTGAAGATTCCCTCTTGATCTCCGGTATGGTAACAGCTTAGGAAGGAAGAGATTATATATATATAAATACAATAAGCCTGTAGCTGTTCACTACCTATTGCTATATTAAGACCCATCAATTACATTGTAAAATTACTACATAGTAATTAAAATAAAGTATTTAAAATTAAGTGCCCATTTTTTTTTTGAGCTAAGATTTGTATAATCTATGTTAAAAGTTTTATCAACAGGAGTGCCTTCTTGTTGTTCAATTAATTTATATTTTTGTCTGACAATATCAAGATATACTGCAGTTAAGTGACATATAAATTAATTGAACTCTATAATTAAATATTAGTTTAATTAGTCACTATAATGTATAATCAGAAAGGAGAGAAAAAATTCGGCAGAAAAAGTGACACTGTCATTAATTCTGTTTGGGATTTTTTCCCTCATAATCAGCACAAACCAAGTTATTTTATGAACTCCAAGCTCTTTTCTTTTTTTTTACTTTGAGAATTTGTGCCATGGACTTGATTGAAATAACTGTCTTATTATTTGTTTACTCTTTAACATCTTCGTTTTTCATTATTTTATTTAAAAAAAAAAGAAACAAAGTTACAGAAAATTAAATAAACAAAGATATGGCTTAATGACATAGTGGCTGCAGTGATGGGCTCAAGCATAGCAACGATTGTGAAGATGGTGCAGGACTAGGCAGTGTTTCTTTCTATTGTACGTGGGGTCGCTATGAATCGGAACAACAGCATGGCTGTCTATGAGTTTTTTTAAGGCAAGCATTCTTGTATCCACCCCCCAGGTCAAGAAATGGAACTTATCCAGCTCCTCCCACCCACCAGAAGCCCTGCACATACCCTGTCCCCATCACAAACCATTCCTGCTCACCAACAGTAACCACTAATCTAGTCTTATATCACTATAGTTTGCTTTTCCTTATTATCCAAGGGTGGATTTCTATTTATCATTGTTTAAATTTGTCTACTGTGGGTCTATGTCTTTAAAGCCTCTTTTAATCCACAATTTCCTGTTTTCATCCTTGCAATATATTTCTGAAGGAATTGGGTCACATCTCCTTGTGTTTAAAGCAATGATTTTGACTTTAAGTGTCTAAAGTCTCAGCCCAGGCATTTTCTTCCTAGGAGGTGCTTTGTAATTTTGTATTTAGTTTCTGCATCTTCTTCCCCATTCCTGCCCACCCCACCCAGCACCTCAGTCCCACTTGAATAGTCAAGCATGTCTGGACCCAAACATTGCCATAGCAACACACTGCCCAATGATGGGATTCTGAATTCACAAATGTCTTAGTCATCTAGTGCTGCTGTAACAGAAATACCACAAGTGGATGGCTTTAGCAAAGAGAAATTTATTCTCTCACAGTCAAGTAGGGTACAAGTCCAAATGCAGGGTGTCAGCTGCAGGGGAAAGCTTTCTCTCTCTGTTGGCTCCGGGGGAAGATCCTTGTCATCAGTCGTCCCCTGGTCGAGGAGCGTCTCAGCGCAGGGACCCCGGGTCAAAAGGATGTGCTATTTTCCTGGCTCTTGTTTCTTGGTGGTATGAAGTCCCTGTGTCTCTGTGCTTGCTTCTCTCTTTTGTATCTCAAAAGAGATTGGCTTAAGACACTATCTAATCTTGTAGATCTCGTCAATATAACTGCCAATAATCCATCTTATTACATCATAGTGATAGAATATACAACACACAGGGAAATCACATCAGATGACAAAAGGTAGACAATCATACAATCCTGGGAATCGTGACCTAGCTAAGTTGACAGATATTTTGGGGGACACAATTCAATCCATGACAACAAGGAAAGGTTGGTTGTACTCTCTCCAGCCTATCACTAGAGAAAGCAGGTAGAATGAGGACGACATTCTCTCTGAAAGTATTCAGAGTGTGGTCCATTTGAAATATGAAGAACCCCAAAAGATTATAATTCAGAAAGCTGAAAGGAATGTACAAGATTGTGGGGGGTGAGGGGGTGCAGTGGTCAGTCCAGACATATGAAAGAATCTAGATAGATTAACCTCCAGGTCTCAGGATACAGATAGGAACAGGACGTTCTATTTTGGCACCTTTTCTGTGCCAAGCTCTTTTGCAGGTTCTAACTTTTCCCAACAATATTAGTTAAAGAGTTATTATCCCAGTTTTGCTGGTAAGGAATATGAAATTCTTTTTTATGAAGAAATCACTTCCTAACTGATCTCTTTGTACCATATATTATCTTTCTAAAAACTTAAAAAAGTATTATCAGAAACTAGTATCCTTTGCACTTAGAATTAAACCCAGGCTCCTTCATGTGAGTATTGGTCTAGCAGGACTGAGGTCTGATGCTTGTCTATTGCACTGCTCCCATTGCTCCTAGTGCTCACCCCTCAGCTTACTGTGCTCCAGCCTCACTGGAATCCTTGCTGTTCCTCAGATGCAACAAGGTCTCCCAACAAGGTTAAGGAGGATGTAACCAGTTGTCTTTGAGTTTATTCTGACTCAGGACAAACCCAGGTATGTTAGAATAGAACTGTACTTCATAGGGTTTTCAATGGCTGATTTTTGGGAGTAGATCAGCAGGGACTCGAACCGCCAACCTTTCAGAAAGCAGCCAAGTGTGTTAACCATTTGCACCATCCAGTGACTCTGAGGAGAATGCAGCTTGGTAGTTTCTAAGTTTCGTAGATATTAAGGGATGTCAGCTTGTAAGACCACTCTCAGGGTTGTTGAATTTGCTTTTTCCTCTCTCTGGAATGCTTCCCGGCCACATTTTTGCTTAGCTGGATCTTACTTCTTTTCAGGCCTCAGCTTAACTGTCACTTTCTCAGAGACCTACCCTGCCCACTGAATCTACATTAGCTTTGCCCTGTAATTATCTTCCCCACTTACTCTTTTCCTTTCTGTCACTTGTCAACACTCTAATTTTACCCGTATTTGTTTAATGGCTGTCTCTTCTACCTGACCACATATTATCTGAGGGTGGGACATGTTTACCATCCTAGCTAGGACAGGGCCTGGAACACCATAGATACTCCATTAATACTGGTTGGAATATAACATTGTAATGAGGCTCAGAGAGGTTAACTAACTTGCCCAAAGTTACACAGCTAATAAGTATCAAAGCTAGGGATTTGAAACACACCCTAAAACCCATGTATTTTCAACTAAAATTGGTTATTCCAAACTGCATTCCTTGAATACTACTGTCCTGATGAATCTTAATAAATATTCCTAGAATAAAAAGGGATCTGTGATCAAGTAAATTGTGGATATGCTACAGTTCTCCAGAGAAAATTGAACATGTTTCTTTCCTTCAGGATTCGTGAGAGATTTCAATAAATGCAAATGTAAATTGTGGCTCTCCAAGAGATTTATATAGTATGTCACATTTTCCACACTTCTTTGGCCATGATTTACTTCTTTTACTGAAACAGTGGGCTTGTTCCGCCCCCATGACCTGTGGTAGATGGGACCCTAGTGATCCATAGGGTTTTCGTTGGCTGATTTTCAGATGTAGATCACCAGGCCTTTCTTCTTAGTCTATCTTAGTCTGGAAGCTCTGCTGAAACCTGTTCAGCATCATAACAACATACAAGCTTCCACTGACAGATGGATGGTGGCCGCACATGAGATGTATTGGCCAGGAGTCGAACCCTGGTCCCCCACGTCGAAGGTGAAAATTCTACCACTGATGCCGCTAATGCCCCCTGCTCCTCCCTAGAAAGTAGGAAAACAGAAATTTCTATCAGCAAATTAAGTCTAAGTATCCAGCATCTTGTAAAACCATTATATACTTTGTTTGCTCTAATCCTCCACTATGCTTATTAAAGAGATATATTTTAAGAAAACAAAATTAAAAGTAGAAATTAAAGAAAGTTAAGTGGATTGTAAATTAGATTACTGTGGAGAAAACATGGGAAAGATATATTTTTAAGAAATAAAAGATTAGAAAATACAAACTAAAGAAAGTTAAGTGGCTGGTAACAAAACCGTAAGCATTTTTTTTCCCACTTCAGAATGCTATTAAAAATGACTGAGAGTGAGCTTAAATGCTGACTTCCCTTAATGGAGAAAGTATGAAATTACAAAATAACCAATGTAATCACACCTTAATCTTGTTAAATTGAAACACTGTAATCTACATTCAAATTTCACATATGGTCAATCTTGCAAGAGCTGGGTGGATGAGCCAAAGCACTATTTGGAATTTTAAATAGAGAGTCTTTCATAAGTCTCCAAAGCCCGTTTACTTCTTTATGAGAAATATTTCTCTGGGAACCCCAAGCCAAATACAAACCAATTTTTTTTTTTTTTTTTTTTTTTGGTAATTGAAAGGAAAAAAAAAATTTTTTCTAGAAGCCAAATACTCATAATCAATCTCATCATTAAAAAGAGTGCATTTGAGAAAAAGATGGAACTATGTGACAAGAAAATAGATCTCAGCTGCATCTTGCCAATGGATTCTTGCAATCTATTAACAGAAGTGATTTTTTTAAAATAATAGCTGAAGTGGACACTTTTGTCAAATACTGGCTGCGCATGCCTGTTGTTTGAATGGGTGGGATGTTCTGTGATGCCATTGTTTAGTTTGAAGCACACACGTGGACGCAAAGTGCTAAGAGTAGAGGTGCCCACATTTGAGTTGAAAAACCATTGCCCTTACTTAGTGGAACCACCAAGTCAATGGCTTCTTGACTTACTGAAAGCTCTTCTAAATACGGATACATATTCCTGCAAGACACAGTGAAGTAACATGGGAAATGTGCATTTTTAAAAATATATTTCAAAGAAAAATCTCCTGGAAAGAGAAAATCTGAGAATCTTAATGATGGAGGACTAAATGCTATTTGGTTTGTGAATTGTCTGGACTTCTGCATCTGATACATGCTACTTTACTGGGTTTTAACACTTTCACCAGAGACTTGAAAAGTTGCCTTGTACCAGTTCTTCCACTGGGATTTCTGTTACGGTAACCACGGGCTGTGCTGCCGATGCTACCAACTACAACATTACAGGGGAGATTTGACTATTTCATTCATTCCAGCAGGCTGTTGTTTCCCAGCAAGCCACTTGTCTCTGGAGTATTTTACTGTATCTATAATAAGACAAAACAAAGCTATTTGGAAGGTTTTAGTAGACACAGCCTCCATAGGCAAGTCCTCTGGAGACTTGGGTAAAGCAGGAAGAGACAAAGGAAGTCTCCAAATCCTCTGTGAAATGGATGTTCATCTCATAGCCCTCCTCCCTGAGCTCTCCACCTGCTGAGAACTTTCGGAGGCTCTCTGCAATTGTACATCCGCTCCCTTTGCTTTCATGTGCAAGAGCAATTGCCTTAAGAGTGTTAGAAAATATAAGCCCTTTTTCCAAATCAGAAAACTGTGTCTCCTAGTGGGACAAGCATCCCAGCTTAAACTAAGAACATTTCTCATCTCAGTTATGAGTGGGGTAAGGTGGGAACAAAAAGGCACAAACACAAGTCCGCAAAATGGGATTCAGAAGATGCCTTTCTCTGTCCTGGATCAGATTTCAGTGTGGCCTTAGGCTTCACTGCTCAGGCCTCAGTTTTCTCCTCTGTCAAGTGGGATTATTTTGACTTCACATTTTATCGTAGAAGGGATGCACATTAGAGATTATTGACATTTCTATGATGTACCTTCACTATAGATACGCCCATTATAAAAGGCATGCAGGCAAGGATGGAATATTAGACTCAGTTCTTGAATTGAATCAATGTGCTTTAATATTCTTGTTAGTATGCTTTGAGGCTAAAATACCCTATTGCTTTTGAGCTTATATAAGCTGACCTCATTTACTATGGGAACATTTTAAGTGCTTAGGAATATGAGGGTAAGCACCATAGAAAGAATAATTCAATCTAGATATGAGAGGCTCTTTTTTTTTTAAGCTTCATTAACTGATAATTATTTGCGTGCAAAACAATGCCCTTACTGTTTGATAAATGAATATTAGCATCATGTCATGCTGATAAAAGTCATGAACAGAACTCGACTTCTCTTCATTTGGGGGACTTTATTATTTTGATGCTAATGGATTCTGTTCATTTTGGGTAGATAGATATCTCGAATGACTCAGCAGGACTGACTTAAATTAGATTTATCCATCCATGCTTTGCTTATTAGTATGTCCTGATTATCTTGATACTAACCTCATATTACAATGTGTGCTTCAGAGAATTTGTCTATCATGACCTAAAGATTTCTGTGATAGCAGAATTTGATTGATTATAGAACTCATGCTTATGTTTTTGGTTGAAAGGGTAACTTTGTGTTTTTTGTTTTTGGGGGTTTTTTCCCCCCAAAAAATGTATTCTGAGCATCAGCAATATGAAATAGCTTATTAAAATCTCTTCAGAATGCATCCTCTTTTGGAGTCTGTTAAATATACTCCTTTGCAGATATTAGCTTCTTATAATGGAGAGCTGTATTAGTCTGGCTAGGATAACAGCTGTAACAAATAACCTCAAAATCTCAGTGGCTTAACATAGTAAGTGTTTATATCTTGCTCATAGTCAATACAAGTTGGGTGAGGGCAAGGGCTGGGTGGAGTGGGAAGCTGGACTCTGCCCATGGCAGTCATTCAGGCACCCAGGCTCTGTCCATACTGTGGCTCCACCCTTCTCCAGGTCCTCAGGTCTTCTCAATTTAGTGGTGGCTGGAAAAAAGGGAGTGAGGATTGTAGATGGGAGATTTTTCTTAATGGGCTCACTTTGGAAATGGTAGGCCTCGTTTCCACTCATGTTCCACTGGTCAGAGCTTTGACATGATCCTCAAGGCAGAGAGAGCATATGGTCTGGCTGAGTGACCAGAAAAAAGAGAGGACTCAGACATTGATGAGCATTAACTGTCTCTTCCACGAGGCCTAGACACTAAATTGAATTCAACTAAAGATAGGTTTATTGAACACTTAATACATGAAACCCTTATGCTGGTTTTAAACCAGTGAGACCCATGTCAGACTTTTAACCTACGGAACTGAAAGATAATTTGCCTTGTTTTAAACCACTAGCAAAACAAAACAAACCCTTCTGCTGTGCATAACAGTGGTTTCCTTGAAAAGGATAAGACAAATAAAGTGTGCAGATAACCATACTATTAATAAAAAAACAAGTATGGTTACACATCCAGAGAGGAATAAATACTGCTAAAGGAAGATTGAGGGAGGAATTCTTGATGTAATGGTACTGGCATTGGGCCACGGATTCGACTTCTAGAATTCTAGTCTGGCTCTGCTATTTGCTCATTGCAAGATCCTGAACAAAATTTATAAACTTTACTTTTCACATTTATAAAGTGAACATCATAATGCCTGACCTTCTGTTTCATGATACATAGGTGAAGTTCAAATTAGGTAGTGAACGGGGGAAACATTTTATAAGCTGCCATTTGAATATCAAAGCTGCTTGCTATTGTTGTTGTTATATCATTATTTTATTCCATGACCACAGGCCAGAATTACATTCACAAAACACTGTTCTAAAACAAACAAAACAAAACCAACAAAATCCTTTCAGGTAGAAAGGATAGACACTTCGTTGTTGTTATTGTTGTTCATCTTGAGAATGCAGCTGACAGTA
This sequence comes from Trichechus manatus latirostris, assembly GCF_000243295.1. Lineage (NCBI taxonomy): Eukaryota > Metazoa > Chordata > Mammalia > Sirenia > Trichechidae > Trichechus > Trichechus manatus. Next base: position 13,427,376 of record NW_004443947.1, on the reverse strand, counting down.
AAATGCCCAGATACTTGGTGCATCTTGCCTCTGTGCCAGTTTTGTAGCCTGTCCTCGGATAGTATCGTCAATTATCTCTGTCTGACCAGGTAGGCTGGACATGAAAATCCTTGTCCTTCCTGTTTCATAACATTGTTAAGAGCTTTGGGCAAAATAAAATTGCTGATAGTTTCTTTTTAAACTGTAAAGAAATATACATAGGGAGGGGGAGTTATGGTTCTTTTAACTGTTCCAGATGTTTATCTAGCTAATTTGGGCCATCTCTAAGAAAAGTAAGAAGCACTGGTGGTGCAAATGGTTACATACTCAGCTACTAACTTAAAGGTCGACAGTTCGAACCCACCCAGCTACTTCAAAGGAGAAAGACCTGGTGATACGCTTTGATAAAGATTATGGCCAAGAAAACTCTACGGAGCAGTTCTACTCTGTCATATAGGATCTCTTTAGTTGGAGTCGACTCAACGGTACAAATGACCGCAACATATGAAGAGCAATTCAAATTATACATCCATGTAAACTTTTAGTCAAAATTTAGTGTGTTTACATAACACCTTAAAACACCAAGCATAAAGGAGGTATTCAATTATTATTTTTATTAGCCATATTATTATTACTGATCATTAAATCCCCAGGTTGCCTGTTCTCCGTAGTTCCTGATAATCTCACATTCTTCTAGGGGTACAGGACAGAAGTGGTCAAAGTCCAGGAGTGGCTATTTCTGAGTAAGATAAAAGCCTAGGACAGCTAGTCCCCAGAATCTAGGATCAATATAGACAGGTATTGAAAATTTTGTCCTAGGATCTAGATTAATCAAAGCCAGGTCATGCTCTGGGATCTGGCCTAAAACTCCAATAATTGGCAAGACAAAAACCTTCCTCATCATTTCTCCACATTCAAGCTGTGGCCACCTGGTTGACTGTCTCATAACAAAAAATGCTGGGCTGGCAAGTTGTCAGAGTTAACATCAAGGGAGGTGTAATGGTAATTTTTTAGCTGACATTATTGACTTAGAGCTGGGAAAATACAAAGGGATAGGGTTTTTTTTTTTTTTTTTGGATCAGCAAATCCTACCTCCAAATTCTGACAAACCATCGTGTCTTCAATTACTCAGGACTGGGGAGAAATTCACAAGATAAAATTAGATTAGTTTTTTAATGATAACTTTCAAGTGCACATGAATTTTACAGTGTTAGTCCCCACTTGTCCAATCTTTATATCTTCCTCTATGGTTGTATCTATATTGCAAATGCAGTTGCTGACTCAGTTTCAAACACTGTGGTATCTAGCCCCCCTTGATCCTTCTCCTTTTCTAAACTTAGCCTGAATCTCTCTTTCTGGCAGTTGTCCAGATTTCCAAGTGTTTGCACATTCTTCACCCTCTGTTAGGAATGTCTTTTGCCTTCTCAGCCACCTGGAGAATGGCTATTCATTCTTCACACCTCTGGTTAAAAATGACTTTCTTTGGAAGATATGCTAGATGTACTAGGCAGAATTAAGGCTTTCTTGTGTGTAATCACATAGTGCCCTCTACAAAGGACTGTTACAGCACTCCAACCAACATATGGAAACCCTGGTGGCATAGTGGTTTAGTGCTATGGCTGCTAACCAAAAGCTTGGTAGTTCCAATCCACCAGGTGCTCCTTGGAAACTCTATGGGGCGGTTCTACTCTGTCCTATAAGGTTGCTATGAGTTGAATCTGACTCAGTGGCAATGGGTTTGGGTTTTATTTTTTTTAGCCAGGGTACTGTGACTTCTCACTCTTTGTCTCCCTCCAGCAGATTGTGAGCTCCTTAAAGACTGAAGATGATACTTTTTTTTTGCGTCCTAAAGCCTAGCACTTGGCCTGGCACTTTGTAGATATTGCCTAAATACACAGTGGATGAATGAAAGAATGTTCCTCTCAGAAGGACCAGGGAATTACAAGAGACTGATATGTTTACCTTCTCTGAAAACATTAAGAATTATGCATTTAGACCCACACCTTGAGCCGAGAGTAGAAAAAAATTAGGTAGTAATTGCAGAGGGAGGGCAGCTAAGCATGTGGCTGCTTTGGGTATTTACTCATCAGACCAGACTGAAGCAGCCTTAATCAGGGAAAATCACTCGGCCTGTTTTTCATTGTGAGCATAAACATGCTGACGGTGAATGCCGTATAGGTGTTCTGGAAAATCTTACATCAACCCACAAGTTTGTCGTAGCTTCATTTAATTTCTGTGTATAAGTGTGAATTGTTAATACTTATCTAGACAAGAAATGTGTCTTCTTCAAGCAGTGTTTTATATCACGTCACACCTGAGGTCAAATATCTTTTAATTTACAGAACAAAGTCTAAACTCTGCCGGGCATCCAAGCCCTTCTCCAGCTTAATCCAGTTGTGTTAACTTCTCTCTATATTCCCCAGCCGTCTTAGCTAAAATGGTCCACATGCCTTTCTCTTTTTCCATATTCTGTTAATATTCTTCAGTTTTTGAAAGTCCACCTCTTTTCTTTAAGACCAATTGAAGCTTAATTTCTGAAACTTTTACATTACTACAAATCCATAGTGATTGTATTTGTCCAATGAATTGTCCTTTCCATTCAAATAATCACATTCTTACTTGTGACAACTGCTATATTAAAAGAAAACTCTATTTAACAGAATTAAACCTTAATTTTTTGTGTGTGTGTGTGAGCTTTTGTGCTTTGTGTTCTCAACTATAAAGATTGTTGATGGAAGGAACTTTACTTCTTTTTATTCAATTGTCGCTACTAGCGTAAGGCCTTGGACATAGTAAATGTATAATCAACACTTGTCAATATTTGAAAACTATGCCCTTATTTAATAATAAATTAAATTAAGCTTTTGAATGGAAGGTTCTCTGCAGTGGGACATGGTGCCTTCTCTGGAGTCATACAAATTGGGTTTAAATTGCGGCTTTATTCTCTCGCTGGTAACATAAACGAGGGTGATCTATTTCAACTCCCTGTGCTTTAGTTTTCTCATCTCTTAAATGGGGATTATAGTAATAGTTGTGGAAATAATCCACGTAAAGGTTATGCTTCATGGTAAGGGTCCATTAAATGTTAGCTAGTAGCATAGCGATATTATATTTTGTAGGCACTAGGGTCAGACTTCCTGAGTTCACATCCCAATTCTACCACTTATGTGCAGTGTCTTACCCTGGGCAAGTCACCTTTAACAACCTGTGCCTCTGTTTCCTTTCCTGCAAAATAAAAAAGGGTAGTAGTACTCTCCTTACAGTGTGGTGAGGAATAAATGAGATCGTGCGTGTAGTACACTCAGTGAAGTGCTTAGATCGTATTAAGCACTCAATACATGGTAGCTGTTAGTGTTGTTGTTGCTGCTGCTGCTGTTTACAATAGCAGTTGTGTTAACTGAAAATTTCACTTGCCCATAATGACATTTCTATGGAGGAAATAAGTAACTCTTTATTGCAATAACAAAAGTATTTTTCCAAAATGTAAATACCAAGTGAATCACATCCCACCTTGACCCTTCTTGGTGCCATTAAGTGAAATGTGGATGGGCTGGAAGTAAGTTTTTATGGAAAGTGTTTGTGGTTTCATGTGTTTGTTACATGCGGTTGTGTTTCTATAGAGATGAGTTCTCCATAAAAGAGTGACCTTGTCTAAGTCATTTATATTTATCTGGTGCTTAGCACAGCTCTTGGCAGATAAGGACATTTATCACCACACCATGGGAAGTATGTAGATGATACACACCAGGACACCACAGACACCCTCCCTCACCAAGTGTGGTCAGTCCTGATGCCTCCCCCAGTTCCCATCCCACCTACCCACCAAAGGGCGCACACACAGTCTTGCTCACATCAAAATATATTGGCTGGAGCATTTACATGGAATTCAGTTTTCTCATCCTAGAGAATAGCCTATGTTGTCTTTAAGACAGGATAAAGACACCATAGAAGTCCTTGTAGGATTAACAAATATTATTCTTTTCAATTTTCTCCCAGGGGAAAGATGTATAATACAGTTGTTACTACTATAGCAATTTAGTCAAACCAAGCCTCATTGGTGTACAGGTCAGACTCAAAGTAGAATTTGGTTTTCATCTCTTATGCAGCATAGCAACCTTCTGCTTAAATGCTAGCCAGGTGTGAGATGTGTGTGTGTGTGTGTGCGTGTGCATGTGTGTGTGTGAAATTAGTATTCTCTTATAAAAAGATTAAAATAAATAGTTGTTTTGGTAAAATTAGATGTATAAACTTTCAGAGATAATGACATACACTCTCATATTTAATTTTTTCTCTGAAGTCATCTTTTTATTTATAACAATTTTGAATGACACATCACGTACCATATCAGTTGTTTGAAACAGAATGTTTAAGCTTCTCTGTGATACTATCACTGGGAATTTTATGCCAAGACACAAATACCACTGACATAACATTAGATGAAATTTTTGTTTGTTTGCCTGTTTTTATTTATTTAATTTATTCTCTAGAGAGTTGGTCCATAATGTCTCCTTTGTTTTCTGTTGAACCCACTCCAGTTAGACTTTTGTCTTCAACCATTTCACCAAAGGACCCCTTGTCAAGGTCCACAATGAACCACTTGGTTAAATCCAGTTCTCTATTCTCAGTCTTCATTTTTCTTCCCCTACCCTCAGTATGGAAACCATGGTGGTGTAGTGGTTAAGTGCTATGGCTGCTAACCAAAAGGTTGGCAGTTCAGATCCACCAGGTGCTCCTTGGAAACTCTGTGGGGCAGTTCTGCTCTGTCCTATAGGGCAGCTATGGGTTGGAATCAACTTGACGGCAACAGGTTTGGTTTGTTTTTTTTTTAACCCTCAGTATGGAGCCCTGGTGGTGGAATGGTTAAGAGCTATGGTTGAAAACCAAAAGGTCAGCAGTTCGAATCCACCAGCCACTCCTTGGAAACCCTATGAGGCAGTTCTTTTCTGTTCTCTAGGGTCAGTATGCATCAGAATCAACTTAACGGCAATGGGTTTGATTGGTTTTTGTTTTTTTCACTCTTGGCACATGAGACAGTTCTCCTCCTTAGTACTCATTTTCATTAGACTTCTCGGATACCGCTCTTTCTCTTCTACCTTCCCTGATTTCTGCTTTTCTGTATCCTTGGCTCACGGCTGGCCTATCCTCTTCCCCTCCACAGCTCTCTTCTGGGTCTTTGTGCATTTTCCTTTTAGTATTCACTGTTTGGATGATCTCATCCTGGTCCGTGTCTTTAATGCCATCTAAATGCTGAGGACATTTTCCCTTTGACTCCGTTCCAGCCACGCTGGCCTCCTTCCCTGCCTTGAACATTCCAAGGAGGCTTCCACCTTTGCACTTGCTATTCACTGTGACTATAAAATTGTCCTCCCTGGTAGCTGCATGGCTCATTCTATCACTTCTTACAAGCCTTAATTGTCATTTTATCAGTGAAACCATTCCTGACCTGTCTATATATGTGATCTCCACAATATAACCACTGGCTCTAATGCTTTTTAAAGCAATTATATCAGGCAGGGGCCCAATAGGAAACAAATGGCACGTTCTAAAGGGTTTCACTGAAGAGAGGTCAACAAAGGAATTATCTATGAAGATGTAGGCAGAATTAAGGAAACCAAGAAAGAATAGTAAAACACCCAGCAGTGGAGCAGCTATTCCACCCCCAGGACAAGGGAAGGGAACTTTGTTACCAGAGCCTGTTTGTGAACTAGAGCTAAGAAAGAGGGGCTACTCAATTGGGAGCGTGGCTAAAGAACAATGCCACTTCCAGGACCATGAAGACGTAAAGAAGGTTGAGGGGGCAAGGAGTAAACTTCTATTGCCCTGTGAACTGCTGCTACTGTTTTCCATTGGCCAAATCCAACTGGAATCCACAAAGGCAGTTAAAACAGTCTCTAGAGTTCAGCTTCCTAGTGCACATAGCAGGGCAGAGAAAAGTGGAGAATGGATCTAGGGAATGAAAAAAAAAACAAGCTTGCAGAGGACCTTTAAAAAGGCTTGTTTATACTTGATACTTGAAATTGTGAAGTCATATGCCCAAGAATCATTACAAAATCTACATTAAATGCTTATGCCTCCTTTATGATTGGTTAACCTCTATAGCATCCAGACTAACATTGGTTGAAGTCATAACAAGCTACAGTCTTCTCGAAACAGAAGGGTTGATGTTAGAAATATTTACAGTTAACACAGGAACTCAACAAATAGAACCTGTAACCCCTTGCTGTTGAGTCAGTTCCAACTCATAGCAACCTCATAGGACAGAGTACAACTGCCTCATAGGGTTTCCAAGTGTGTAAATCTTTTTTTTTTTTTGAAAGTCTTATTATTTATTAACTATTTTGAAAATTTAAATTTTTAGTTTTTTTTTCCTAGATATGTTCTTTCTCTTTTTTTTATTGTTGTAGTTTAGATGAAGTTTACATTTCAAGTTAGTCTCCCATACAGAAATTTATACATACATTGTTATGTGACTCTAATTGCTCTTCCCATACTGTGACAGCACATAACTCCTTTCCACCCCTGATTCCGCATGTCCATTCAACCAGCTCCTAACGCTCTCTGCCTTCCCATCTCACCTCCAGACAGAAGATGCCTGTTTAGTCTCTTGTATCTACTTGAGCTAAGAGGCACACTCCTCACGAGTATCCCTTTATGTCCCACAGTCCAGTCCAATCCCTGTCTGAAGA
>NW_004443947.1:13408617-13420611 GCF_000243295.1 Trichechus manatus latirostris | reverse complement strand
CTTTATGTCCCACAGTCCAGTCCAATCCCTGTCTGAAGAGTTGGACTCGGAAATTGTTTTAGTTCTGGGCTGATAAAGAATCCGGGGGCCATGCTTTCCGGGGTTCCTCCAGTCTTAGTCAGACCATTAAGCCTGGTCTTCTTACTAGAATTTGAGTTCTGCACCCCACCTTTCTCTTGCTCCATCAGGAACTCTCTATTGTGTTCTCTGTCAGGGTGGTCATTGGTGGTAGCCGGGCACCGTCTAGTTCTTCTGGTCTCAGGCTGATGAAGTCTCTGGTTTATGTTGTGTGTAAATCTTTATGAAAGTAGACTACCACATCTTTCTCCCTCAGAGTGGTTGGTGGGTTTGAACTGCTGACCTTTTAGTTAGCAACTGAGAGCTTAACCACTGTGCCACCAGGGCTCCTTAACAAACATAACCAAAAAAAAAAAAAATGGAAAATCCCAAATTTGTTGCCATCGAGTCTTGACTCATAGGGACCCTATAGACAGAGTAGAACTGCCCCATAGGGTTTCCAAGGAGCAGCTGGTGGATTCGAACTGCTGACCTTTTGGTTAGCAGCCGTATGTCTTAACCATTGCACCACCAGGGCTCCAACAAATAGAACAATACCCAACAAATGAGAACAGTACACCTGTTTTAGTTTCTTAGTGCTGCTATAACAGTAGGACTAGGCTTTAAAGGATAGAAATTTACTTTCTCACAGAACGCTGTTGTTAGTTGCCATCAGGTTGATCCTGCCTCATGGTGAACCCATGTGGGCAGAGTAGAACTGCTCCATGAGTTTTCAAGGCTGTGAGCTTTCAGAAGCAGATCACCAGGCCTGTCTTCCAAGGCACCACTGGTTGAGTTTGAATCACCAACTTATGAGCTAATAGTCGAGAGCTTAACCATTTGCACCACCCAGGGACTCCTGTTTAGAAGGCTAGATGTCTGAATTCAGGGCACCAGCTATGGGGAAAGTCTCTCTCTCTGTTAGCTCTGAAGTGAGATCCTTGTCTCTTTCAACGTCTGTAGCCCTGGCATGTGTAGCCCCAGATTTCTTTGGTTCCATGGCAATCTTCAAGTAACATCTACCCCCGCCCCTGCCCCACCCCAGTTTGTGCTTGCCTCTGTGTCTAATCTGCTCTTTTGATGACTCTGATTAAATTTGGGGCACATCCTATACCAATATGGCCTCATTAACATCAAAAACAAAACCCTATTCCTAAACAGTATTACACAAATGGTATAAGGGTTAAGATTCCAACACATATTTTGGGTGGACACAATTCAATTCATAACAACAGCATACACTGTAGTGGGGTATACGGTGTAATGTTCAAATTAGAGCACTTGGGAGAGATACTATAATGTAAATATTTGAAACAGAAGATTTTCTCTTTCTTGATGACATTTGGGAGACACCTTGCCTTATATCCAAGAGTTTATGTATAGGCACTGTACTCCATGTAGAGAGTATCAGATTTAAATGTACAACAACCACACTCAGTAGTTCTTGTCATTTTCTCCATTTACAAGTTTACAACCTGAGACTCAATGAGGGCAATCTTGCCTAAGGTGACTCATCTAGTTGTGGGAGAGCTAGAGCTGATACACAGACTGTTGGACTCCATAGTCCTAGTGCTTAAGTAGTCTTACTATTAAGACTGCCTCCCAGATGGGCCAGGGGTAGTTTAGGAGCAGAAACTGTTCATATTGTGAGCTTTTCTTCCTTCCTCCCTCCCTCCCTTCCTCCCTCCCTTCCTTCTTTCTCCCTCCTTCCTTCCTTCACTCCCTCCCTCTCCCTCTCTTTTCTCTCCTCTCCTTCTGTCTGTCTTTTTAGTTAATAGACTTTATTTATGTTAGAGCAGTTTTATGTTTACAGAAAAATTGAGCAGAAAGTACAAAGAGTTCCCATATAGTCTCTATCCCCTACCACACACATGTTGCTGTTGTTGTTAGGTGCCAGCAAGTCGGTTGTGACTCAGTGTTACCCCATGTACAACAGAATGAAACACTGCCCAGTCCTGTGCCATCCTCAAAATCATTGCTCTGTTTGAGCCCATTGTTGCAGCCACTGTGTCAGTCCATCTCATGTATGGTCTTCCTCTTTTTCAATGACCCTCTACTTTACCAAGCACGATATCCTTCTCCCAGGACTGGTCCCTCCGGTTAACATGTCCAAAGTACATGAGATGAAGTCTCGCCATCCTCCCTTCAAGAAGCATTCTGTCTGTACTTTTTCCAAGACAGATTTGTTCCTTCTTCTGTTATTCCATGGTATATTCAGTATTCTTCGGCAATACCAAATTCTAAAGCATCAATTCTTCTTTGGTCTTCCTTATTCATTATCCAACTTTCTCATGCATATGAGACAATTGAAAATATCATGGCTTGGGTCAGGTGCACCTTGGTTATCAAGATGACATCTTTGCTTTTTAATCCTTTGAAGAGGTCTTTTGCAGCAGATCTGCCCAATGCAATACATCATTTGATTTCATCGCTGCTGATTCCATGGGCATTGATTGTGCACACAAGTAAAATGAAAACTTCAATATTTTCTCCTTTTATCATAATGTTGCTTATTGGTCCAGTTATGAGGATTTTTGTTTTCTTTATGTTGAGGTGTAATCCACACTGAAGGCTGTAGTCTTTGATCTTCATCAGCAAGTGCTTCAAGTCCTCTTCGATTTCAGCAAGCAATGTTTTGTCATCTGCATATCACAGATTGTTAAAGAGTCTTCCTCCAATCCTGATTCCACATTCTTCTTCATAGAGTCCAGCTCGGATTATTTGCTCAGCATACAGTTTGAATAAGTATGGTGAAAGGATACAACCTTGACACACACTTTCCTGATTGTAAACCATGTAGTATCCCCTTGTTCTGTTTGAACAACTGCCTCTTGGTCTAGGTACAAGTTCCACATGAGCACAATTAAGTGTTCTGGAATTCCCATTCTTTGCAATGTTATCCATAATTTGTTATGATCCAAACAGCCAAATGTCTTTGCATTGTCAATAAAACACAGCTAAACATCTTTCTGGTGTTCTCTACTTTTAGCCAAGATCCATCTGACATCAGCAACGATATTCCTCATTCCATGTCATGTACTGAATCCACTTGAATTTCTGGTAGTTCTCTATCAATATATTGCTGCAACCGTTTTTGAATTATCTTCAGCATAACTTTATTTGCATGTGATATTAATGATATTGTTCAATAATTTCCGCATTCATTTGAATCACCTTTCTTTGGAATAGGAACATATATGGATATCTTCCAGTTGGTTGGCCAGGTTACTGTCTTCCAAATTTCTTGGCATAGGTGAGTGAGCCTTTCCACTGTTGCATCTGTTTGTCGAAACATCTCAGTTGGTATTCTGTCAATTCCTGGAGCCTTGCTTTCTGCCAGTGCCTTCAGTGCAGCTTGGACTACCTTCAGTACTATTGTCTCTTGGTCATACCTCCTGAAATGGTGTATTCCTTCCATCTTCTTTTGATGCTTCCTGCATCATCCAACTTTTTGCCTATAGAATCCTTCAATATTGCAACTCGAGTCTTGAATTTTTTCTTCAGTTCTTTCAGCTTGAGAAATGCCAAGCATGTTCTTCACTTTTGGTTTTCTAACTCCAGGTCTTTGCACATTTCATTATAATACTTTGCCTTCTCAAGCTGCCCTTTGAAATCTTCTGTTCAGCTCTTTTATGTCATTGCTTCTTCCTTCTGCTTTAGCTACTCTACATTCAAGAGCAAGTTTCTCAGTCTCTTCTGACATCCGTTTTGGCCTTATTTTTCTTTTTTGTCTCTTTAATGACTTTTTGCTTTCTTCATGTATGATGTCCTTGATGTCATCCTACAGCTTGTCAGGTCATAGTCTACTCTGCTGGAAATGACAAATTGAAGAGGAATGGCATCACATTCATAGTCAAAAAGAACATTTCAATATCTATCCTGAAATACAATGCTGTCAGTGATAATACCCATATGTGTACAAGGAAGACCAGTTAATATGACTATTATTCACAATTACCCACAAATCATTAATGCTGAAGATCAAGAAATTGGAGATTTTTACTAACCTCTATAGTCTGAAATTGATCAAACATGCAATCAAGATGCATTGATAATTACTGGTGATTGGAATGCCAAAGTTGGAAACAAAGAAGAATCAGTAGTTGGAAAATATGGCCTTGGTGATAGAAATGATGCCGGAGATTGCATGATAGAGTTTTGTAAGACCAACGACTTCTTCATTGCAAATACCTTTTTTCAACAACATAAATGGCAGCTATACACATGGACCTCGCTAGATGGAATACACAGGAATCAAATCAACTACTTCTGTAGAAAGAGACAACGGAGAAGCTCAATATCATCAGTCAGAACAAGGCCAGGGGCCAACTACAGAACAGACCATCAACTCTTCATATGCAAGTTCAAGTTGAAGCTGAAGAAAATTAGAACAAAGCCACAAGAACAAAAGTAGGACCTTAAGTGTATCCCACCTGAATTAAGAGACCATCTCAAGAATAGATTTGATACATTGCACACCACACACATAACTTCCCCTAATGTGAACACCTTGCATTCATGTGTTACATTTGTTACAGTTATTCACCCAATAGTGTTAAAATATTAACTAAAGTCCATAGTTACATTCAGGTTCACTGTTCGTGTTGTACAGTCCTGTGGGTTTTGATAAATGCGTAAGGCCATGTGTGCACCATTACAGTCTCATACAGAATAGTTTCACTGCCCTAATATCCCGCTATGCTTCACCTATTCATCCCCTCACGGAAACCCTGGAAACCTCTGATGTTTTTACTGTCTTTCTAGTTTTGCCTTTTCAGGCATATCATATACTTGGAATCAGAGAGTATGTAGCCTTTTCAGACTGGTGTCTTTCACTTAGCAATGTGCATTTCATTTTCTTCTGTGTTTTTCATGATTTTATGAAAAATACCTATGAAAACGTCTCTCTTTTTTCCTCCCTGCCTGAGTTTATCTCTCAGAAAGTAATTTGCTTGCATTCCTGAACTTGCCCAAAATCTAGAGCAGGGTCTAAAGCTAAGATATGCTTCAGCTTCTGACCATATCCCTTACCTCAGTCTCTGTATATAAAAGGCACCCAAAATAGACACTTGTACTGTCGAAATAGATTTCCTTCTGGATTCTCGACTCTGATGTTAGGCACAGAATTCTGAGATGTGAATATTTATAGCAGGTAGCACATAATGCTCTGTTGACAAAAATACCTGTGAGGTGTGATTACTAGAATATCCCATGGAAAGTACTCTTTTAGAAACCACATATCACCTATGTAAAACAATTGAGAAACATGAATTTCTTTACTCACTGTGTCATCTCTACCTTTTAAACCCCCAAATTCTGCTTCCTTTCTTTCTGCTTTACTATGGCAGGTGGATAGAATACCTAAGAGAAATTACTCATTCAAGCACTTCCTTTGCAATAATTATTTTGAATTCTTAAATCCTGACCCATACCTGTTGAGGGTCCCAGGTGGGCTATGCTACCTGTGTGGATAATTGGAAGACTCCTCTGGGTACTTCTTTTTCCATCACAGCTCATAATGTCTTTGTAAGAAATGAACAAACTTTGTGGACTGGAGGAAGCAAAGATGATTATTATGACCAGGAGCATGTTTGAACCTTTATTTTATTTTATGTTTTTGGTGTGTGTACATCACACGTCTGCCTAAGTTAATGAAGGAAGAGTGAAGACTTCCTACTTATCATTTTAATACAGTTTTTCATTTCCCAAGAGAGAATTTCTTGTTTGTCTCAAGGTGATTTTTTTTTTTTGGCGTGTGTGTGGTGTACTCAAGTTGTGCAAATGATAAATAGTGCCCTAGGTAAGTTTCAAGCTGTATATGTAAGAAAAAGTAATATTGCATTGGAAAGTTTTCAGATAAAGTAGAATCCAATTTTGCTTTGAAAGCATATGATGAATGTTAACCACTTTTTTGCAGAAATTATTTTCAGACATATCTTAATCTTTTATAATGATCCATATGTGATTTTCAAACATAGAGTACATAATCTAGAGAAATTCTATTATTACTAACATTTGAGGAAATGGTTTCTTCATGATATCCTTTATCCAGCCCCTTGAAATAAAGTCAGAGCTAAGTATGCAAGGCTGTAACGTACACTGAGTTTTGTAGTTTTTGTTGTTGTTGTCACTCGAGTTCTACAACCGAGAAAATAATTTCCCTGGTTTCCTCACAATGAAATGCTGCATGTTTCATTCAAAACAACAATAATGGAAACATACCCTGCATGTAAAATATCTAAACACCCAAAAATAAACAGCGATTGAGATTAATGCCACCTTCAACTAGTGCTTATTCTTACGCACTTCTCTAGGTATGAGGATTTAATTTTCCCTGTCACATGAAGCAAACGCCTCCTCCGATCTGGCGGATTTGTTTTGGGGCTCTCCCAAGTGCCCTCACTTCCCACACTGCTGTTTTGACACGTTACCAGTCCTGTTTGTTACATACAGATTGCGTTTTGTGAAATACCGAAAGACAAGGGTTAGTGAATAGAATTAACACGTGACAAAGTTTTATTTTTTTTCACCCAGTGTAAATATTACGAGTGCCTTGGTGTTTTGTGTTAAGATGGTATACTGAATGTTTTTGCTGTTTTTAATTTTTTTTAATGTTTTGGGTTTTTCTTCATTTGAGAAATTCTTCTCCTATTTCTTGGATTCTAAATATTCCATGAAATACGTTAAGCATTACAGACATTGAGCTCATTTGGAAGTTTATATCATCAGCAATTTTATTTGCAGATGGCCAGTGTTAGGGCACTGTGAACTTTTTAAGTTTTGAATGGTGTAATAAATTTAGTGAGAGCCAAGCTAACTCACGTCGTTCAAAAGGTAACGTCACGTCATCTCCAACACTGATTATTCTTTTCTGTTTAACATTTTCTCACATTCTTCGACATCTGAACTTCAAACGTATGAGTTTTTTATTGTTGTTGCTGTTCTTCTTCCTCTGTCGTATTGGACGTCCAATTAATTGACAAGTTCTGTATTTTCTATTTCTTCAATGTTTCTACTCTCAGCCATTTTATTTCCCTTTCTGTCATCATTATGATAAAAGGCCCTTATTCCCTCTAGCCTAAACTATCACAGTGACTCTACCTTCCTATCCTAGTGTCTCCCAATTCAACACCCTAATGTAAAGTTGCCAGGTGACTTTCTAAAGATCTAGTAAATCTCAAAAACATTCAGAAATCGCCACTGCCTTCAAATTAGTATAAATCCCTAGTGATAATCCCTCAATGAGACCCTCTCCTTTTCTTTTTCCAAGTTCATCTTTTAGAGTATTTTCTTGTAGGGACTTGACACTGTAGCCACACCTAGTCATTTTTTATTACCTGACTGTGTCTTTTTTTTTTCCTCCCTTTTGTCCTAAGAATTTTTTTTTTTTTGTAATTCTGTTAACTAGTTCTTTGCCGCTACACATTATACACAGTCTTTCATCTTTTGTGAAGTCTCCCTTGAACCACCAGCCAGGTGGGGTTGCCCCTTCCAAACTCACTGAGCTTACTCTCCCAGTTTATTATTACATCTTACTGGGCTGTGTATTTCCATAACTTTAATTAATAAAATAGATAACTTTTATTAATTGCATATTTATTTTTGTGGTACAGGACTAGAGGGTTTGCAATTGTGATCTCATTTATTCCTTCTACCTACTCTGAAAGATAGGTGCAAGTGTAGCTTGGAAAGCAGAATTAACCCCATACTTTCAAAGTAGCTGAGGTGCCCTGTTCTAGAAACTTACCTGACTGACTTCAAAAACTTAGTTCTTTACAGTGCCCTCAATTATAATCGTTTGTATGCATGACTTCTCTGTCAGATTTTATGTTTCTTGAGAGCAGGGCTTACTCTCACTCATAATCTTATTTTCTATTTAAGGTGCCTTATGCATACTCTTATACTTTCTGAAAACTATAAGAAGATATCAATTTAAAAAATAAGGGAAGAGACTGGTGGAACCCCCGAGACTATGGCCCTTAGACACCCTTCAAACTTGGAAGTGAGCCCACTCCCAGAGATTACCTCTCAGCCAAACAACAGACATGCCTGTGAAGGGAACAATAACGTCCTTGAGGAAGATGCATCTCAGAACAGTCAACCACACGAGACCAAAAGGGTAGCATTTGCCCAAAAGCAAAGTTTGGAAGGCAAGAAGGGGCAGGGAAGTTGGGCAAATGGAAATGGGAAACTCAAGGAGGAAGGCGGGAGAGTGCTGACACATTGAGGGGATTTCAACCAATGTAATGAAACAAGCTGTGTATAAATTGTTGAATGGGAAACTAATTCGCTCCGTAAACTTTCACCTAAACCACAATAAATTGTTCAAAAGAAGAAAAAAAAAAATAGAGGGAAACAACTCTATTGAGATAGATAAGCAGGTAACCCCTGTGTAATCACCGTGGTTTGAGCTGGATAGAAGGAAACTGGGTAGGGGAAACATTGTTCATACTGTCTTCTTCCAGTTTCACAGGCTGTAGGTAACATGACCTAAGAATTTTATCTGGGACATGATAAAGAAAAACTGTGACGACAAAGCTTTCGCAAGTTCTTAGCATGGCTAAGGGTGTTGACTAAGGTAGCTAGCTTTTTATTTAATCACGTTAGTGATGCTTTTAGTTATAAAAATAAGACTAGGTGTAGTCTAATCAGAGGAATTTGGGAGAAAGGAAAACTAAATTTGTTCTACAAGTTTAAGTAAGAGGTATTTTTTTTCCCGTTTTTCACCTGGTAGCCTGAAAGATGTAATGGATAGTATTTATGTTTAATGCATAGTAGTTATATATTATAGTATCATTTGAGGCATGTATATGTATAAGCATTAAACTACTAGAATACAGGGGAGGCAAGAATAAGGGAAATAGACAAATTAACTAAAATCTAAAACCCACTTTTTCAGGGATCTTCTCTAGGATAGAGACGAGAGAAAGGAAGATTCCTCAAGTTTTTAGAATTCCAAAACATCAGGCCCAAACCAATTTTCAGTCTCTCATAATTAATTTCCTTAAAGAGACATGAAATATACTTCTCTGAGGACTTTTCCTTATTTATTTGCATATGCTGCACGGTAGGTTTCCTGTCAGTGTTTGTCAAATAATGACACATCTTGGGTATGGTATTGGAAGGTACAATAAATTAATGAAAAGTGGCATGATGGATATCAGGGCTAAGAGAAAAATTCAAGCCTGATGAGAAGAGAATTTGATGTGAGAGAGGACAAGGGGCAGGCTGCTACCCATATTTGTGTCAGGGAAGGTAGTCTAAACGTGGCCTGAAAGACAACAGGGACACAGAAAAGGACTGAAGGTGGTTGTAGTGTCATAGGAAAAAATTTGTATTACTCATCATTAACTTTGCCTGAATAGCAAAGTGAGGTCTATTTAATTAAATGAAAGTCTCAGTGCACTTATTAGACAAAAGAAACTACAGCAGATTCATATTGTTCCTATTGTAAAGTAGGCAAAGCCTCAAACTCTCAGGCCTGAACAACATCAGCTACTCCCTATTAGCATGAGTGGGAACAGGGCAATCATAGCTTTAGACCTGACAGTATTCCTAACCACAGAGTTGTAATTTCACTCTCACAGTGACAAATGAGAAATTATAAAAATTTAATTTGGAGGGAAATTTAAGGTATTATTCCCTAAGTCCACTTGGCAAGTGAGGGAGGCAATTAATATAAGCTCATTATGTTGCAGTGTTCCGTCCCTGCAACCGCAACGGTTGGCTTTTAAAATTCACAAGCAAGAAGTTGAGGCTGAAGAAAAAAATGGGATTTCTAGGCCACCTGCCAAAGCGAAACTTCCTACACAGTGAATCCACCTGTCTGAATGTCAAGGCCTCTGCCCTCAGACCTCAGAGGGCTTTTACATCTGTCTTTTAAATGTGAAACTCTATCTTAAGGCATACAGATTTGTTACAGCTTGATGAAAGCAACTCCAGAGCAAAGTGAAAAACTGAGTTTCTCATCCTCATCGGACCTCTTGGCCGTAGCTATGTTTCAATGCACTCTCCCACTGGGTAAGGATGGAGGATGGGCCTAGACAGTGGAGTTAAGCCAGAATGTCCTGTGGAGACTCATCCTCACAAAGGGTAATATTATTTTATCGATTCCTTCCACACTGTCTCCTACCGTTGTGTTAAGCCTACGGCGACAACAACCTTTACAAAACGAGATCTGGAGATATGACTTACTTTCTAACTTGAAGGCAGACTTTAAAAAAAATGGATAAAAGTATGTTTTTTAGGAATGGTGTGGTGTTGGCATTTCAGAGCGCAAATGATAAAAATAAAATCAAAGACAAGTATCTCAACAGAGGAAAAAAGTCACGTTGAGACTTGCACACACGTGTATAAAACGTAGTCACATTCTTCCATTAAAGCACATGTAACTTAATTGGATCATGTTTTATTGAATAATTCGTTGTTGTTGCTACCTTAAGAAAGACAAAATTCTTACCATATTAGATTTTAGATGCTCATTTTAACCTCATACTTTATGAACAGGGAATATTATTTATGTCAGTGAGGTTAAGAAAGGCTCCATATATTTAGATTGAGACAAATGGACTGATTTCCCCAGAAATATTGATGATTTATAAGCTATTTTACTTTGTGAGTCTTTCCTTTTAATAAGGCATTCTACTACCAAGTAGTTAAAAAAAAAAACATTTGCTGTGAGCTGCATGGAAACGTGTTTTTAATTGGCACTGCCCTCATCCTTCCAAGGATAATGGGAAAAAGCTTATACTTCACTGCTTGCATGATTTTTGATTTTACCTTTGTTTGTTACAATACAGAATTAAGGGGGAAAAATTGGCCGTGAGGTACCTTGTAAAAAGGCTTTTCCTTTCATTGTTCACACTAATGGGATGAGAGAGAAGTAAAAGACAGATTTATTTTTATGTTTAATCAAGTCCAATAATTATTGCACTGTGGTTACTGCTATGAGCATTACATTTTCAGTAAGTAATTTATCAGCTGCATTCTTTTTTATTTTATTTTTTTCCAGAGGGGATTAACAGTTACTTTAGGATTTATACACTATAGCAATTTTATTTTCCCTTTAGTAAATAAAGCTTATTGATGGCATAGCCTTCCTGAGGCCTCCCTGAAATTGCAGTTTCATTCTTATGACTTAAGTTTTGACTCTTTTCCTTGTCTGGCTTAAAGAATGTCTGTGTGACTGATGGGGCATGAGAATGACCAACTTGTCCTGGTTTGCCCAGATATTTTCCTTTTTTGGGGGGCTGAAAGTCTCATCCCCCAGAAAGCACCTCATTCCTGGGCAAACCAGGTCAGTTGGTCACTGTGTGATTGGTTGGTCACTGTATGGTGGATGGACCACTGTGTGGTTAGTTGGTCCTCATGTGGTTGGATGGTCAACAAGTGGTTGGTTAGTCACTTGGGGTTGGATGGTGACTGTGTGGTTGGATGATCACCGTGTGGTTGGTTGGTCACTGTGTGGTTGGTTGATCACTGTGTGGTTGGTTGGTGACTGTGTGGCTGGTTGGTGACCATGTGGTTGGGTGGTCACTGTGTTTGGTTGGTCACCATGTGGTTGGTTAGTGACTGTGTTTGGTTGATCACTGTGTGGTTGGTTGGTGACTGTGTGGCTGGTTGGTGACCATGTGGTTGGGTGGTCACTGTGTTTGGTTGGTCACCATGTGGTTGGTTAGTGACTGTGTTTGGTTGATCACTGTGTGGTTGGTTGGTGACTGTGTGGTTGGTGACTGTGTGGGTAGGTGGTCACCATGTGGTTGGTTGGTCACTGTGTGGTTGGTTGATCATTGTGTGGTTGGTTGGTCACTGTGTGGCTGGTTGGTGACTGTGTGGCTGGTTGGTGACCATGTGGTTGGGTGGTCACTGTGTTTGGTTGGTCACCATGTGGTTGGTTGGTGACTGTGTGGTTGGTGACTGTGTGGGTAGGTGGTCACC